>NC_134406.1:60409117-60753117 GCF_038048845.1 Mixophyes fleayi
CTCTCCAACTCTTCCTATCCCTATAACATACATGGGCAATGCTGCGTGCACTACTGTTAGGTGCACGCAGCTCTCTCTTTTCGAGCAGAGCCGTGTGAAGCGTGGGCAGGGTTCAGACACCTCAATTATACAGTGCCCCAGGCTTGGAGGGGGGTTTATAGGCACTAGAAAAACTCCCCCTCGGTTTGCCTATGAGTTTGTACTGAATTCAAAACATTACATACAAATGTCCCTGTACCTTTTTGCTAGCCAAATTGTCCCTATTTTTATGACATATAAATCTGTATAGATTAACCTCATAAGATCCCAAGTGTCTATCTGTTTAATATATATATAATAGTATCCACCCCGTTACGTTACTCCTATTACAAGGTGTCTGAAGAGAAGTGGATCAGATCTCCATTCATAAAAAACGTTGCTTAGATTCAGGTATGCAGTATTAATTTATCTTAATGCAATGTAATCAGTCACTGCATACATTATAGTATTGAATATCTAACACATAGTACAGGTTTGTTATGCTGGGCCGAGCCATAGGGTAACAGTGTAATTCAGTCACACACACAGACGAGATCCAATCATTTGTAGCACATGACAATGTATCTGTTCAGGAGTCACTGGGGCCTTATAATACTGTCAGATCAACGCACACTCACAGGCCAATAGCGGTCATCACCCCACCGTATTAACCCATATGTCTGAACATGACCCATTATGATGCTCTTTTAGATCACATGCTGTGATAATAGGCCAGTTGCCCAATACTGCAGCATCTGTGGTGTTAGGGACGTTACATGTGGCTAGATTTACGTTTATAGAGAATTACAGGGATTGGAACTGCACCCTTACTACTAGCCTTCATATAATGACAGTTCAAAGACAGATCAATATTTTCACAAACAACTCAAAGGAGATTTCCAGTCAATGTAAAATAAAGGTCATCCTTTCACCTCTCTCTAGGAACCCATCCCTATTCCACGGAGCAATCTCCTCCCTGAATGGTAATGGATTTTTGTAGACCTGCCTTTTCATGCTGCTCTCCTGTTTCCCTGACACAGTAATGTTATATATCATAGTAGGATAGTATATGTCAGTGTTTAAGTCCCACTATAATGTGCTATTATATTCATCACAACAGTGTATCAGAGAGGCAGGAGGGTTTGTATAGAAACTCAGGCCTGCACACCCGTCAAATTGTTTCCATATATGGTGGGTGCAGGGAGCTAAGCGCTGCTCGGTGCCTGTACACTGCGCGACTAGTGCAGTAACCACATGTTTGAGGTAAAGGACAGTGGGGATAAGGGGAATTTTAATTGGTCGGAGAACCCCTTTAAATCATGATTGGTTGATGAGGTGTAATCATTCAGTCATAGATTCAGTAAGAATTACTTCTGTGGAATGGATTTTACCATAGGAGTATAATATACAGCAGTTTTGTTATTCAAAACATGACTATATGGAAAAGGGATAAAATAATGTCAACATTTTTCTAAAAGTTAGTTACTGGTAGGTAAATCTTATTAAAATGAGCATAAGTTGGCATGCCTCAACTACATAAATAATAATGACATTTTAAAATACATATTAGACAAATAAAGAAACTGCAATAAAACGGTTTCAATTATTATGAAAGTTTACAATACTGTTTATAAACACATTTTAGTGGCATTTAGGTTGACAATAAAATTCAATAAAAAGTCTTCAGCAAATCACACAATTTGACACCATCTTCCCACAGAGTACGTCCACACTAACATAGACGCTGACAGCGCCCAGGAACGTGGGAATTATACATGCTTCATTTTCCACTCTGGTACACAGCATTTTCTAAGCAAAAAAAAGGTTGTGCCAGTTTATGAGCGATCTTCGTTACATTTCTGTAGGAATAGATGGATGCATGTTTTATGTACAGATTTAACCATTTCACCACCTCGCTCCCACTCTTGCTCCTTGCCCTTAGATCCCCTTACATTAGCTCACCCCCATGTGTCAGTCGTTTGTCTCTCTCCCTTTAGATTGTAAGCTCTAGTGAGCAGGGCCCTCTTCCTTCCTGTTCTCAGTAGCTGTGTTGAGAGTTGTAGTGTTATTTGTTTACTGTATTGTACTTTTATACCATGTACTGTCTTGTTGCTTGCCCTCTGCACGGTGCTGCAGACTTCATGTGGCCTCCTACAAATAAAGCTTAATAAAAACAATGCACTTCAAATACATTAAATAAACTGGCTCTGTGGCCATAGAGTTACTGTAAGTCAGTCCCTCTTTGTAATAAGAATTGACAATTGTTAACTTATTTCCCCAGCCAGTAATCAGACGTTTATTGTCAGTTTGGACATTTTTATTACCTTCAGAAGATTAATTTTTGCTTAGATCTGACACGTACAGTAGCTCCAGTGACTGCTGGAACGTTTTAGACAGCACATTAAGGAAATACTATATGAATTCTCTAAATAACACATGATGTGTGAACAAGGGCATTTTTACAACATGAAACAAACAAATAAAAATCATCTTACACTTATATAAAAAAAGAAGAAAATGTCTTGTTAATGTGACAATATGAGCAGTAAACTCTGCAGATCATAAATACCACGGGCTTGTTAAGTCTGCGCAGCTGCAGTGGTCGCTGAGTACACTTATATGACTGCTCTTATCACTTGTGGCCTCTGCCTTGCAGACAATTACATAGGGCGACAATGGTGAAGTCTGTAAAAGCACTAGAACGTGCACATACCTGAACCCATAAAGCTTTGACACCTGACTTACTCATGAGCTGAGAATCCCCCTCTAGATACAGCTAGTACTTTACCAATGGTGTTCCTGTATAGGCTGCTAGCAAGGCATTAGGCTGTAAAGAAAGCAAGGTTTTCTGGGAAGATCGTAAACAAAAATTAGATAAAAAGAAATGGTGGTGAGAAGGGAGGGTTGACTGTATGAAGAAGTGGAGGGAGGAAGAATAAATGAGGCAGAAATACAAAGTTTGGTCTAAAAAAACAAAAGAGAGAATGGAGTGTTTTTATTTGCACACATTTAGCAATGTTGGAATATACACCAAAAGGTGATGAACTCTGTTGCATTTTATAGCTGTTTTCAACTGCTACAACATTCCACACTGTTTTGCCTTAACAAGTTATAAACAGCACAATATCACCTGAGACAGACTTCCATCTCACTGGAAGCTGCCATATTATTCATAAAGTCTGACCCACTGAAGCCACTGACTTGGGATATTATTATTGTTAGATATGAGTGAAGTATGTTTTCTGCCATTTACAGCTTCAGTATATGCACAGTTACATATATGGGTTAATGGTCGAGAAGCAGCGCAAAATTATCCTTGGTCCCACAATGCAAAAATGTGGCAGACATTTGCACGGTAGCAGAGGGGTGTAGTAGGAGGGGAGGAGCTGGGCCACAGCTGCACCTACTTTTGCAGAGCGAGATAAAGGAAGTGAGACAAAGCTCTGCAGGGCATATGCTTAGAGGCACGTTGATATGCAGAAGGTCACATGGCCATTTCCACTAAATTAAAGGTCCTGAATTGCGCACCAGCTTCATACAGGAACAATATGACATGCAAAACAAAGTCCCAATGTTCTGTTTATCTCACAGTTTATTTAAACTAGTTTAGATTAAACTGAACAGTATTTTAGGAGATACACTGAAAGCGTTTACTAAGAGAAGATCTGCTTCTAAAATATAGCACCTTGATGTGATGTTCCCACTGATACACAGTGAACGTCTTTTTCCACCTCCTCGCACACCAAGGTGCGCCTCTAATCTGCGAAGGCAACTGCTGAAGAGTGGAGAGAAGGCGCACACAGTTATGTGTACGTGGCAGACCACCCAGGCTCACGTGTGCAAAACCAACATCCAGGGTCTTATGTAGAGTTGGACGCAACTTATGCTGAAACCACAAGTGTAAATTGTGTTTGTTTAAAAGATGTAATTTACTTGGTATTCAGAACCATGCATATCTTAAGATACGTGCGAATCTGAATAGTACACCCTGTGGGCCTGAGTCATTAAGGCAAAAAAGGAATAAATGTTCTCTGGGACAAACCATGTTACAATTTATGGGGTGCAAATTTGTTTATTATTTTGCACATAAGTTAAATACTGGCTGTTTTTCATCTAGCACACAAATACTTGCTAGCTTTATTATGACACTGAAATTTAAAGTTGATCTAGGACATGTCCTACCCCAAGTATAAATCTGTCCCTGCATTTTAAATTTACCTCCCCTTCCAATGCAACATGGTTTTGCCCAGGTGCAAATGTTACTCCTTTTTTATGCTTTGCTCTCCTTAATGACTCAGGCCCCCAATGTGTACACTTCAGTAAGAAACGCTTACAGCGTATCATACGCTAAAAACATATGATATGGCCAAAAAATAGATTAAGAGCAGACCTCCCCCCCCCCCCTCAAAAAAAATAAATAAAAAATAAATAAAAGATAGCTGTAGTGCTGCTAGACTAGGCTGGTTTTAGCAAATTTAGCGTGATTCTCCCCAGAAATTGCCAAAACACTAGACTATGCCAATTGGGGCTGGCGGCACTATAGCAGGGAAACTAGCAGTGTGGGTTCCCCCTGCCATAGTGACACCAGCTCTAGGCTGAATTCCCCAGAGAGATTGGACAACCCACTCTAAGAATGGTCCTATTCTGTGCACGAAAACTACCTCACGATTCATTTCAGGTGCCAAATAGTACAAACAAACCACAGGCCTGAATTGCTACTTATTAGGCTGAATGAACCTTCCTTCTAAGAGAATAAGAACTGGAAATTGTCACATAATATCTGGCAAAATTCTAAATAAACGAAAGGTAAAAGGACAGCGGCTGATGTTATATGACGGACAGCCGTGGAATGTGCTTTTTACTATTTTTATTGTAAAAAAAATGTAGCATCTGCTCAACAACGAAGTCACGAAAACTCTGCATTGTACAAACACTAATTTATCATTTTGGTATTAATTCAATTTAATACAAAAATCTAACAATCACAGATAGCTCCCAAAACAGATGATTGTGCAGTAAAATACATTGAGAAAGCCTGGAAAATTGTGTAAGAGTGAGGCTTTGTGTGGCTACATGACCAATAGAACCACACCTGCAGGGACGGGGTGAAAATAAATTATGACTGAAGACAAGATTTAGTTCAGCCCTAATAAAACCCATATAGCATACAAGCAGCAGGCAGGGGGTAAGCAAAGTAAAGTTGAAGCCGGATCTGAATGAGTAACATAGAAATAAATTCAGTTAGTATAATTACTGGGGACTTGCTACTTCTTTTTCCACTCTGTTAATGTCAACATTTTGTTGTGTGTATTGATGTAGCTTGCCAAGGTCTGAAGGTATGAAGCAGAAACCAGTGCCAACCTTGTAAATGGGTTTTACTGCCCTTGTTAACAACACAGAAGATGACAAATGATGAATTCAGATTACTTTTTTTTTTTTTTTTTTTTAAACTAGGTTCACTAGGGGAAGTGGTAGTGAATGATAACACACCATTGTAAAAATTGATAAGCTATAAAGTAACATGGATGCAGGGATTTTATCACATTGCACAAATATTACATTGTGTTATGCCAACTTGGTCTGTAATATCAGCATGTATAGGGCTCTATCTACCATCAAAGATGGCTGAGAATGACTGAAGTGTAAATGCAGTTGGACAGTGACTGCTATCAGTCCTCTATCAGTGCCCCAGTGGACGACTGCCTAATTGCATGCAGGTTTGGCTGTTCAACAATTGTATTTGGATTGTAATGGATGTGGCCACCTTAACTTCCAGTAATAAATACAGAAAATAAGATTAAACAGACCACACACCAATACTGTTCTTTTATATGGCTTTAGTAAAAGCATCTCTGCAGCTTATCCCGAAGGCCACTTTTAAAGTGCAAATCACCTACTCTGCACTGCAGACGCAGTTCTGGACCTGAGTGAGTCTGGATTTGAGCAAGTGCACCTAGATTTCCACCATAGCTTGTAGGTTTATACAGCAAGATGGCGGCATTTGCGCAGGTAGAAACAATTGGCTTAGTGAAGGCAATCCCAGTACAGAGTAGGTCCACCAATGTGCCTCATTATGCAGAAACAAGATAATTAATAGAAGGTAAAGAAAAAAAGAGGGAGCAATTTTAGGGGCACTCCTCACTGTGCGTAGGGGCACACAGCCATTTCTATTTTGCACCACGCTTCAGAAACGGTTTTCTAGATTCATCCCATATGTTTAAATGCACCTATTGTACACACGGAAGCACATTTCCAGATGCACTCTAATCAATGTCATTGTTATGGCTCACAACTACCAAGATGAAATTTTAGAACGGATAGAGTTGAGGTCTTCACCTTTAGGAACCGCCTTTCCCGTAGAGCTTTATGTGCTCACAGGTACTTGGATGCCCCCAGGTTTTAAGCTCAGTGTAGTAGAAGCTCATCTATGATGGCTGTAGCGCAGAAGGAACTGGAGGGGCTAGCCCAGACGGGAGCGGGAGGTCAGTGGCAGGCCGAGGCCAGGGGTTCATAGCAGACAGGCAAATCGGTAACCAAGCAGAGGTCAGGGCCAGAAGCGAAACAGCGGAGTCCAGTATTCAAGCAACAGGTCAGGGCAACAGGCAAACAGGCAAGGTCCAAAGTACAGGCAAAGAACACAACAGAAGGAGCACGTGCCCGGCTGTTCAGTGTTGCCGAGACGCAGCACTGTTTAAAAAGCGTTACAACCGTTGTCATGGTGACGGTTGGGATGGCAGAAGCAGGAAGTGACGTCCCGGCTGTTACCATGACAGTCGGGACGCAGCTGAAGGGGGCGAGCCGCGGGTCACCGCGGCTCGTAACAGTAATAAAGGGTTTCAAACCAAGGCTAAGCCAAGCAGGTGAAAAACGGTGGCACGTCTACGCTGCATCAGTGAAAGGTAGGTACACACCTTCATGTCAGATGGACAGACCTTGAAGGCACACAGGTACTTTATAAATGAGCTCTGCTGATTTTGTAGGTAGTAGTATCTGGAATTTAGGATTTAGAAACCTCCTTTAGCGGAAATAACTGTTAATTCTCCATTCATTGATATGATTTGTTCTTGTTCTCTTCAGGCCATGCCAAACATTACAAATGGATGACCCATACTCTATTAAGCTTCAGCTCACAGATCCATACCCTGAAATTCTGCTGTATAATTTCTAATACAATCCAGAATTCATTGTAATCTCAATGACTGTGACTAATCCAGGTCTTGAGGCCACAACACATTCCCAAAACATGATATTGCCAGCTCCATGCAGGTGGAATGAGGTTCTTGATTTTAGAAACTGTTTTGTCTATTTCTCCAAGCAAAGAACTTCTTATTTAGGTTAAAAAGGTCCACTTCCATCTCATATTTTTAGAAAGCATTCTCCTGGGTCATCCAGGTGTTCTTCTGGCATAATTCAGACAGGTGACAATGTGAGAGGGTGTTTCTTTCTTGTGTCTTACCTTGCACACAACTCTTTTGCTTTACCTTATACTGGGCTCTTGAACATTGCTATTAGACATTGCAACTGACTCATGCAAATCCTTACCTATTACCTAGTGACATCTAAGAGTAGTTTATGTTGGCTGAATACTACAACCGTAACAATGTGTAATCCGTTTAGGAATAGTTGCAGGAGCCTAGGTTTCAACATGCTATATATAAACACAATGGAAAATAACCATCAAAATACAAAATTTGAAGTATGCAGGGTGTGTTGAATGTAAATACATAAAGTAGTGTCAAGTGGAAATATTGTGAGGCAGGTACACACATTGAAAGGGCAAAATAGCAACAACTATGAAAACTGAAGTATTACTGTAAAACCTGAACTTACACAAAAGATTTTCAAAAAAACCTAGGGTGATCCAAGGGCAGGGTTAACAATAGTCAGGGAACCTCCAGGTCCAGGGTGAGGAATGGCGACAAACTGAGAAAAGCATTAATAGGCTGCGGTGGGAGTCAGGAACAAATCAAAAAAGAGTCACAGGGACCAGTGATCCACAATTTGAGGTCACAATAAGGCAGGTTGACAGTATAGCAACAACACTGAACAGCTACATTAGCCACAATAACAAAACTAATGGTTCGGCAGGATGTGCCTAGAAAAGCAGGTTAAATTAAGCACTGGATGGCGCACTTCCCAGGAGACTGAAGCCGCCTTCTTGGAAAACAGCAAGGTTCTTAAGTTAATAATAACTTAAATTTAAACAATGGCAGTCCCTTTGAAAGCCAAAAGGGGAAACATGCATCCCTTTGAAAGTCATGCCATGCATCAATCTTTACACCATGATACTTTAAACTTTTTTTTAAACTTTAAAAATGTGATTTCACAGTATTAAGATTTCTGCCCTTTGATTCCCTGTCTCACAGATATTCTCCTAGGGCCTGATTCATTAAGGATCTTAAATGAAGAGGTATCTTATTTCAGTCTCCTGGACAAAACCATGTTACATTGCAAGGGGTGCAAACTAGTTTTCTGTTTTGCACATTAGTTAAATACTGACTGTTTTTTCAGTGTACAAATAAGCTATCAAGTATTTGCGCGCTACATGAAAAAACAGTCAGTATTTAACTTATGTGCAAAACAGAAAACTAGTTTGCACCCCTTGCATTGTAACATGGTTTTGTCCAGGAGACTGAAATAAGATACCTCTTCATTTAAGATCCTTAATGAATCAGGCTCCTTATTTGGAGCCCGTGCACCAAGTACTGGACCCTGTAATAAGACCAGCAGCTCACGTCAGCCCAACGAGGAACGCTGACCGTCTTTCATGCTATTTATTACTGGGATTTTGGTCTGTTCTGAAGTGGATCTGATCTCCCTAGAAGCTGTTGCCTTTCATCCTGTTGTCACCTATGGAGCACTGAAGCCTTTTATAGGACCTGCTTAGTGGACCAGAGCCATTCCCTTTATATATGTATGTATGCCTGTCCTGTCTGCACCCACACATGGATCATCTTGCTGATTTCATATGTCGGTATGTGAAGTGGACACAGCTTATTTAGTCAGACAGTTCAGGAACAGGCCGCTTGGAGGCCTTTCCTCAGGTGGAGTACAGCTTGAGGGGTAGAGGCTTATAATATATGTGGCATCTTATGATAAAAAGGAATATTTTATCCTGTATCTGACAAGATATTTCATAAAAAATCCTTGGGGAAGAAGGAAAAAAAAAACACCTTATATTTATTCAAGTATCTGTATCATTACATTTTATTTGTCAGCTTTCTCGAGGATCATTAATTTCATTCCCTTGTGATTTAATGTTGTGTAAGATATCCTTGAGACAGTCCTTGAGCGTTTCAGAGGAAGGTGGTGTGATAGGAAAAGCAGGCAGGAACAGTATGCTTATTTGGGCAATAAATGGAGGGATGGCAGTCAAACGGAGAACAGACAGGATGTAGCAAATTACAACCCTCTACCTTCTCTCTTCTAAAGAAACACTTGCTGCAGTACAGGGTGCCCCCTGGGAATACGGACCCTTCTTACAATCACTATGGCTTGTTTGCTTCCTGACTTTAGACATTGTCGATTTTACAGTTTATCCTCCCACTACCATCACTTTACTCATAAACAAAGTGTATTCTTGTGAAGAGAAGGCTATGTTTGTGCAATGGCCATAAGTGATTTTCTTTGAATTTGTTAACCAGACATAAAAAACAAATAAAATAAATCTCTCTGCTTGGAACAGGTATCCTTCCACCAGAAGCCGAGAGCCTACTAATTGCGCCCTAATTAAAACCAAAAGCTGCATACAGTAGAGTGTCTGGGTGTGCCGTGCTGTACCAGGCTAACACTAATTTATTGTATCTGGCTGTGCCATAAATGTGTTCACACTGTTAGAGGTTTAAATGGACAGGAATAAACATCATGTGAGACACAAGTGTTACTGAGAGAGTCAAGAGGCTAAAGAAGAAAGCAGTTCATACACACAGCCGTGACAGCCCTAGGCGCACCTCTGCAGGCGCAGGGACCGGGATGCCATGTTTAATTGCGTCTTTAATACTCTTTTATTTACAGTCTCTCTTTTTCAATACTAAACGTTCAATGTACCTCTAAGTATAAAACAGGGACAAAAGCAATTAGGACAGCAGCTGAAAACCCTACCAATTATATTATCAAGTAAAAGATTACCATGGGCATAAGTTGTACATGTCCTGGAACAAGACTGTAACATGCACAAGTGGGAGTCACTATATATTAGTCCTGGATGATGAAGTCACTACGTTTGCACCTTGTCCACAATTCATTATTACACATAATAACAGATACATAATACATAATAATGAATATTATATTGTAAGATATGAGTGGACAGTAAATAATTATCGCTGTCTAATCTTAAACTCTTACTTTCCATGATGAATGCTACATATTTGTTGAAATTCGTGGAATGTGTTCTCCCTTCAGCAGAGAAATGAATAAAGGGTTTTACAAGCAAATGCCTTTAGATTAATCAACTACAGTCTTTAAAGATCTGCCGCAAAAGTGTATTTTCAGCTGTAAGCTAACTTGCTCCATGTAGAAATGAATGGGAGTCCCTCCCTTACCTTATAAACACAACATGACAAGAGGCTGAAGCAGCTATCTTGTATGCCCCATGGGTAATATTCTAACAGAAAGTGTGCATGTTACCCTGTGGCTTCACCTCTCCTGCAGGTCTGATAAGAAGTTGTCTCTCATGTCCTTTCTAGTGATCTTCACTGGCCCTCAACCCCAGCAGGTAGCTAGCAAAGGGGAAGAACTCCATTCTTGATGGACCTCTTCTCAAACCATTATAAAAAGGGGTTAACGTTCTGCTTGGATTGCAATGTTTCAACATCTAGGGCTAGATTTACTAAGCTGCGGGTTTGAAAAAGTGGGGATGTTGCCTATAGCAACCAATCAGATTCTAGCTATCATTTTGTAGAAGGTAATAAATAAATGAAAGCTAGAATGTGATTGGTTGCTATAGGCAACATCCCCACTTTTTCAAACCTGCAGCTTAGTAAATCTAGCCCCTAGTCTCTCTTTTTCTGCTGTTCTGCACATCCAGCTGCCAGTATAGGAGGTTTTATATGGATATCAAGACTTATCAGTTAATTAACTAGAACAGATGATTTTATTGCAGTTCCCTTTTAATTTGTTTGAAATTAAGACACTAAAATGCTGTTTTTTTACTTATTAATGTAACTTCATGCTAGAGGCGATCGATATGAGAACGCTCAGATTTAGAGGTAAGAGGGGATATTGATCTAGCTCAACTCTAAATTGCAGTGTAAAAATAAAGGTGTGCAGTATTTTACTGCTGCATGCAAAAGCTGCAAGTATTTTCCCTATATGCAAAATAAAATAAATGCATGTGCACCCCTTGTATTGTAACATGGCTTGTCCTGGAGTAAATTTGCTCCACCCTGTTTGTTTGCTTCTAACTATAAATGAGGCCCATAATGTACTCAGCATCCAATGGGCAATCCGTACTAAACCAAATATAGAGAAGTAATTTGCAACAACCTCCAGGGGAAGTTCTTAGTTCTAATTATCTCTTCTGTTGACTTTACTACCACTTATATGATAAAACAACATTTACATTACCTTGTATCTCTTTTTACATCCAGGAACGGGACATGCAAATGGCTTCTCATCCCCTCCATTCATACACATGGAGCTCAGGATTGCTTCAGAGCTAATGGCACTCTCGGTGGTCCAAGACTCATCACTGTCCGAGTCTTCATAGTCTACCTCTTCCTCGTCATATTCACTACCTGCAGAATGAGAGATCGTCTTAGGAGAGGTGTAGGAACAATGTGTCATTCATCAGTATGGGTCATAGTGCATCGAACAAGGCCCTTTCTTAGATGCTGTTTAATTAGAAAATAGGAATTCATGCTGAAAGGTCTACTTTAATTTTAACTCCAGCAACATGACAATGGTCTAATTAACAATAAAATAATGATGTGTTATCACTATCTGGCTCCATGGCTTTAGGTATAGGTTCAGATGGAGCGTAAACTTTTCATTGAGTTTTATCATTATCGTTTTTGTGTTATTTTTCTTATATTTGTACCTTTGAACATCTAATGTGTGTCAGCCGCTACTTAATTACTGATCATAGTTTGAAATTGTAATTTTATCCAAGTAGCAACTTATCATTTTGTTAAAAATAACCAACAGTAAAACCCATCATTTAACGTAAATAAATTACTACTACAAAACTGAATAATGGGTCTTGAAGGGTCAGTCGTTATGTTTGTACAATCTCCAATATGACACGTCCCCCAGCTCATGCCGTAAGTCCATCCCACCAGCAGGTATAATTAACCAGGCATATATATATATATATATATATATATATATATATATATAAAAAACAAAACAAAAAAATAATATATATAATATATTTTTGTACAAACTAAAAGTGTAAATTTTAGCTATTCTTCATTTGAACCAGCATATAAAAAATGTACATTAATGGCGGCTTTCCTTAAAATGTGCGTAATGTCCGCATTAACTATTTCAGTACAAGACTGTAGCTCTGGAGTTGAAACCAATTAAATAACTTTGCAACAGCTGCTAACACAAAAGACACTACTCGCTATTGATTAAAAGCTCAAACTTCACCACCTTGAAAAAAAAGAGCATTTGACCAGCCTGAAAAGACCTTTCTCTAAGGTAAGGAGCAGGCCTGACTATCCGAGGCTTATTCCCAGCTCTGCCCAATCCTGAGGAGTATAATTCTACAGATCATAAACCGTGTCAAATAATATGTTGACAAGTCCTAATGCATTTACTAGCCCTCTGGAATTAATAGGAATTATGTCAGAACATTAATAAGAGTTACAGCAATTACGGTCGCACAGTTCAGTCCCTCAGGTGTGGGAATGAATGGCATTGTATGGCTGGCCAGGCTCGTTCTCTGTGCACGGCATAAGGTGACCAGGCACCTGGAGCTCATTTCTATTTTCATTTCAATTTGTGTTTTAAGCTTATTAATCAAGCTGTCGGAAGGGGAACACTGCACTGGAGGGGGGCCTTGTTTTACTACTGTGCAATGTGAAGGCTGAGACGCAATGAGATTCTGTGCACGGGACAGGTTAGGTTATGCAGTGCTGTACTGTGACGGGATAAGTCATGCACATAGTACAATTATATAAAAAGATAAAACTACACACATAATACTCTCCAATATGAAATACAAACAACACAAATGAACGGATATCCAACATGATGTCTGCCTATCCTACTTTCTCCAATGGCCATAATCTCTGCCAAAGGTTGTTTTTTTTAATCAGTTATTGAATTTAACCCATGTAAATGCAATTAAAAAATACATGAAAGAGAGAAAAAAAATAGGGGCACACAAATCGTACATTTATATAAACTGTTGCAAAGAAATACTGCGCAAAAGTTCAAAATGATCATGCTCGGCCAGTTCTTATAAAAGTCCATCGAATTTCACCACCTTGCATTTATTCTACAACAGATAGAAGCTGACATAGGAGAGGCTCATAAATCGTGCACGTTTTTCTATCATATGCGCTGCTTACTTAATACAAGTTTTTCCCGCAGATTAACCCGACACACTTCATGTAACGCAACGCTCCTTATATGTATACAACTTGCTACATCTGAAATTCGCAGCATGGCATTCAGTTTTCTGTGTAGTGCTAACACGGTGGCCTAGTGGTTAGCACATCTGCCCTACAGCACTGGGGTCATGAGTTCAATTCCTGACCATGGCCTTATCTGTGAGGAGTTAGTATGTTCTCCCTGTGTTTGCATGGGTTTCCTCCGGGTGCTCCGGTTTCCTCCCACACTCCAAAAACATACTGGTAGGTTAATTGGCTGATAACAAATTGACCCTAGTCTGTGTGTGTGTCTGTGTCTGTGTCTGTGTGTGTGTGTGTGTGTGTGTGTGTTAGGGAACTTAGACTGTAAGCCCCAATGGGGCAGGGACTGATGTGAGTGAGTTCTCTGTACAGCGCTGCAGAATTAGTGGCGCTATATAAATGATGATGATGATGATCTACAGATACTGCTCTGCAACATCACTAACTATTTACCTACATAGATAGCAGTAAATCACGGTTATACATTGAAATAAAAAATAAATGAAACCAAATAAATATAGAAAGAAATTCACACCAAAACTTGAATGTGAGCATACCACTTATCATTTACATTTTATTTGGAACAGCCTATGGACTGCCTCTAAAAAAGGGCGCAATTGTACCATGCTGGTGGCATGGCTACATCAAGCTGGGGCTATGTCACATCTCTAGGGGGAGTGCCTAGCGCTTCTGAAGTGCTAGGTTGCCCCTAACCACTTTCCTATAAAAATACCCAAGTATTGCCACATTCATCTGCCGCTACACCAGATCACTGGGGTGAGAGGGACACCCCTCCCAACGCTCAGAGACAAAATAGATAGTTTCCTACAATCAGAGCAGTTGTAAAGTATATGTGAGCGGTACTGTGTAAAAATATCTGAAGCAGCTGAGTAGACAGGTGTTGCGTCCTACTGACCTTCAAAAACCCTCTTACGCCTTGAGAATACAAGGATTGGAAGGAAGAGTGAATAGTCTGGGGACAGGGATGGGACCTATGTGGTTCTACTAGGAGGAATTCTCTCATTTTTGAAATTTAGTTAAAAACTAAATTACATAAATAATAACCAACATTTAAAAAACACATCTGGAAAATTTTCACAGGTATTGGAAAACAAGTCTTAAAACTAGACTGACGGTTTTGTGCAATAAAATACACGCATGGAAAAACTCTGGTCCTGCAATTAAATCTGTGTATTAGATTAAAGCAAAGTAGTTTTTCGATTTCACCGACAGCAAATTGGTAAAAGAAACGTGTCCATAAAGCATCAGCCGGCGTAACGTATCCTTTGTCTTAAGTTGTATTATAAGCAGGAAAAAACAGCATAGTTTTTAGAAAACAAAGCAGGACATTTTCCACCTCTAGTCACGGGATGTTAATGGCACTCTGGCAAATGTTTAAACGATCTCCAACCCGCCCCCTCCATCAAACACTCACCAAGAATTAAAAACAGTTGGGACAGACAAAAATGAACATCTGGTACAAGCTCATACTGTATGCGCCTTCGAAGTACTCCCCTAATTAATGTGGTTTTGGCATGTGTTACTGGAGAATGTAATTATAAGATAGAAACACAATTCTGAATGAGCTTACTAACAAACTCCCTGGCCGCATATAAAGCGGCTGTCCAACTGTTTAGAAAACCAAGAGGATCTTCCATACTTGGGAGAGGAAATCTATTGTGTGTATAACTGAACAGGGCCCAACTGCAAAGTGTTCCTGAAAATAACATTCCGTTATTGGCAGAAATCGAGCTGTGTATTATTTTGTATGTATTTCTATTAATTGTAAAGGTTAGTAGTTACCGATTTTGGACAAAGTGGAGTATTTTGACATAACTAAATGCCTGAAGATTAATTTTCCTCAAATGCCAACCTTTCTCTTTTTTTTCAAGCTGCAGCTACCTTTATGACTATGAATGGTTTCCCCCGATTCTCTCCTCTTGCAGGCGTTTGTACCAGAGACAGTGGGGCAGTAACAGAATTGCAGGAGATGCGACCACTACGGAGCCCATAGGGGCAATGCCAGGTCATCCACCCAAGGAGGACCCCGATCTGCTCTCAGAGGACAAAGTGGGAGCCACTGCTGAGAATGTGCGGGTCCACCATAAGCACTGTGAAGCCTCAGTCAGAATGTCTTTGTGAATGGGTCGGATCGGTGAACGTTCTGAGAGCAGAGGTTGGAGCTGCACCACCAAGCCCTCCTCAAAATTTTGTTATGTGGCCAGATGATGCAGTGTTCCACCCCTGATTGGAGAAATGCATTTTAATGTATAAATAATTTATTGGTGATGTTTAATGAGTTATCTTTTTACAGTGAAAAATTTCTGTTATTTTAGTGGTAAATATTACAGCAGGTATAGTAAAAGATTTTGAAAAATTGAGAATTCATTAAATATGGATAAGGATATTGCTTCATTTAATTTTGAGAGCTTAACCCCAATGTCAAACAAAATACCAAGTCATGAAACTGGGATCTTTTAGGAAGGAGATTAGCTGGTCTCAGTATACATGGCTTTCAGACTCTGAGCAGGCTGTATGCTCTATGTATTCTACACTATATAAAGAGAAATAGTGGCCTTAATCCTGCTTGAGGCACTTAGTCTGTCTCTTTGATGTCAGTGCTACTTATGATCGACCAGACTAATTAGAGGTTTTGAAGTCTGATCTACAGGGATTCCCCCACTGTGGCGAAGGCTGTGAGACATCACCTGTGGAGCTTGGCACACAATCCAGCGCTCAGCTGTGCATTTACAGATGTGATACCATTTAGAACCACAATGTAAAATGTCTGTAATGGGTTTAATAAACTAAATGGAACAACAAATGCAAACCATATTTGCGCTTGTACTAACCTGCACCTTTGCTATTAAGGGAAACTGAAGTGGAAGTATAATTAATAAGCTTTATTTTGTAATACTGGTGTAAGTAGTATATTTGAAAGGGAACAATTCTGTTTGATGTCATCTTAATCATATAAAACTAGAGATGGGCGGGCTCGGTTCCCCGAGAACCGAACCCACCCGAACTTTGCCTATCCGAGTACCGAGCCGCTCGGTACTCTCCCGCCCGCTCGGAATCCAAATCGAGGCCGAACGTCATTGTGACGTCGTCGAATCTCGGTTCTCGCGATACTTCAAGATTATAAATACACGCCTCCACAGCAATCCATCGCCATTTGACAGAGGGAGAGAGCAGGGTGTAGTCACAGGCTGATTAGAGCAGCTACAGAGAATACAATATTCTTATTCCAATTGCTGTAACAAAAATCGCTAGAGAAGAGAGGAGGATAGGAGTTTTTTTTTTTTCAATATTTGGCACTCAAAGTGCTTTTTGGGTGTCCCCCATTATTTTGCCTAAATATTTCTGGCTGTCAAAATTACTATCTGTCAGCAGATTAACAAAATAATTTTTAGCACTCCCCAGTGCTTTTGGGGTGTCCCCCATTATTCTGCCTAAGTATTTCTGGCTGTCAAAAGTCATATTTGTCAGCAGTATCTACCAAATAATTTTTAGCACTCCCAAGTGCTTTCGGGGTGTCCCCCATAATTATGCATAAATATTTCTGGCTGTCAAAAGTCATATTTGTCATCAGTATCTACCAAATAATTTTTAGCACTCCCAAGTGCTTTTGGGGTGTCCCCCATAATTGTGCATAAAGATTTCTGGCTGTCAAAAGTCATATTTGTCAGCAGTATCTACCAAATAATTTTTAGCCCTACGAGTCCTTTGGGCTCAGAATAGATTCAAAGCAGTCCACATATGAGCAGAATGAGCAACCAGGTTCTGTCACCAGTCCTGATGGTAGTGTTCCCAGTACGTCACCTGGGCAAGGCGATGTCAAACTACACAGTGTTTCGAAATCAGTCCAGAAAACACACCCAAAAAAAATTTACTGTGTTGAAGCGAAAAAAGAAGTGTAACTGAGGAAAAGTTAAGTGCCGATTAAAAAAAAAATTGCCAACGTGCCATTCTACACAAGCAGTGGCAAAGAGAGAATGAGGCCTTCACCTTTCTCTATTAGTGGCAGATCCAAAAAAGTTACCGAGCCTACAATTGGTGCACAACTACTGTTACGCGTCAAAGCCGAGCTGCAAGATAACAGTAAGGCATTAGAGGATAATGTTTGCTCTGATTCACAAATGACACCAATCCCTGTGGAGAGTCCATCCAACAGTGGGATGTCTAATCGTGAGCATTCTGTTAGTGTACCCATAAAGAAGGGACCTTTCAGCAGTTCTGCAGTGTGCCTTAATAGCCCGAGTGTAGCCGGTGATGCACAAATTGAGGATGCCACTTTAGAATTAGAAGAGGATGAGGGGGAGATTTGTGTAGGCGACGAGGGCGCTAATGAGGATGTTGATGAGGATGAGGTTGTTTGTGTAAGTCCTGCACCAGTGGCAGCAGTTCTGGCACGTGACAAGAAAAAGGCCATTGTCATGCCTGGACATAAAACAAAAAAATCCACTTCTTATGTGTGGAATTATTTCTACCCAAATCAAGACAACAATTGTATAGCCATTTGTAGTGTATGTCAAGCCACAGTCAGTCGAGGGAGGGACCTTAACCATCTTGGAACCTCGTCTAGTCTATGTTACGCCATTTAACGAGAGTTCATGGCAAAGTGTTGGGAAAAGCTGAAAGTTCTTCCCAAAAAATTACAAGCACTACATCATCATCTAGGACCCTCCGGTCACCGACATCACGACGGCTACAAAATACACCCACCACACCATCCTCATCAATATCCTCAGTAGCGCTCGGAGTTAGCCCGGCATCCCACTTGGATGATTCCTGCACTATTATTGATTCCTCTGAAGATAGCGTTAATCCCACTGCTGCCGCTGCTGCTGGGGGTGAATCGTCAGCCCAGAGGCAGGTCAAGAAAATGAGCAGTCCTACATTTCAGCAATTAACTGTGAAACAATCATTTGCTAGGGGAAGCAAATATGACAGCAGTCACCCAGTCGCCAAGCGAATCACAGACGCCATGGCTGCAATGTTGGTGTTAGATCTGCGTCCAATCTCCACAATAAACGCAGCTGGCTTTTCACAGTTAATTGAGGTTTTGGGTCCGTGTTACAGAATTCCATCGCGACACCATTTCTCCCGTAAAGCAATTGCACAACTGTACCAAAAAGTGTGTAAAAATGTAGAGATTGCCCTGAAAAATGCCATTCTGCCCACTGTCCACTTAACCACAGATATGTGGACAAGTGGAAGTGGCCAAACCAAAGACTATATGACTGTGACAGCCCACTGGGTTGGTCATTCACCTTCACCAGCAGGAACAGCAGCAGCATTTACACCACTATGTAACATTTGTCACAGGCAGGCCACTCTTTGTATCACCGGCTTCACTAACAGGCATACAGCTGACAATTTGTTACGCAAACTGAGAGATGTGATTGATACATGGCTTATACCACTTGGAATCTCCCCAGGGTATGTCATTTCTGATAACGCCAACAATATAGTGCATTACAGCTGGGTGATTTCCAACACATTCCCTGTTTTGCCCACACCATCAACTTGGTGGTGCAGAGCTTCCTACGAAATAACCATGAGGTGCAGGAGATGCTTTCGGTGGCCCGTAAAATTTCAGGCCATTTCAGGCATTCAGCCACAGCATGTAGGAGATTACAGCAGCTCCAAGAGCAGTTTAACTTGCCCTGCCACCAAGTTAAGCAAGAGGTGGTAACTAGGTGGAATTCCACCCTGTACATGCTTCAGAGGATGGAGGAACAGCGCAAAGTCATCCAAGCATATTGCACAAGCCATGACATTGGGAAAGGAGGGGGGATGTATTTCACTCTTGCACAGTGGGGAATCATTTCAGTGCTGTGCAAGGTGCTGAAACCATTTGAAGTTGTGACGTGTGAGGTGAGTGCAGACTCTGCTAGTTTGAGCCAAGTCATTCCTTTAATTAGACTATTGGAAAAGCAGCTTGAGAAACTGAAGGAGGAGCTGAAAGCAAGCAATTCAGCAAAGTATGTTGGCCTTGTCGATCAAGTACTTCATTCGCTTCACAATGATCCTCGAGTTATTAAGATCTTGAACTCGGATCAGTACGTTTTGGCCACTGTGCTTGATCCAAGGTTTAAGACCTACATTGAGTCTTTACTTGTAAATGAGCGAGATGTGAACTTTTGCAAGGAGCTATTGCTCAGCAAGTTGGCCGCTGAACTGGGCCTCGGCTTGACGACGTGTCCTCCTTTACTTTCTCAAGCTGCTGCTGCTCGTAAAAAATTAAATTTCCCAAAAAGAAGCAGGGAAGACGCAGGGGGCAGACCAGAACAATTTAACATTTGGGCTGGTTTGAAGGATTTTTCAAAAAAATGTGTCACTTGCCCATAACTCCATCCAATACGAGTATACACATGCAAAGGATGGTGGAGGATTATTTTCAAGAGGTAATTGATATGGAAATGTCAGACAGTCCCTTTCCTTAGTGGAAGGAAAAGCAGGCCATTTGGAAACCCATGTACAAACTTGCTTTGCAATACCTAAGCTGCCCACCCTCCAGTGTGTACTCTGAACGAGTATTCAGTACAGCTGGGAACTTAGTCAGTGATCGCCGTCGAAGGTTACTTCCAAAAAATGTGGAGAAAATGATGTTTATAAAAATGAACTACATCTTCCACAAGGAAGGCCTTCACCCTCAAAGACATCCAAGCACTGACTGTTCTCTAATGGCGGATTCAAGCGGCGAGAATTGATAGTCTGTGATGATGACGTACACACTGATGAGGGTGAGGATGAAGCTGAAGATGATGACGATAACATCTTTTTAAAACTTTCTATGTAAGTGTAGGGTGCAATCTACCCCCAAAGAGGAAAGGGACTTGTGGCATTTCCATATCACGTACCATCTTGAAAGGCTGCTGTTTGGGCAATTTCTCCTTAAGGGTAGGGTGTCATAGACAGAGTGACCCCAAATTGGCTTTGTCCACTTCTCTTAATATTGTACAGTCTATAACGGCTGAATTTTTTGGTATTTTCGACAAGTGGAGGGGGCCTATAGAGACAGAAACCAAACTGGCTTTCTACATTTCAATTAATATTGTACAGTCTATAACGGCTGAATTTTTTTGTATTTTCGACAAGTGGAGGGGGGCCTATAGAGACAAAAACCAAACTGGCTTTCTCCATTTCAATTAATATTGTACAGTCTATAACGGCTGAATTTTTTTGTATTTTCGACAAGTGAAGGGGGGCCTATAGAGACAGAAACCAAACTGCCTTTTTCCATTTCTTTACATATTTAACTATAAGTGTAGGGTGTAATATACATCCAAAGACGATGGCTGCATTGCCAATATGCATAGATGGAGAGGAAGACAATCTGTTTTGTGTGTAGAATTAATGAAGGCCTACCAGGAATTAAACAGTTTTTTTTGATAATTTATTAGCTTTACAATTACATTACTTATCTAAGAAACAGGTGGAGCACTAAATTTGGTTGTTTTAGGCCCAAAAACATTGATTTGCCAACAAAATAGCAAAACAAAACCAAAACCAAAACCAAAACACGCAATGGCGGTTTTGCAAAACCAAAACCAAAACCAAAACATGACGGTAATCCAGATCCAAAGCCGAATACAAAACCAAAACACGGGGGTCAGTGACCATCTCTATATAAAACCGACTTGATGAGGTTTTAATATGAAATTTAAAGAAGTACTTTTTTGAACAGTTAATAAGACAGGCAGAAAAACTGTGACTGCCAGGCGCTGTCCCTGTGTTCTTCCGTCTGCACAGGCATGGCCCTCTTCGTCCTGATTGGGTGCCGAGTCTAGTTGCCCGGCAACCAGACACATCAATGATGTCTGCTGGACCCTTGTACGCATCCCGAAGTGGCTTATGATTAGGCATAGATATACATGGCTACTCCATTTGTCCACAAACATAACAGTTATAGCACACAAAGGGGTAAATTTATCAAGCTTGCGGATTTCCGACGGGTTTGAAAAGTGGAGATGTTGCCTATAGCAACCATTCAGATTATAGCTGTCATTTTGTAGAATGTACTAAATAAATGATAACTAGAATCTGATTGGCTGCTATAGGCAACATCTTCACTTTTCAGCCTATTTTAAAGGAAAAAAATGCAGGTGGCCCAGCCCAAAGTAGTCCACTGTGGGACTGGCAAATGCCCCCCAGACCAGCCTGCCCCTGCGAGGGAGAGTGAGAGAGGGAGAGAGGGAGAGAGAGAGAGAGAGAGAGAGAGAGAGAAAGAGTAGAATGACCTGCAGACACTAAAGCTCGATACACATTACAGAAATTTCGACCAACTTTTTATGCCGAGCGATTTTACATGCGATCGATGGTCCGATCGCTCGGTCCATGGACTGCATACACACCAGCCTTGTTTAGGACAATAAAGGGAAGAGCGGACGTCCATTTAACGACTTTTTACAGCCATGTTGTCGTGAGCAATGACTGTAATTTCGTACTCACTGTTGTGGATCGGTTGGAAGTTTATACACACTACACAGTGGAAACGAGATTGGAACGAAAATATTAAACGGTACGACCAACCAAATGAGGTGATAATCGTCCATTTGGACATACTTTCGACAATCGTGTCACTGCACACACTGACCCGACTTTTGAACGAGCGGTCGTATGTCGGCTGTTTGAGCCGATTATTGCCGGAAACAGTGTAGTGTGTACCTAGCTTAAGTCCTGCTCAAAAATCTTGTCCTGGGGAAAAAAGGAGCTTTTGAACAGCTTGGTCCAGAGTAGCAGGATCATTTAAACAGCTTGTACTGAGAAAAGAGCCTTTCAGTTTAGTCTGTGCGAACAGAGATTGGCGATAAGTTAAGGCAAAATCCCAGGGGATGGGGTAATTGCCAATATCCAGTATTGTAATCAATATTATCTGCCACAATTTAAATAAAAAATAAAAAGTAAAGATTCAGTGTTAAACTAACCGTCCACAGCAACTCCTAATAAAGGAATGTGTTTTACCTCCATAGTTTGTTTATAGCTGGCATTTTCAATTTGGGGGCTTAGTGGTATTTTAACTACTACAGTGAACAATACATTTCTTTTTCTTTTTCTATTCAGTGTTGTTTCTGCGTACTGCATTTAACGTTTTGACCCATAGAAAAGTCTTTTCTTGGTATGAGTTTTATAACTAGTGGTAAATGCATTTTCTTTAGTCGAGGTCAGATCTTGAGCTCACATTTTCAAAAGCTATTATGGGTAAGAACTATTCGACAGTGCAATGGAAAGTGAGTCAATCCCTGCAGTGCCTTAAATGACTTAAGGAATAGATTGAAGGATAATTTTCCACTTTATCTGTTGTGCGTACCGAGAGCAGCTCTGTGCCAGCCACTGACACCCACTGTGGCAGTTATAGATACAGTAGGATTACTTAAACAAAATATTTCTAAAGACATTTGGATATGTGGATATGGCAGGAAGCGCTTTAACATCCAGGGTGGTCCTGTAATCCAGAGTGTTTTTCACAGCATATGTGGACTCCATTACATCTGTACAATAAACACAGCCATGTACACCAGAGCCCTGACATTTATTTCTGGGTTAAAGAAGCTATGCCTCTTAGAGAGTCAGATATGAGGTATCTATAATCATATAATGTAATGATTTGTACTAGTAAGAACACAAAATAAATGCACTGGTGGTCTTGTGGTGTGCAACCATCTAATTACATAATACAACAGGACAATACTTCTCATTGTTTGGTTGAATTGTTTGTGCCAACCATTGATGCAGTCAAATCGTAAACGGATGGCTTTAGGGTGGTATAAATATACAAGAAATCATGTGACCATATATACCGCTTACAGAAAGCCATTTACAACATAACATATTTTACTGTAGGGGCTGTGTTGTTTCTTAGACTACAAAATGTTTCTCAATGTACCTCGATGACCCTGTAAATCTTTGTTTATACTGATATTATTTACAAGAGTTTATACATATAAAGCATCAATACTACATGGATTTTCACCTGGTTCATGTAATACTTCAATAGAAGTATGATTCTTAGACTAAGATCGGCCCTCAAAATAAATAGTAATCCTTGCAGCAGTGGTCAAAGTGGCAGTATGGAAAATGTAAGTGAATGGTATTTCATAGGTTTACAATGAGAGCAGTAGGAAAAGTGGTGGTATGACATACAACCATATACCAGGCCACTTCCACCACTGCTTTACAGCTCTAATATCATTGATAGTTTTATTATTAATCAGAGCAAAAAACGAACCATTACTTTACAGTAGTTACTATTTTTTTTTTTTAAAAAAAAAAATCTCTTTAAACTAACAATTTCAGTGGTCTCATAATATATGAACTTATCAATGTGATTAAAGAATGATTAGCAAAGTTTAAAACTATGCGCAGTCTGAATCACGCGTCTGGCATCTTTTGTGCAAGAGGGTGAACAGATCAGTGGTAGGTGCTTCCCGGAGACAAAAGATAAAGTGACATTTATGAAAAGAGCTGAATAATGATGTTTTGCCTCTATACTCCATTAGCCTACTGGTGGTTTTCACATATTATGATTCCACATCTGCAGCAAAATCAGAAGTGTCATTAAAAGCAGTAGAAGTAGTACTAAGGTGGTGCCACTGTTTATTATACATATGGATAGGTGTGTGTACTGTACCTCTAGACTTCTAAGGTCATAGCGCTAACAGGGCCATCTTAACAACATTATGGGCCCCTGGGCAAAGCAGTGCACCGGGGCCCCTACATATATATATATATATATATATATATATATATATATATATATATATATATATATATATAGATAGATATATATATAGATATAGATGTATACAGATACAGATATAGATATATAGAGATAGATAGATAGATGTACTTGCTCAGTGACCCTTGAAGGTTTTTTTTTGCAGGTTTTTTCTTTTGCAGGATTATTAATTCTAATTAAGAGCCCTGCCTCTGGGGCCTCCTTGCCTGTGGGGCCCCGGGCACCTGCCCATCGTGCCCAATGGAAAAGATGGCCCTGAGCGCTAAGGATTGTAATATGTATTAGATTCTGGATTCAGAAGTGAGAAGTTCCGGAACTATACACTTTAACATAGCAACTATTTTTTATTGCTGTATTCAGAATCCTTATACTGTCTTCTTACCAAGTATTTACTAAAGATTTATAGAGGATGAGATTATGAATGTTCTAGAGACTGTGTGCAATAGACATAATATATGTAGAGTCAGCACCTCAGATTGTTAGCTCACTTGGGCAGGGCCATCTTTACTGTCTGTTTCATTTCATTGTATTTGTATCCCGATCTCCACAATGTATAGCACTGCACAATATATTGGTGCCTCATAAAGCATTAGAATAATAATAATAATAATAATAATAATAATAATAATAATACTGCTACCAGAGAAAGGCTATTATTTTGAATGAAGGTGATTAAATTACTAGATAAGGCACATCACTTTATTTGCACTAATTGTATTAATTGATGTTTGGGTTGGTGGAGCTAAAAATGTCAACATTTAAATACAATTAATAGGGAGACTCGTGCCACGTGTGTGTGAGATCCCATGTGTCTCATTTTTCTCACTACTATCTTGGTTTTAAAGCTGTGTTTCACTAAGATCCAAGCACCTTACTGTATTATCTTTATCTCCTGCTCATCCAGTTCCCAGTTTTGAAGTTGGTTGTACGGCATTCACACTGACAGCGATGAGCGTTCCAAGGCCTGATATGCATGGGCACAAAATGTGCCAGTGTGCCACTTCCCTAAGTGGTTACCTCATGTGTTGAGAGGCTAAAACGGCTGTGCAGTAGCTCACCGTATATAGACGCTGTGTCTCGATGAGAGCTCAGAGATGCATGTGTAATATTTTTGTCTGCCAGTGGTTAGATGAGCTTAGCTCGGCTCAGATGCAGATTAATTGCATACAAATCAAATTGTACTTTACATAACCTCTACATGTTATTCACTATGCCATGTACTCATTTTCCTGCCCTGTGATAACATACAAAGCAGCTAATTGGGGGAGCCTTTATCTTATTCTCAATACTAGTTAACAGTTATAAAGTGCTTTGTTGAAATAGTTATATTTAATATGAAAATAGATAACTCAGAGCTCACTATAACCTGCATTTTGTCAAGGATTTTGAATATGGATTTAACTGAAAAAGACTGACATGTAAAGCATTATATATGCAAGTGCTATTTGGTATAGGTTTTCTTTAAAATTACTATTTTAAATAATGGAATATTTTCAGACAAATGATTACTTTCTGAAATTTAAAAAGAAAGTGGCTTTAAAGCAATATTGTATGGAGTAACAATGTGTTATTATTTATATTTTTGGACTGGTTAAGAGGCACCATTTAAAATATTATTACAATCTTAATTCATCATCATTGTCATCATTTATTTATAATTCTATATTTGTCAACTATTTATATGTTTTTAGGATATATTCAGCGTTATTTTCTATGCTTGTTTGCCACAATGGAAATTTATAATAAAAAGTTTTGAAAAAAAAGACTACATATGCATTCATAAGTGAACAATGGATTCTAATGACATATCATTGTAGTGAGCTCCGAGCACCACTGTTATGATGTCTGACGCCAAGCCAGTGTTTTCATATTGTAGACCTGTGTGTTCAATAGTGAGCTTGGCACAAGTCAAACCGCCCTCCTGAAGAGGTTCCGAGTGACAAAACCCGCATTGGGGCGTAGCTTGACATGTCCAGAGAATAACTACAATGAGTCTTGGATCCACCGCCTATCTTCCTCCTTTGTCAGCTGTGAGCAATATCATAGGAGCCTACTGAACTCCAATGCAGATACAATAATAAGCACTGATTATGCACTTTTATGTACATTTTTTTACTTTTTTTCAAGTTCTGTTATTAGTAAAATCTATTATGCACTATTTGGTGCCCCTTTTCCTACATGTAATACTTTACTTGTAAATTATATTATAGGTTCTCTAGGCAAACTTATTCTATATTAAAGATTTGTGTGACTTGTATTTCACAGCAGATCAGGCTGTTTAGCAGAGTTGCAAAGTTCCATCGATAGAATCTTTGAGTTTTACTATTCCATTTCCCACTGTATCTGCAAATTTGGTTACGGTCAATTCATTCTGCTGTGTGCTGTGGTTCAAATAGGTCTAGGAACAGTTAAAGCCAAATTCCACTGGCAACTCATCATCATCCAAAATATTATTATTATGTTTTATTTATAAAGCATTATTATCTAGTTCTGTATAGTGGTGATCATGACACAAGAAAATCACATACAATGACAGGAAACAGAAGGTAAAGTTGGCTCTGCCCAAATGAGTTTATAATCTAAGCAGAGTGGGGAACACTAGATACCTAACGTAGCGGATTAACAATTGTAGCGACTGGTGGGGAAAGTGCTTGTGGCTATTCTTAGGAAAGAAGCATCATCAGCGAGTTATAATAAAGCAAGCATTGGCAAACGGCATATTTCTGTCCTATATACAGCAGAGAAGCTGCTTTGGACACCTGTGGCCCCTTTCCTGTGCACTTATAGGGGCCAATTCATTAAGGAGCGTAAATGGCAATGTGTTGCGTATTTTGCATAAAATCACACTGCGCATGCCTAGCACCGGACCATACACTAGATAACGCAGCAACGTCCAGTTATTATTTGAGCGTATGATTTCAGGGTCAAAACGGGGAGGGGACTGAACGTATGCACGTAGTCAATATACAGTAAGGGCGTGACAAGCTCGAGCACACGCAGCAGCATCTGATTCAAGCTTTGGGAATCTCAAAGGTACGTGATTTTCAATAGTAACACTTGCAACAGCTACAGGTCTGGTGTAAGTGCCGGTTACTAGTGATGACGGCTGTGTATGTTTTCTAGAACGTGTGTATGCAACTGTAAAAATGTATTTTATGTACAGTAGACATTTATAGAATCCTAATAACTGTATTTTATGAGGGAAAATAAATAAATAAAAAATACACTTTTTTATGTTTTCATGTCTTATCATTAATGAGACACATTAACTGATTTTTTTTCCCCCTTTGCGTTCTTTTGTGACTTGATATTCCACATATGTATTGGACGTATCCTGCAGTGTGTTGTCTGTTAGAGCAGAGCGGACATAGACCCGTATTCATCCACAGACGTATCCTCACATCTGCTCCTTGTTCAATACCCAATGTATGTGCGTTTTTAAAAACCACACCTTAGATTAGTTTTGTGTTTGTTAATGAATCAGGCCCATAGTAATGATCTAATGCCCTAACCAAGTCAAATATTACTGATTTAGGCTTCAATAATTATATGCTATAAGGTTTTTGCCTTATACACAGAAACTTTAATCCGATACTGTTTGCTTGCCATATCCCCCCCCCCCCCCAAAAAAATGAAGCATTTAATATTAACCCGGCTTTCTGCTCGCAGCGAGCAAAAAGCCAACGTTAGAACTACCGTAATAACAGTAATTACGCACACTATTGCCGTAATAACGGTAAGTTGTAGCGCGGTGGTACTTCGGGGGGAATTGAATCCATAGTATCTAATGGAAATGCATGAAAAAAACATCACATTTAGTATCCAATGTATAACCTAACATGCTTATCTAAAATAAGAAAAATAATTAAATGCACAGATAAATCAGAAATACAGTTTACACATAGCAAACTAAGGGCCTGATTCATTAAGGGTCTTAAATTAAGAAGTAGGTGAAAACTAGTTTTCTGTTTTGCACATAAGTTAAATACTGACTGTTTTTTCATGTAGCACACAAATACTTCATAGCTTATTTGTACACTGAAATTTAAAGTTGATATTTGTGTGCTACATGAAAAAACAGTCAGTATTTAACTTATGTGCAAAACAGAATACTAGTTTTCACCCCTTGCATTGTAACATGGTTATGTCCAGGAGACTGAAATAAGATACTTCTTAATTTAAAATCCTTAATGAATCAGGCCCTAAGTTGATAAATTAATTTAATTTTTTTTTAAAAAAAGATGTATGTGAAAACTTTTGTGCCCAATACTTTTACCTGTGAAAAACTAGTGAAAGGTAACACTGTAACATAATTAGACTTGTGTAACTTTGACAGTTGTCAGATACAATGTATATCAATTGGAGAATGTACTTCTAATCAATGAATGCAATTACATAAATGAAATGCAATATGATCATTAACTGTCTGCAGGCAGCCGGCCTGAACAGTATATATTTTATTTCTGCAGTTTTTGAACATACCGTAAGTGGTTAAGTCTTAAACCTCTGGAAAATCTGAAGTATGAATCTCAGGATGTGACAGTACAGAACGGACTAAGGTGTGGTCTGTGGAAGTCCAAATTTATGAGTCCTTGGGGGTTGCCCAGTATGGATATAGGCAATGCTGTTGCAATGAATTCACTGTGTATGTGCTTTTGTGCCCTTTCAAATGCCGGCTATGTATTGATGCAAATCCGTTTCCTCCACTTGCCTAGGAGGATTGGGAAGGGCCACTGACATTAGGCCAGTAGGCAGTGTCCCATAACTGCTTAACAGAAGACAGCTGAAGAAAAGCTGACAGCCCTCTAATATTAACCCTGTAACCCGCTTTTAGTGCAGTATATTAAGAACTACTGCTCAGATGGTCTGTAGAATAATTCTATCAACTATATTAATTCTAAAACAAAGAGTAAAGTGGCAAGACTGGCGGGGAGTGAGGCCATACCAATACTGATCATAAATGCCACGTAGTTTTTGGCAATAGGCTTCTATTAAACATTTACGGCTATCATCCTCTGATTTGGCATGCAGCAGCAGTAGAGGAGGGAGGACATTGTCACTGACTTAGAATTCTCCCTCTTCATATGATTTTAGTGCAGTGCTGCAGGCCGGCTATGACTTGCTAACTCTGTACAAGATTCAGAGATGTATTCATTAAAATATATTGTTAGATATACTATAGATGCCAAGATTTACTCTTGTTCTAGATACTTGTATTACTAAAGATCTGATCAGTTTATGAGAAACTATAATGTATTTATACAATTGTACTTAAAGTGACGTTTAATTAGATTGCATTTTAGAGCACTGTCCAATATTTATTGTCCCTTTCCATTGGTCTAATGTTAATATAGTGGTAATTGTATACAAATAGTCTTCTTATAGTCTGTGAGCCCCACATCTCCTTCTAGTGCTCACAATAAAAAAGCATGAGGGCTTGGCCTACTAGGAAGTAATATATGCGATATCAATGGGGGTGGGGGTGACATCATCGGGGGAGAGGCCAAGTCTGCAAGGGGTGGAAGATATGACCTAGAGCACACAAAGAGTTTGGAGATGCAATCTATTTAGATTGCTCAAAAGGGATAACATAAACCTATGGCTAGAACACACATTCCTATAATGTTTGTGACATTTCTTTTAAGTTACAGACATTTTAATTAAAGTATATAGTGCATTCTTGTCTCATTTCATCAAAAGAAAATGGTACAGAGACAGCATACAGAAGAATATAGTCCTTTGTTTCATTTAATGTGCTTGTTAACAGTAACAGATATGAAAGCCAGTTACACACATGGACACAAAATATGAACAGATTATTAAGTTATCTAAACATAGAATTAACATACTTACAATATTAATAAAATATGTCTGAAAAACCTTTTTTAAACGTTTTTATGTTATATTAGTTGTCTCAGTGTAAGCGGTAATAAAAGTATTGAGGCTCAAAGGTCCGATTATGAAAGTATAAAAGTTCTCCTATTGTACTGCTGCACGAACGCACCCGCTGCTCTGGGAAACACATGGATATGTGGTCCAACAAAGTTCCTTCTGCAGCGGTGTGAAGGTTTGTTTCTACCGATGTGAGGATTTGGGTGGATTGAGGATATTCTCAGCACAAGTGCGTACAAGTTTGCACCACACAAGACAGAATGATTTAAATGAGGTAACGGGTGGAGATGGCGCACAGACAGGGGTGTAGGATGGCACAGACTTTGTCTACCTGTAATATGTCTTGAATTCTTCCCCACATTTGAGGTCACATAGAATAAAATGTACCCTTAATTTTATTATCAATTTAAGACAGAAATGAGGCTAAGCCGACCAATAGACGGGGGTGGTCCTAAGGCAGTGGTAAGTTGGACATATTAAGTGTTACAAACTAGTGTATTTTGTAGAGCACACGCCAACCCCCAAATGGAGACCCAGCTTGATTTTATGAGGGTAATTCCAAAATCTGTGACGTGAGATTGCACCTTGAAATGCACTTGGCAGGCGCAAATATTTTTCCTTGGGTCAACACTTTTTGCGGCTCATGATCCAGCCATTCAGACTCGGCTCCGTGACACTGTTACACATGGATTTGTAGATTAGTTTTTGTTATTAGTAATAGTAGTGAAATGTATCAGTACATTCAAATGTACGAGTAGATATTTACTCATATCAGCCAACATTTTTTGTAGAAAAATAAATCGGCAAATATGTAGCAAGTCAGAACTCTCTAAACCACTAATAATTACAAATAGGACATATTTGTTTCTGTAAAATTGCTAATCAAGTTGTTCTTAGTTATTTTTACTGAGCCACTTACTGTATAATGAATAGAAGTGATGGCAGCAAACTGTTTACAAACACTAACAACCAGCAATAAACAATATTTGTACTATGCCTTTGCTTTTATATAAAAAAAAGTTACATATGTGTATTTTATTTTTTAAACAAACTTAACTGCTCAGGAAAAGAATACTGTACTAGGCAAACAGTTACATACAATACTAAAGCTAACTTTACTGTAACAATAACAAAGTAACTATCTGAATCACCTGCTCACTCCTGGTCTAATTCAGAGTTAGCTGTAAATACAGGTAGAAGGTACAGTTGTGCACATTTTATTAAAACCAAATTGTAGTGGAGGGGAGGGGGTGAGTGGTTAGATTTAGAATTGGTAGAGTGAAGAGTCCAATAGCATATTTACCCCATAGGTGCCTAGGGAGACAAATTTTTGTGAGCAGAGCAACCTCCCGAATCCTGTCCGCTTCAAATCCTGCCCCCTGCTATAATAGGCCAAAATTGGTATTGTATAGCAGGGGCCTAATGACGCAATTAGCGTGGCTACGACGCCAACACACGGCTAACTTTGGAGATGTCCCAGAGGGGTGATCTCAAAAGTTGACAAGTATGATTTACCCCTTACATACTAATATGGTTGTCCAAGTGCAAACTTGCAGCCTTTAGCTGGATTTACTCCTAACGCTACTAGATATAAATGAGGCATACTATTTTCGGTCCAGCAAGTTTACTGTGGAAACTAGAACAGTACGTTATTGGTAATACTAATTATTAGATGATATAGTGATATATTTCTGACCTGATTAACACACATTACAGAAAAGAAACTGCTTTCTCTAACCTCAGGTACAACAATGCACAAATGTTTGGAAACAAAAGCATACTCACAACATTTGTTGTGTAAAAATAGAAAAAATATTTGGTAGACAGAAACAAGCCTCATTTATTGCTGGCATTTGCTGCTCTATTCAGCAAGAACTCGATAGCTTAGTAATGGATCTGACAGACACGGAGTTGGTTACGTCCAGACCACATCATAAATTAACTTTTTCAACTGTGGCTAAGTAAAAACTCATGTTTTACTCTTCCCTGAAGCAGGAGCCAAATCAAACAGTCTTCTGCATTTTTCGGTATTCATTGATGAAATCACATATTAGCCTCCATATTAACCCCTTAATAGCTGCAGTCCAAATGCTCCCTCTATTTCTCAACTCAATCAGATCTCATTGTAAAACAAGCCACTTTATTTTGTGGATTGCCAATGTGAGAATGAGGGTAAGCGAGTTTACCTACAAGTGTACCTCTTATTTCCACCATATTGCAGCATTTAAAAGGTGAATGCACCTAAGGCCAGTATCTTCCACATAAAGTAGTATTAGAACGACGAGAGTCCATGCCTGGCACCAACGTGGTCCAGCAGCTTCATCCCCCAACCTGTCCCTGTAATAGTCACTTCTCCCTTGCCAGGAAAAGTAATCTGCAGGCACTGGCAGTCCGGTCAGCTCCAATGATAGCTATCCAATACCTGTAATATGCTTTGAGACTTACGGGAGTCAAACAAAGACTTCTCTATGATTGTGTAAAATAGAGCGTATATGCCAGTCAAATTGCATTATCCATCATGATTGGCCAGGAGTATCTGCAGTACCTTGCCAAAGAAGGTGTCACATGATTGAATGTAAACCGATCAGTCATATCTATTCCTTGTGACACCCTCTTTGGTTAGACACCGGTGCTGCCGAGCCTCCGGTTTCCCGTTCAAAAATATACTGGTAGGTTAATGTTAGTGTGTGTTAGTGTGCAGTAGAACTACATGCTGGAGCAGGGACTGATGTGAATGATTAAACATTCTCTGTGTAACATATTGGCGCTATATAAAGAATTATAATAGCCACATTTTCATTCCACTCTCCAGAGCAACAATGGCAAAGCCATAGCTTTTTTTTTTTAACAAAAAATGCTAGAATTCCTCCCTTTGTAGAAGCTCTGCCTTATGTCACTGACAAATCATTTGAAATTCCCTGTTCCTTCCTTGCTATAATATTTTACTTCTCTACTCTTTTACAAATCTGATCCCAGCTAGCTGCTGGACGTTTGTCAAAGAATACACCAATCAATGAACAGATGCATCCTCCTAGTTCCACTGCACTCTCCCCAGCCTGACTTAAACTATATTCATTTATTTTCTGCACACAGTAGTGCACTGGCAACAGTATGAGCGCATATAACTTTTTCCTAATTATGCTGCATAAACTGCTAAAAGTATCCAGTGAGGGTCTTGCCCATAAAATCCATGCACTTTAGCCAATAGTGCTTGGGGTCCTCCTAAGATTTCTATGCATGAATAACAATTTCCAAATTCTAATCATTCTGCAGGAAAGGGAATGTTTACATTGGAATATAGAAGTCATTATATATTGCTCTTGGAGCAGAAAAAAGCTGCCAGGACCCAACATGAGTATGATTTGGAGTGATGCTTTTAAGGCTAAAAAGATGAATTTATGACATCCATAGATATGAAAAGGCGAGACTGCACTGCAATGTCTCTGGGCAGTGATGTGGGATAAGTCTTTTCAATCCAAAGGGCTTAGCATGTCTGGTGCATGCTTGTTCAATTATTCCACTCACACTACCAGCTATAGACCCATATAGAGGATAGCAGGGGCCAGCAAGGTGTTTTTTTTTTTAAATGTAATAAAAAAATAAATAAATAAAAATTAAATTTAATGTAGCCATGGCCCTCCTATCCTGAACATAACACGGACAGCTATTTCTCTAACTTTCTGCAATTCACTATTGAATACGCACCTGTCAATTGCAGTTAGTTTCTGTACTGCTTCTTTACTAGAATAGTGCTTTATTTCACGTGTGGAGGTACAGGTGACCTGGGCTGACACCCCATCTGCAGGGAACATTTACACATTGTATACAGCTTATTGATTATATTTCTCTTTGTGAAGAAAGTGTGCGGTATTTGCAATTTTTTGATTAAAGAGAGAATATACCCTATGGAAGCACTAGAGTGTCTGGGCAAACAGCAGCAGCCTTTTGGAATGATTCAAATAGGATGACTTGCTCAGAAAGACTGTGACCAATAGAGAATGACTGCTTCTAACCAGCAAAACCATATCACTCTAAAGGTATGTTATGCTCCAGTATTGAACTGGAAACACGTTCCCTGTTACATGGGACTACGCCACAGAGGCCCTTTGTGGACCAATACTCATGAGAAGGCAGATTATGTATGGAATAGAAGGCAGGGACAGCACCAATGAATTGATTACCGGCAATCTCATTGTACTGCCCTCTTGAGTATTGGTCTGGTTCAATAACTGTCTCCACTGTATGTAGGTGATAAGGCCATACTTACCAACTTTTAAAGACAGCCGTCCGGGAGGGGGTCCGTTGAGGGGGCGTGGCCACGCGGGGATGCGCCGTTTGGCTCCGCCCCCTGTCAATCATGAGACATTCTGGCCAATCGCAGCAGGGGGCGGGACCACGATGCCGCGGTTAGCCCCGCCCCCACCATCTACAACAACGGGGAGACGCTGGATCCGGGATTTTTGCCTGCTCTCTCGGGAGTCCGGGAGAACTGAGAAAAATTCGGGAGTCTCCCGGACATTCCGGGAGAGTAGGCAACTATGGATAAGGCAACACTTATTAAAGAAAATATGGGCGAGAAATTTGTTTAATCCAGCAAAATGTGTTCCAGAATACATATATTGTCTATGCGATGTAAATTAGCCATTTAATATTTCAACTTTTAATTATAATTTAATATATAACATTAATATTATATATTGTTTAATGTTTTCAACAGTTAATACTTGAGCATAGCCAAACTGTAATCTTTGAAACAAAAAACATACAAGGGCATTAATGAAAAATGCTGCACAGGAAAAATGTGCAGGAACCCAGACCAACCAATTGGGACAGATATTTTAATTTTGTAAACGGCATGAAAAAATGACTACTGGATGATTGCTTGCTATGGGGAAGCGGTCATTTCTTGTGGACCAGTGTTTATAAGTTAATTTGGTCAGAACGGAGTTGTGGAACCAATGTCAGTTGCATCATTCGAGATTTTTGGGCTTAATAGCATTTCAACAACTGTCCTTTACTTCTGAGCAACATAAGAATAAACTACATGAAGCTGTGCACAGTATGAGAGTGTTACACAACTTTGGCCATTACAACACTTCTTCAATGTTTTGGACCCACTATGATACATGGCACCAGTAGTGGTTGAGCACTGCAGAGTCCAGTCATTGTGAGGTGATAGAAGTGTTGATGACAGTAGCCCAATAGAGAAACCTTAAAGCAATACAAGAAGTACTGAATGAATTGCTAGACTAAAAGAAAATATAAGTAGAAACATGCTGTGAACCGTACCGTACCATTCGTCCCTTACCTGTAGGGGTGCTGCTGCGGAATGAGGAGGATGGAGTGATAGGTGGGGTGACTGGTGGCGTGAGGCTGCCGCTGCCATGCCGAGGTGGTGTGGAAACATTTCCACGGGACACAGAACTTGACAGTGTCAGTGAGAGCTTGGGCTGGATTTTTTTCTTCAAGGTTTCTTGTTCACGTCGAGCTGCATCAGTCATAAATCTAAGAAAAAATAATTATCATGTAAATCCTCCAAAGTACAATCAGTAGAGCTCATGCAGTATAAAAATATATAAAATTCAGGATATTTTGAATATCACAAAAGTGACTGCTGCCTTGGGACACATTCATCTTAACCAGAAAATAATGTTCCCATCTATTTATACATACTGCTTCATATGCAATATACCATAAAATAAGATTAAGAGAATGGTCAGAGAATGTTTATGCCAAGGCATACATAAAAGAAAATGGCACAATGATGAAACAATGAGCAGTCTATTGTCCTTCAAAGTATTGCGGTCTTTAAAAAAATCTGGTCTTGCCATTAGCCTCAGAGGGGCTAATGCTGCTACCAGGAGATACACTGATGGGCTGGAAGCCAAAGTGGAATGTCTGACACAAGTAATACAAGACAGTAGTGACTAATTATCCCAAAGACCTTCCAAACATTCCTCAAACATCTTTATATTGTACATTATTATGCACGGGGAGCAGGAATTCTGCTCCAAGCATTTTTAACCAGGGCACCCATGACTGTGAGCCGGCCTTACAAACATTGGTTTATTCATTAGTAATACATTTTCTTTTTATTTCTTTACAGTTGTCTACAAATAAAGTGTATTTTCTGTAAAAATTTAAGAAATAGGGAATAAGTTACTGGTACAAAATAATATTATTAAAGCATAATGAGTAATAAATAGATTAGTTAGTAGCACACAATATAATTGCAAACAAAAGAAAGCCATGGAACATTTACCCTCTGTCTGGTAAATGCCAGAATTGTCCTCTTTTGAGTAGCAAATCCAGGGTATGGGCAGGTTTTCTCCAGTGTGCAAGACAGCAAAGACAGTTTCTTACATCCTCTGGCTGCCTGACTCTCCCTAAAGGGATCGGACCACTGTTGCAGTCATATTATACAATAGGAAGTATTCTACTCTGTTAACCAATCACAGGCTGCTTCCTATTGGCTACTATAACAGCAGTCATGGACTGATCACTTGAAAGAGCTTCAGACAGCTGGAGGAGTTTAGTAACAGACAGCAATGGGTACAGCAGGGCAGACTCTGCTCTTACTGGGCATAGCAAGGGGGGGGGGCTCTGTGCTTTTACTGGGCACAGCAAGGAGGGGGGGCTCTGTGCTCTTACTGGACACAGCAAGGGGGGGGGGGGCTCTGTGCTCTTACTGGACACAGCAAGGGGGGGGCTCTGTGCTCTTACTGGGCACAGCAAGTGGGGGAGGCTCTGTGCTTTTACTGGGCACAGCAAGGGGGGGGGGGGGTCTGTGTTCTTACTGGGCACAGCAGGGGGGGCTCTGTGCTCTTGCTGGGCACAGCAGGGGAGAGACTATGTGCTCGTACTGGGCACAGTGGAGGGGGGGCTTTGTGCTCTTACTGGGCACAGCAGGGGGGGCTCTGTGCTCTTGCTGGGCACAGCAGGGGAGAGACTATGTGCTCGTACTGGGCACAGTGGAGGGGGGGCTCAGTGCTCTTACTAGGCACAGCGGCAGGAGCTCTGTGCTCCTACTGGTCACAGCACGGGGGTGGACCCTGTGCTCTTACTGGGCACAGCAGGGGGGGACTTTGTGCTCTTATTGTCCACAGCGTGGGGCGGACTCTGTGCTCTTACTGGGCACAGCAGGGGGTTGGGGGGGCTCTTGCTCTTATGGGACACAGCAGTGGGGGGGACTCAGTAAACATATTTTAAATGAAAAACCATAGCGCCAAAAGAAATGTCAAAAGAAATCATCCCACCCTTACCTTATGCTTTTACCCCTTCCTCGCCCCTGTGTTTTTCCTTTTGTTTTATGTACTAGGTTATCAATAGCTTTCCTTATGAGATTATAATTTATTATTTTTTTTATACATTTATTCTTCTTTGGCATAATGTCATGAGATTGTACTTTCTTTATCATTTACCAATCAGAACAAATACTGTTGAAAATGTTTGTATAACCTTTTTATGTTCTTAATTCTCAATAAAAACTTATTTCAGAAAAAAAAAAAAAAGAAATGTCAGAACTTCTTTTCTGTTTGTTCCAGCACAAATGTGGCCCTGTATATACAAATTATCACAAGGAACTCTATTCTGAATACAGGACTCAAATGGGTAGTGGACATCTGCTTTAAGAACAGGTATCTTCTTTTCCTGGTCAAACTCAACTTACCAACGTAAACTTCACGGACATTGAGAAAACTGAGGGTAGTAGTGTTTATTTTACTATTCCCTGACCTGTCTCCATACACACATAGCAAGTCATTATATCCATAACAAAAGTACCAGTGTCTTGGCTATGTGATATGACTAAAAGTCACCCTAAATGAGTGCTTCATGTTTTTATTAATCATTTCCCTAATATGAAACATAAAATATTTGGGTTGCAAATAATATTTTTACTTCTATCATTAATTAATAAATAATCAGAAAGCATGGAATGGTGTAGAATGGTGCAAATGGTATAAAAGTGTTAGTGTCTATATAGTATCTTGTGCATAATGCACTACATAAAGTTGAAAATAGCGAAGCAGCAGTGGTATGAGATGGTAGAGATTCTCAGAGGAATAAGCTCAAAGATCATGGCGTAGAATATACCAAGTCCCCTCTGTATTGTCAATTTATATTATCCATAACACTTAGATCACTGTCATACAGACTGTGCATCATCTGGGACACTCCAACACATTTGGTAACTGTCTGAAAGTACCTATGAATTTTAGCTTCAGAATGTATTTGCAAAAGTAGGTTACATTAGGACCATGGTGAGGTTTATTAGCCAGGCCAAATGTTGGGTTTGTAAAGCAAACTAAGGTTTTGTTCTACAGGACCGAGTATCTCTGTAATGCGACAATGGCTAAATTAGAAATAATATGTTTGGGAAAATTAGCCAGGGTAAACAATGGAAAATACATGCAATATAATAAAATCAAGTGAAAAGGTTTAATAACATTTGGATGCTATAGTTGAGTAACAATATAATGCCCATTTCCAACGACCAGTTGAGCTATAAAAATAAGTCAACTATAATACCATTAAAAAAATAAGCTTGTGTATTAGTTAAGTATTCATTAAGTAATAAAAACAAATATAATATGTCAGTTACAAAGAATAGGAGGCCAGTGTTCCAGAGATCCGGATGCATGAATTGCACCCACGCCCAAACCAGCCTCATCATAGGCTGGAGGACTCCACTTTTGTGACCCACACCCGATCCGAGTTTGCTGGTGAATATGCAAGTTATAAAGGAGGAACAAATAACAAAGTATTATTAGCATCTGACTTCACAACTAAGCAGTAACAGACATTTGCCCACAATAAAGTGTTGCACACTTCTCTTGTGATAAATGCAGACGACAGCTTTGACAACAATTGGGTAGGACAAGTTTGAAAAGGGAAGTGGGGCATCATTCAGTGCCATACAGGGTGCTTGTGAGAGGTGCAAAATCAATCAGATGCTTTCCCCCCTGCCCCTCGCTTCAAACTTCTGTCAAACCAACGGCTCCTTTAAGACACAAGTCCAATACAAATTGTAAGCAACTTGTGGCCAGGGAGCTACACACAACCTTAAAGATGTCATACGTTGACCAGAAATAATTTCTTCTCTATGCCATCTTCCTAGTGAGAGGTGTGCAATCGTTGAATTAGGACCTCAAGTTGAATCTCAGAATCTATTTTGGGGTCCCCTGATTGTCAGATATGCAGAATATTTTAATGACTTAGAACAATGACATACTGACACTTGGGGTCTCAGAACAATGACATACTGACACTTGGGGTCTCAGAACAATGACATACTGACACTTGGGGTCTCAGAACAATGACATACTGACACTTGGGGTCTCAGAACAATGACATACTGACACTTGGGGTTTTAGAACAATGACATACTGACACTTGGGGTCTCAGAACATTGACATACTGACATTTGGGGTCCCAACTAAAAAAGGTTGAATGTCACTGGCCAAGTGCTGCTATGGTAAATTCATACTGCTGATGACATCCTATTCCACAACTAGAGGGTAATATATTGACAGCCAGGAACCAGCATGATCAGCCCACATGGACCCACTAACTGCACTGTATACACTTAGTACATCATCTTACTTCCCTGATATGAAATTGTGGGGATAGTGCACACAGCTATAGGAGTTTGAATGGGGTCTCAAAATCCAACATTGTACCAAATGTCATCAGTGGCTCCATTTCAGACATGAAGAATCTTTGCAGATGTTATCAATAACCAGTAGAGTAAATATTATCATTTCTAGTAGCATGGATTAAGGCAGACATTGAATCAGCCCATCCAGCATGAGGTTATTAGAGGACAGCAAGCAAAGATTGTTTCTGACATCCAGACATAACTATGCTTAAAATAAACCTATGTGGACTGCAAAGTGTGTGCAGGCTGAGGAGATTATTTTTCAATTCCTCGAACCTATCCTGTCTTTCATAGTGTAAGAGACATCTTCATCAGGAACCAAGGCATTACTGACAGTCATTAAAACTATTAGTTATATAATAACAGGCATATACAAGTGTACATAATGCTATTTTTTAAACTAATTTAAAAATGAGACCTAATAAACAGTCATACAAAGAATACCAGCACACATACATGTATACAGCCGAAGAAAAGAAAAGTTTTCTTGGCCAAAAGAAGACACAGAGCGCATCATCAAGGTATGGGCGGCTAGTGACTGGGCCTATTGGTGTCATGGTTGCCTTGTGCAGTTTTGGAGCAAAGTGCAGAGTGTTCAGTAGCTGAAGTGAGCAACCTTTTTTATTTTAGAAATGATTTGGAGTCTAGACCCCCAACCACTATTATTCTCAGACACTCCAGTACTCAGAATTAGAGAAGGTGCTGCTAAAAATGTTTGGCACAACTATGTGACCAATCTTAGTTTCTACAGGAATCATCATCATCGTCATCTATTTATTTATTTATTTATTTATATAGTGCCATTAATTCCGCAGCGCTGTACAGAAAACTCATTCACATCAGTCCCTGCCCCATTGGAGCTAACAGTCTAAATTCTCTAACATACACACACACACACACACACACACACACACACACACACACACAGACACAGACTAGGGTCAATTTAATAGCAGCCAATTAACCTACTAGTATGTTTTTGGTTTGTGGGAGGAAACCAGAGCACCCGGAGGAAACCCACACAAACACGGGATAGTATTATATAATGTAAAATATACTTTCTTTATTAGGAAGGCTTATTTTTACATTGGTTCTTTAAAAGTTAAGCAAAACATATTTGTAAACTGCATATTTGTAATGAATAAAATCAATAGGAGCCGCCATATTATTTCTAAACTCAAATTAAACATAAAAAATTAGGCTCCCAATGGAGCAGTGCCTCTAGTGGCCAAATCGTCCTAGTATAATGTTTGCATATCTTGCACTGTGTTTGAACTAGGGATGAGCGCGCTCGGATTTCTGAAATCCGAGCCCACCCGAACGTTGCGGATCCGAGTCGGATCCGAGACAGATCCGGGTATTGGCGCCAAATTCAAAAGTGAAACTGAGGCTCTGACTCATAATCCCGTTGTCGGATCTCGCGATACTCGGATCCTATAAATTCCCCGCTAGTCGCCGCCATCTTCACTCGGGCATTGATCAGGGTAGAGGGAGGGTGTGTTAGGTGGTCCTCTGTGCTGTTTAGTTCTGTGCTGTTTAGTTCTGTGCTGTTTAGTTCTGTGCTGTTTAGTGCTGTGCTGTGCTGTACTGTGCTGTGCTGTACTGTACTGTTTAGTGCTGTGCTGTGCTGTGTTCTGCAGTATCAGTCCAGTGGTGCTGTGTGCTGTGCTCTGTCCTTCTGAGGTCAGTGGTGCTGCTGGGTCCTGTGCTGTGTCCTGTTCAGTCCAGTGGTGCTGTGTCCTGTGCTCTGTGCTTCTAAGGGCATAGTTATTTCCCCAATATTCCCCTGTGTTTAAAAAAATAAAAAAAAGTTTTTTTAAAAAATACCAAAAACTACTTTAATATTTTTTAATTACCACAAAATTTGCACAACCAATCCTGCAGTATAAGCCCATTGGTACTGCAATATTACCAAGTTCACACATTCAGCAGTAAAAGTCCAGTGGTACTGCAATATTACAAAGTTTACACATTCTGCAGTATCAGTCCAGTGGTGCTGTGTCCTGTGCTCTGTCCTGCTGAGTTCCGTAGTGCTGCTGGGTCCTGTGCCGTGTCCTGTTCAGTCCAGTGGTGCTGTGTCCTGTGCTCTGTGCTTCTAAGGGCATAGTTATTTCCCCATTATTCCCAAGTTTTTAAAAAATAAAAAAAAAGTAAAAAATAATAAAAAATTTAAAAAAAAAAAAATATATAATAATTATAACCAAATTTGCAAAACCAATCCAGCAGTATAAGTCCATTGGTACTGCAATATTACCAAGTTCACACATTCTGCAGTATCTTGTGCTACATATAATGGAGACCAAAAATTTGGAGGATAAAGTAGGGAAAGATCAAGACCCACTTCCTCCTAATGCTGAAGCTGCTGCCACTAGTCATGACATAGACGATGAAATGCCATCAACGTCGTCTTCCAAGCCCGATGCCCAATCTCGTAGTACCGGGCATGTAAAATCCAAAAAGCCCAAGTTAAGAAAAAGTAGCAAAAAGAGAAACTTAAAATCATCTGAGGAGAAACGTAAAGTTGCCAATATGCCATTTACGACACGGAGTGGCAAGGAACGGCTTAGGCCCTGGCCCGTGTTCATGACTAGTGGTTCAGCTTCACCCACGGATCTTAGCCCTCCTCCTCCTCCCCCCCCCTACAAAAAATTGAAGAGAGTTATGCTGTCAGCAACAAAACAGCAAACAACTCTGCCTTCTAAAGAGAAATTATCACAAATCCCCAAGGCGAGTCCAAGGGTGTTGGTGGTTGTCAAGCCTGACCTTCCCATCACTGTACGGGAAGAGGTGGCTCGGGAGGAGGCTATTGATGATGTAGCTGGCGCTGTGGAGGAACTTGATGATGAGGATGGTGATGTGGTTATTGTAAATGAGGCACCAGGGGGGGAAACAGCTGATGTCCATGGGATGAAAAAGCCCATCGTCATGCCTGGTCAGAAGACCAAAAAATGCACCTCTTCGGTCTGGAGTTATTTTTATCCAAATCCAGACAACCAATGTATGGCAATATGTAGCTTATGTAAAGCTCAAATAAGCAGGGGTAAGGATCTTGCCCACCTAGGAACATCCTCCCTTATACGTCACCTGAATAACCTTCATAGTTCAGTGGTTAGTTCAGGAACTGGGGCTAGGACCCTCATCGGTACAGGGACACCTAAATCCCGTGGTCCAGTTGGATACACACCAGCAACACCCTCCTCGTCAACTTCCTCCACAATCTCCATCAGATTCAGTCCTGCAGCCCAAGTCACCAGCCAGACTGAGTCCTCCTCAATACGGGATTCATCCGAGGAATCCTGCAGCGGTACGCCTACTACTGCCACTGCTGCTGTTGCTGCTGTTAGTCGGTCATCTTCCCAGAGGGGAAGTCGTAAGACCGCTAAGTCTTTCACCAAACAATTGACCGTCCAACAGTCGTTTGCCATGACCACCAAATACGATAGTAGTCACCCTATTGCAAAGCGTATAACTGCGGCTGTAACTGCAATGTTGGTGTTAGACGTGCGCCCGGTGTCCGCCATCAGTGGAGTGGGATTTAGAGGGTTGATGGAGGTATTGTGTCCCCGGTACCAAATCCCCTCGAGATTCCACTTCACTAGGCAGGCGATACCAAAAATGTACAGAGAAGTACGATCAAGTGTCCTCAGTGCTCTTAAAAATGCGGTTGTACCCACTGTCCACTTAACCACGGACATGTGGACAAGTGGTTCTGGGCAAACGAAGGACTATATGACTGTGACAGCCCACTGGGTAGATGCATCCCCTTCCGCAGCAACAGCAACAGCTGCATCAGTAGCAGCATCTACAAAATGGCTGCTCATGCAAAGGCAGGCAACATTGTGCATTACAGGCTTTAATAAGAGGCACAACGCTGACAACATATTAGAGAAAATGAGGGAAATTATCTCCCAGTGGCTTACCCCACTTAGACTCTCATGGGGATTTGTGGTGTCAGACAATGCCAGTAACATTGTGCGGGCATTAAATATGGGCAATTTCCAGCACGTCCCATGTTTTGCCCACACCATTAATTTGGTGGTGCAGCATTACCTCAAGAGTGACAGGGGTGTGCAGGAGATGCTTGCGGTGGCCCGCAAAATTGCTGGACACTTTCGGCATTCAGCCAGTGCCTACCGCAGACTAGAGGCACATCAAAAAAGCTTGAACCTGCCCTGCCATCACCTCAAACAAGAGGTTGTGACGCGCTGGAACTCCACCCTCTATATGCTGCAGAGGATGGAGGAGCAGCAAAAGGCCATTCAGGCCTACACAGCCACCTACGACATAGGCAAAGGAGTGGGGATGCGCCTGAGTCAAGCGCAGTGGAGACTGATTTCCGTGTTGTGCAAGGTTCTGCAGCCATTTGAACTTGCCACACGAGAAGTCAGTTCCGACACTGCCAGCTTGAGTCAGGTCATTCCCCTGATCAGGCTGTTGCAGAAGCAGCTGGAGAAAGTGAGGGAGGAGCTGGTAAGCCATTGCGATTACAGCAAGCATGTAGCTCTTGTGGATGTAGCCCTTCGTACGCTTTGCCAGGATCCGAGGGTGGTCACTCTTTTAAAGTCAGAGGAATACATTCTGGCCACCGTGCTCGATCCTCGGTTTAAAGCGTATGTTGTGTCTCTGTTTCCGGCGGACACAAATCTACAGCGGTGCAAAGACCTGCTGGTCAGGAGATTGTCCTCTGAAGAGGACCGTGACATACCAACAGCTCCACCCTCATTTTCTTCCACATCTATGGCTGCGAGGAAAAAGCTCAGTTTTCCCAAAAGAGGCACTGGCGGGGATGCTGATAACATCTGGTCCGGACTGAAGGACCTGCCAACCATTGCAGACATGTCTACTCTCGCTGCATTGGATGCTGTGACAATAGAAAAAATTGTGGATGATTACTTTGCTGACACCATCCAAGTAGACATGTCAGACAGTCCATATTGTTACTGGCAGGAAAAAAAGGCAGTTTGGAAGCCCCTGTACAAACTGGCTCTATTTTACCTGAGTTGTCCCCCCTCCAGTGTGTACTCGGAAAGAGTTTTTAGTGCAGCGGGGAACCTGGTCAGTGAGCGGCGAAGGAGGTTGCTTCCTCACAACGTTGAAAAAATGATGTTTATAAAAATGAATAATCAATTCCTCAATGAAGTACAGCACTGCCCTCCAGATACTACAGAGGGACCTGTGGTTGTGGAGTCCAGCGGGGACGAATTGATAATGTGTGATGAGGAGGAAGTACACACTGTAGGGGGAGAGGAATCAGAGGTTGAGGATGAGGACGACATCTTGCCTCAGTAGAGCCTGTTTAGTCTGTACAGGGAGAGATGAATAGCTTTTTTGGTGTGGGGGCCCAAACAAACCAATCATTTCAGTCAAAGTTGTTTGGTAGGCCCTGTCGCTGAAATGATTGGTTTGTTAAAGTGTGCATGTCCTATTTCAACAACAGACCTCTCAACTGCAGCTCATCCCTCCTCTGCGGGGATAATGTCTCCTGTGCTCTGACACGTCACTCTGTGTACTCTCAGCCTCAGGATCTGACACTACAGCTACCATGCCTCTTGTAGCAGCCCTCACTCCAGGGCCTCTTCCATGTGCAGTGTCCCCCTCTCTCTTGGGTTCACTATAGTGGCATGGAGTTCTCCCCCTCATCCAGGGCACACATTCCTTGCCCTGGCTCAGTCACCACGCTCAGACTTCCAGGCAATGCTGGGGGAGCCTGGGAGCTTCCACCCCAGGTCCCCAGCTACAACTCTCCTCTCCTGTGTCTTCTCTCTCTTTCTGACACTTTAAAGATCGTGCCTTTAAATGAAAAAGTCAGTCTTCATTGCACGACTATGTGCAAGTGCAACAGGGACATTTTTTTGGGTTTACAAAGTCAAACAATAACACTACGACCCTGTCTGTCTGGGGTCTGTCAATGACGAATTGTCTGGAGCATGTTTTGAGGAGGTATTGTGGCCCCGGTATCAAATTGGGTACTGGGGCCACCCCACTATGCAGTCCAGATACTTGTTTGGTGGAATTCCGACACGTGGAGGGTTTTTTAATTATATTGTGGCCTCGGTACCAAATTGTGTACCGGGGCCACCACACTACGCAGTCAAGATACTTGTTTGGTGGAATTCAGACCAGTTGAGGGTTTTATTATTATATTGTGTGGACCACTCTATCTATACCACACTACAACTCTATACCACTCTATTTCCTACTTTAATTCTATTTAATTCTATTTCCTACTTTAATTCTATTACTAATTAATTACCATAAAGAGGAACAAAAAAAAACAATTTTACCAAAAGTATAATATGACTTAGACTTACAAACACTACACTTGAAAGATCGTGCCTTTAAATGAAAAAGTAAGTCTTCATTGCACGACTATGTGCAACAGGGACAGTTTTTTTCTTTACAAAGTCAACTAATAACACTTGGACCCTGTCTGTCTTTAACATACTTGATGGGATCTCAATGACGAATTGTCTGTAGCATGTTTGGAGGAGGTATTGTGGCCCCGGTATCAAGTTGGGTACCGGGGCCACCCCACTACGCAGTCCAGATACTTGTTTGGTGGAATTCTGACACGTGGAGGGTGTATTTATTTTATTGTGGCCCCGGTATCAAATTGGGTACCGGGGCCACCCCACTACGCAGTCCAGATACTTGTTTGGTGGAATTCTGACACGTGGAGGGTGTATTTATTTTATTGTGGCCCCGGTATCAAATTGGGTACCGGGGCCACCCCACTACGCAGTCCAGATACTTGTTTGGTGGAATTCTGACACGTGGAGGGTGTATTTATTTTATTGTGGCCCCGGTATCAAATTGGGTACCGGGGCCACCCCACTACGCAGTCCAGATACTTGTTTGGTGGAATTCTGACACGTGGAGGGTTTTTTAATTATATTGTGGCCTCGGTACCAAATTGTGTACCGGGGCCACCACACTACGCAGTCAAGATAGATAGATGCGTATCATAGATAAAGTACATTCAGTGGTGTGGGGCAAATTGAAAAATATTCAAAATGCACTGACATTATCAAAAACAAGAGGTTGTCACACGCTAAAACTCCAACATGTATATGATGGAGAGGATGGAGGAGCAGCCGTATGTGTAGTGTAATGCAGACCTGTTGAAGGTTTTTTATATATTTTATTGTGGTGCCCAGTGCCCACTCCTCTAGGCAGTCCAGGTACATTTATTGGTGCGATTCATAAAAGTTCAGGGTTTTTAATATATCTTGTGGTGACCCACTCCTCTACGCAGTCCAGGTACATTTATTGGTGCGATTCATAAAAGTTCAGGGTTTTTAATATATTGTGGTGACCCACTCCTCTACGCAGTCCAGGTACATTTATTGGTGCGATTCATAAAAGTTCAGGGTTTTTAATATATTGTGGTGACCCACTCCTCTACGCAGTCCAGGTACATTTATTGGTGCGAATCAAACAAGTTGATGGTTTTCTTATTATATATATTGTGGTGACCCACTCCTCTACGCAGTCCAGGTACAATTATTGGTGCGAATCATAAAAGTTCAGGGTTTTTAAGATATTGTGGTGACCCACTCCTCTACGCAGTCCAGGTACAATTATTGGTGCGAATCATAAAAGTTCAGGGTTTTTAATATATTGTGGTGACCCACTCCTCTACGCAGTCCAGGTACATTTATTGGTGCGATTCATAAAAGTTCAGGGTTTTTAATATATTGTGGTGACCCACTCCTCTACGCAGTCCAGGTACATTTATTGGTGCGAATCAAACAAGTTGATGGTTTTCTTATTATATATATTGTGGTGACCCACTCCTCTACGCAGTCCAGGTACATTTATTGGTGCGATTCATAAAAGTTCAGGGTTTTTAATATATTGTGGTGACCCACTCCTCTACGCAGTCCAGGTACATTTATTGGTGCGAATCAAACAAGTTGGTGGTTTTCTTATTATATATATTGTGGTGACCCACTCCTCTACGCAGTCCAGGTACATTTATTGGTGCGATTCATAAAAGTTCAGGGTTTTTAATATATTGTGGTGACCCACTCCTCTACGCAGTCCAGGTACATTTATTGGTGCGAATCAAACTAGTTGATGGTTTTCTTATTATATATATTGTGGTGACCCACTCCTCTACGCAGTCCAGGTACATTTATTGGTGCGATTCATAAAAGTTCAGGGTTTTTAATATATTGTGGTGACCCACTCCTCTACGCAGTCCAGGTACAATTATTGGTGCGAATCATAAAAGTTCAGGGTTTTTAAGATATTGTGGTGACCCACTCCTCTACGCAGTCCAGAAAGATACCTTTTTGCAACGTTTTGGACTAATAACTATATTGTGAGGTGTTCAGAATACACTGTAAATTAGTGGAAATGCTTGTTATTGAATGTTATTGAGGTTAATAATAGCCTAGGAGTGAAAATAAGCCCAAAAACTTGATTTTTAAACTTTTTATGTTTTTTTCAAAAAAAATCCGAATCCAATACCTTAAATCCGAACCGAGACCTTTCGTCAAGTGTTTTGCGAGACAAATCTGAACCTCAAAAATAACGAAAATCCGGATCCAAAACACAAAACACGAGACCTCAAAAGTCGCCGGTGCACATCCCTAGTTTGAACCAAGCGTATATCACTATCTCAGACGTAGACAAGGGACTGCTTTAAGGGATGCACTCACAAGGTCTTTGCAAATGGAATAAAATATTGCTAAAGTCACCAAGGTGATTCTTCATTTTTGTATTACACTAATACTAAGTAAAAATCATTACGATGCATATTACTGTAAATATGAATGTTGCCTGTTATTTCCGCATAATGGTTCTCATTTACAAAGCACATTGAAATCATTCCTAAAAACCCCTTCTTTTTCCACTGGCGCACCTAAATGGTTTGAATGCACACATCAAGTTGTGCAATTTCTCTGCTTTCAGAGGAGACACATCTGTAAACTTGCAGTGTGCCTATGTGTGCGGGCAGGAATCAATATCTTAGGAAGCACTGCGCGAAATTGTAAATATTGATAAGCCTGTGCACTTTGCCGGGAATCTAGGCGCATTTGCGCACAATCAAGTAATGCGGCGGGACAATGGCTCATTTTGCTCTGCACATTTTGCTCTGCATCAGTTTTAATAAATGGCCTCTAATGTGCACATTAAATTTACGAGCAATTAAGAAAAATACATTCTATTTATAAGTAGACTATACATTTTCCTTTACAAACATATTATAATTCTTTTCAACATTACTTTTTCCTGTGTTATGCCAGCCCTGGCTAATATAACACATATTGTATATTTTTCATTACAGTAAAACGCAAAAAAACAAATGTTCAATAAGTCATTGAAGTAACTTTGGATTATTCAATCTGTGTATTTGATTGTGTTCCTAGGAGGGTTAGATTTATGGTATTACCAATATGAAGCTTAGCACACCACATTTCTTCACACCAGACCTAATGCTAAAGCATTGCAAGACTTTGGCCTCCGTCCGAAGCTTTTAGCTGAGCAATTTCTACAAGCAGATGAGATAATGCAAACCGGAGTACAGTCAGTCACCAGGGTGTACTGTTACAGACTACACAAACAGTAACATCTTCACTAGTTAGATTGTTTAAAGTTAATATGCCAGCAATGCCAGGAACTGAAGTAAAGAACATGATTTACTTACACTCACTTACTTATAATGCATCTTTCAAAAAAAAAAAAAAAAAACAGAACACAGAATTAATAATTATTGTGAATTGTGAATTTGTGCTTTCATACTCACTATGCCTGCAAAGGAACTAATTATAGTCATCTCATATAGAAACTGAGCTACAAAACCAAATTAATAATTATCATTAGTGCCCAAGAGTCAACAGACTTATTCTATGGGATGGGATGGTAATAGGAGGATAGTAATAATTATTTTAAGTTATTTGTGGCATCTTGGAGGTAATCGGGTGTATAATAGAGGATTATGAGTCAGAGAGATTGAAGAGTGGAGGAAGTCATCCTTATAACTTGTCACGTGTATCCAGAATGGAGAGTTTGCACCTGTTTAGAGGAGAATATAATCAATCTATTGTCCCCTGAACAACAGTAATGTGTTTTAATGTAAATCCGACAAATTATATATTTGTATCATACTAATATAAATAAAGAAAATTGACTAGAGTCTTAAATAACAAATAAAATGAATACATAATAAAATGTAGTAATACAAAATAAATAACAATAATACATAAATAATAGCAAAAAATAATAATAAATACATTAATACATAAACAATGACAGTACATTGAGAAATACAGAAAATAGAAGTCTAATACCCACAGCTATCATTTTATCACATACATAAAATTGGTTTGTAGTAATATGTAGATTTCAAACTCTCAGTATAATAAATCAGTTGCAGCTAAAACTGATTATTCTTTATGTCAAGAAGCTAATTATCTGCACATATTGTGAAATACAGCAGATCAGATGTGTTTGTCTTGTAACTATCATCAAGAGACATAACTTGGTCATGTTTGGCACATACCACCTTCCCATACATTTGGATGTGCTTATTGCAATTTGATTAAATAACCAACTGACATGACACTGACACTGGTTAGAATAACCATATGGCTTGAGAGGCAAAGCAGATATACACTCAATATACTATGTGGTTGGAAATCTAGCTCAAATATTACAACAGCGGATTATATTTTTTGCATAATACAGACCCTTTTAAAAAAAAATAGCTGCCCTTGTAGACTTATTTCTGTAACTAACTATGCATAATAAACATAATGGTGGAAAAAATTACATAACATTTCCAAACTTGTATGTAATTTTTCATGAATGCCCAAGCATTTTAAGGACAGTTGGTTAAAGGCAATGTTTACCTTCGTTTAATCTCCCTCATTGGGTGCCCTCCATTGAAAAGGCCATCTGTCATATGCATGCATGTATACCAAATATTTTGCCACACATGTATATTACAGACTCTTCAGGTTTAAAGCTGCACTACAAATCTTACAAGTGCTGTCAGTTTGGGCAACACCCCTACAGATAGCTATGTAACTTGTTGTGGAAAGCCTGAGGCACTGCTCTGTGCAGCCATTTCCCCCCAGGCTCTGTGGTTACACTCAGTTCTTGCAATCCACAGCTGAGTGACGTTTTGGGGGCAGGGGGGTTGTGAGTAGGAGGACCAATGAGAACCTGCAATCGCAGCCATTTTAAAGTGGTGAACAAAAATGTATACCATTTAGGTGGTAGTACAACTTTAAATTAAGTGAACTGCAAACTAGCAGTTTTAGGGTGCATCTTGACTGATCTTTCTCCTTCAAGTCTGTTATCCAAGATCAAACATACACCTCTTTCCTTATGCAATTTTTTTTTACTTTAAACCTTCTTGTCACAACTAGCAAAACCATGTGGCTTCCATGGTCCATACCCCAGTGGGTCGGAAGAAACTCACGTCTACCAGTGCCTACAATCCCATGATGCTTCAGGGCTCCCAACCTGCAGTATGGAAATAAATATTTACAGTTAGTCTAGTTTAAATGTCAACTTCCAGGTTATCCAATTTCCTTCCACCATCAAAAAACCTACTGGTAGGTTAATTGGCTTTGAATAAATTGGTCCTTGTGCATGTGCACGATTCTGTGCTTGTGCTACGTAAATTCAATAATTGGGCCAATGGGGGCATTGTTTAATTTCTTAACTTGGTCAAACAAGAGGACTTTTCCCACTCGTATTATTAACAGCAAAGAGGCAGATAAATTAAGACTTCCTGTGCAATTTCAGTATAGTCCATGTGGTTTACATTTATAGAATAAAATAGTAAAAACATGCTCTTTGCAGAAATAAGGTCTATTTTCCCTTGAACTAAGCAAACCATTGCTCCTTGGCAGGTGACAAGAATTTGGATCTATTGCTCCGAACTTGCTTGCACTGCATTATTCTCACAAACCTAGATTTTCATCACACTAGGCACAATTATATGTGGCTTGCATTTCTAAGCCAGACTGCTAATGAATACCTAACAAAGTAATACAGTGAGGCTTAGGACATGGAAAAATCAATGCATGGCAATCTTTATTAATACACTAATGGAGAACACAGCGACAGAAAAACGGGAAAATATCATCTAACTCACTTAACATTAATTGGTGCTATATGCACAAAAAAAATTAATTTTGCTTTTAGACGATGTCAACATCTCCACAATGCATTTACACACGAAACAGCAATAATGAATGACTCAACTACATTACCTAAATTAAAGCAATATAATAACATTACAATGTAGAAGTTTTAACAATTAAATGCCTATTTCTGCAGACTCTTGCTGCTGCTCCAAAAACTATTACCATCTGACAGCTGTAGTCCGGACTGAGTCATATGATTTCATACTTGGTGCAGAGCCTAGAGGAGGACACTGCCCACAATTCTAGGCTGTTTACCAGACTCAGGCTAGACTTTTGCAAGAAATATGCTAAAGGGTAGTCCCTTCCCCCCATACTTCATCATTCAGTGCTGTTTAATATAGTACAACACCACCCTCTGCAGGACAAATGGTGATTTCATCATTACGCCCTGTGTTTGTACAAGCTGTTAAAATTAATTCTTCAATCTAACATGGCTACATTATATTGAATGATTTTAAAATTGCATTAATATATATATATATATATATATATATATATATATATATATAAACCCCTGTAACATACATGTTTTCCCTTTTTTGTGAGACTTAGGATAAGAATGAATATATAGAACACAGGAAAACAGTGGTGTTGCCCGTGGCAACCAATCAGAAGTTTGCTTTACATTTCAAACTGTGCATCAAAAATACCAGCTAGAATTTGATTGGTTACTGCCAGCAACACCACAGTTTTCAAGTGTACTAGTTATCATACATATTAGTTGTTGATTTTTTTTCACTGAATATGTTAGTAGCTGCTTAGAACAAGCTTCCTGAAGATATAGCTAGAAATATAATTGTAAAAAAAAGGGGGGGGGGAGTATTTGCGCTCTACTCCAATGATTGCAAGAGCTGCATATACCTAGTGTATCCCTCACTCAATACAACAATTGGTAGATAAGGGTTATGCGCTGACTGACTAGTTGTAAAAGAATTAAAATAGGATTGTCTAAATAAAAAAATCAAATTTTATAGAAATATAATTGTAAAAGTTAAGGTAAATATGCTTAGGGTAACCATATATCTATTGCAAAGCACTTTAAGAGAATGCTGGAGATATATAAATAAAATAAACTATTCGGAGAATAAACCATTAAGTGAAACAGACAGATTAGATATACCAGTGAATAGTTTATATGATAAAAAAAAACCAAAAAAAAACCAACTCCTGTTTGTTTTAGCTCACCCAAACATAACCAGGGGCCTGATTCATTAAGGATCTTAAATGAAGAGGATCCTTATTTCAGTCTCCTGGACAAAACCATGTTACAATGCAAGGGGTGCAAATGAGTGTTCTGTTTTGCACGTAAGTTAAATACTGACTGTTTTTTCATGTAACACACAAATACTTGATAGCTTATTTGTACACTAAAATTTAAAGTTGATATGTGTGTGTTACATGAAAAAACAGTCAGTATTTAACTTATGTGCAAAACTGAACACTCATTTGCACCCCTTGCATTGTAACATGGTTTTGTCCAGGAGACTGAAATAAGGATCCTCTTCATTTAAGATCCTTAATGGATCAGGCCCCAGATGGTTAGTTATGCTTCATGGTAGCATATTTGTAGAATAGCATTTTTCAGAAGACCAGTATAAAAATAATGACTAGAAAATAGAATTCATTTTAAATAATGAAAAATGTTACCAGTGATAAAAAAATAACATAGACTAATCAACTACTAGACTTATTTAAAGATCATTTTATTTCAGAAATTGCAAAAAATTAAGAAAAACCCCTCACTGTTTAACAATGTTCACCAGCGGTGTTCCCAATGCTTTAGCTCCCACTTGGCTGTTCAACATCCCTGCCCTGTAGCTCAAAGACCACAAGTCCTGCAACTGGGTCTCAATTGCTCCAATCAGTACAAATGTAATCAATTTCCAGTAGAGGAATTCAGTCACTGGGACAGTAACAGAAGGCACATTACATAAATACCGGCATCGTCTATCTAGACGGGGAATCCTTCCATTTCAGACTCTTTCTTTACAAATAGTGCCTCCATTGCATGGGCTGTAATATAATTTGTATTATATGAATAAACCCTAATTATTTCCATAGATTGTAAGTTTGTGAGCAGGGCCTTCTCACCTCTATGTCTGTTTTACCCAGGTTGTTTATTAGTTTACTATGTTTGTCCCCAATTGTAAAGCACTACGGAATATGTTGGCGCTATATAAATAAATAAATGATGATGATGATGATTATTCCAAAATATGCCAGTAGTGTGTAATTCCATCCTGTGCAGTCACAGGACCTCATTTAGAGTCGGATACAAAGTCAGTTTTAGGCGCATCCAACAAAAAAACACTATCATGCATGTGCAGAAAGGACCAAATCCGCCTGCATCTTGGACACTAGCGCCTAAAACAGACTTTGCGTCCGACTCTAAATGAGGTCCACAGTCATTTATACAGATTGAAGTTGTGGATCTTGTGGATAGGTTGTGTTTTTAATATAATTTTACTTGTAAAGACTCCCACATGCATTGTTTTTTTTCTAAGAAATAATTAATCAATGTGCAAAATAATCACTTTTTGTTTTCAACACAACTGCATTTAGTTTTATTTTGCCTATTAATTAGAAACCTTTTCTATCTGCTGATTTAGCAACCTCCAGAATAAAAATGACACCACCTTTTGTGGCAAAAACCCCCCAGCAAAATTCTATTTAACTCCTCGGACCAGGAATAAATCATTATTTCCTGTAGCATCATTACTTTCAATTAAGCTATATTTCTGTTGAAACTTTTTAAATTGTTTATTTATTTTGCCGCTTGTCCTTGCTGCTTGGTTTCCTCACTGTCCCGCTCAATTACAATATGCCGTCTTCAGTATATGCAGCGTTTGTTTGTTGAAACTTAAGTACGTAGTTAAGAAGTCATTAAGTCCTTTATTCAGTTGACTACTTTACAGCTGTATTCAAATTGGCAAGTTTGGCTTTCACACTTCTAAGTGGGGGCCCCATGGACTGCGCTCCCCTCCACTTGACTGAAGTCACTTGATGTGATCTGTACGGCGCTGCGGAACCTTTGTGGCGCCTTATACATTAAAGAATAATAAAAATATAGGACAAAAAGCTTAGAATGCTGGTATTTGAATTACTGTGACATCACAGGGCCTTCCCTGTATATGAATTCACAAATCCCAATTGTAAAGCGCTACGGAATCTGCTGGCGCTATATAAATAAATGTTGATGATGATGATGATGATGATATAGAGCATTTCTGTAAAGCAAGGCTGCAAAGCTGGCACTCAAACTGTGCCTGCTTATTTGGAAAAGCACTTATCTCCAAATATGGCAACCTACTCCAGAAGAGTGACAGCGAGCATTGAAATCTGCGAGAGGAGTGATAGAGAGCAAGCAGTTATAGCCTGTATATTATTCAGCTCAATAATAAACCCTTTCATGTACTATAATATAAAATAAATAAATTATATATATATATATATATTAATTGGTTCAGCAATCAAATGATTGATAGGGACTTTTACTTTATTAATTTGTTAAAAACAACGGCCAGGTTTGAAGAGACTGATGCATTGGGCCATGTTATCACAAGTGACATTGGTACTGCGTTATATGATGACACACATCAAAACGGTGATCATTGGATCACCGTAGAGTTGCAAAACATTTTTAACAAACCCTATATAAATAGGTAAATAGGAGAGTAGTTAGGCTGCATTAGTTCATGGTTAAAAGTGCCGTGATCACTGTTTTGACAGAGCTTAAGCAGTGTTTCCTGGGCAACACGCCACAGATGGAACTTAGACCACCCATGAGTAAGTAATGTAATATATGGAATATTTGTATTTCAAGTACTTTCTTGAGGACCAAAACTTGTGGTTTGAGACATGCTGATGTTCACTCTCATTACACTATAAATTTACAAATGTTTTTTAAGTCTATAATTCTAATGGTCTTTATAATTGGCAAGTTCAGCTACAATTTTATTTATGGAACTCTTTGCAATTGAGAACATAATTGGTTTGATCATTTACATCCCTAATCTTGGTCAGAGTTTACAACAGAAAATATACCAGATACAAAGATGTACATTCAATTAATAATTGATTGTTTTATGAAATGTTTTTATTATCTCAGATGGGTATTACAAATGATGTCTGCAATTAATCCGGCTCTTCACACCAACAGCTCATCTTCAGCAGTCTAAACAAACTGTAAATTAATTATTAAGCAAAGAGCAGGCGGCTCAATTAATAGCTCAAGGCAACAGTGGTGGGGGTTTCATTTCTAATCAGCAACTAATAGTGTGAGAAGTGGTTTCATTAAAGTCTGATGGAGACAGATTCAAAAGAGATGAAAATAAATCAACTGAAGTGAAGTTTTGTAAGTGTCATGCGGTTCAGTAGATGGTTCAGCAAACACAGAGATAAACATATTATATAAACACATACCCAGGAAAAAATAGAAGCCACTAGCTCTGGGCATTAATGGGCTACTAAAGTATCCTGTAACATTCCGAAATGTATATATAGTAGTCCTTATACAACTTGATACGTCATAATATGCAAACTATTGTCCTTAATTAGCAGACACTTTAAGCTCGAAAGGGCACTTTGTAGAACACCTGAAAATAATTACTGAGGATTATTTGAGAGTACTTATGCCACTCAGACATGGAAAGCATGGTGTGACTTGTGTCACATGCCCCATTTTGAAGATATTTCATGATGGAATGTATGACTATCTATGGAGGTAAAACACATCTAGATGTGAGAATTATTTCAGACAAAAATAATATCACTAGTCCCCTCAGAGTTCCGCGACCTCAAGTAATTTTAAAACCTGATATTTTACATTAGGAGGTTCATTATTCCCAATATTTATTAAATTTATAGAATTCATTGGTGCCACATTATTTATTTTGAAAGTGTTATATGATGGAGTAACCAGTGAAGGCAAACATTGGGTTAATGTTACATGGGCCTGGAGCCACATGATTATCTCATCCTTTTACCTACACATAGCAGGCAGTGTAAGCAGGGCTGGATTACCCCAAAGTCTAACTCGGGTGGAGCCCAGGGGCCTGCTGGCATTCATTGGGTCGGGGGCGTCCCCACCCACGACTGTCAGCTGGAGATTGGCAGGCAGCTAACAGCAAATGTTACGCTGTTAGCTGCCTGCTGTCACTGCAGTGCTTCCACAGCGCGCACCAATCTCCTTACTGAGGAGATCTCGTGAGAGTGAGACTATGACTCATAGTCTCACTCTCACGAGATCTGCTCAGTAAGGAGATTATACTACAGGAAGTGACAGAAGAACAGAAGGAGGTAAGCGCTCGAGAAGGGGGGTGGGAGTTCACGGGTAGGGGGGCCTCACAGTACCCTTAGCCTGGGGGCCTCCATTCCCTTAATCCGGCCAGGGGCGGATTGACCATAGAATTTATCGGGATACTTCCCAGCAGGGCCACCTTAACAACATTATGGGCCCCCGGGCAAAGCAGTGCACCGGGGCCCATATATATATATATATATATATATATATATATATATATATATATATCACTTTCACTTACCTTTCAATTCCCTTGTTCTCCGACTCTTCTTCGTCGCTGTCCTGCGATGCTCCAAGCAGCGCTCCTCTGTGATGTGCTCATAGTAAATGCCCGACATTCACTGCAAGCGCAGCGCGGAAGAGGGTACCAGGAAGGGAGCCGGATCACCACCTGACCTGACCACCTGACCTGAACGGTCAGGTGACCGCAAAAGGTAAGTTTTCTTTTTTTTTTTCCAGGAGTCCTGCCTCGGGCCCCCTTGTCCATTGGGCTCCCGGGCACCTGCCCATCATGCCCAGTCGGAAAGACAGCCCTGTTTCCCAGTAGACCGATGGTCTGATGAGGCCACCAGATGTTTTTCTTTTTTTTGTTTCCCGAATTGTATCATTTATTTTCCACCCAGCAGGTTTGCTGGGCAGCGCAGCCTGAACTCATCAGGAGTGGCCGCGGCCAAGCATTCACACACTAACTACAGATGTGTAGATAGATCACGGCAGCCACAGTAAGACTCTGAAACGGCAATGGGACCAATCATTTTTAGCTTGCAGATTTGTAGCAGCCAATGAGATCAGTCTACATTGTGAACTTGATCTTATTGGCCGATGCATATGTGCAGGAAATAATGATTGGCTTCCTGTCCTGGAGCTGCTGTGATTGGCCTGTGCTGCTCTTGTCGCTTTCTTAGGGATCAAAGAAAAAAAGGGAGAAAGAGAACAAAAGGGGGGAAAAGAGGGAGAGCTGGGAGAGACTAAAGAACTGGAGAAGGGAAAGTACAGAGAGAGAGAGAGAGAGAGAGAGAGAGATCTAAATGATGAATGTAAGAGCACAAGGTACAATGGATAGAGCTGGAGAGAAAAATGAAAAATAAGGACAGTAATGATGTTTGGTTGGGGGAGGGGGGCTGGAGTAGAGACCATCGATGGAAAAAAGTGTTTCCATTGGAGGTGACAGATCAGGTGTGCTGGTGGAGAGATTATGGCGGGAGCGGAGCTGCAGACCAAGCGCAGTGCTGGAAGAAGAGCAACCAGCAGCCTTGAGGGTAGTATGTGTTTGAATGTGTAGAGCACCGTAATGCAAATTGTTTTTACAAATAAAATATACTGTTAGTTTAAGGTTTTTTTATATTACATCTTGCGCTATGTGAATAAGCACCACTTTTGGACTCTACCATACATGTAATTTACAGTAAAATATTTTTACTTCAAAATAGTGTCTGTTTCTGGCCTATTGCGGCTTTGTCCCGGAATCCAGTATTTGTAAACCTTTCTCTAGAATCTTTTGTTTGCCCATGCCAGCAGAATGCTTCAAAGACAGGCAGTCCAGCAGCAAATCGTAATGTGACAGCTGTATTCTGATTTGCTGTTCCGCTGTCTCTCATTGCATTGCCTGAGCTGTGGAGCTCTTAGTCTTGTGAGATGTGATAATTCTTATCTTGCGGGACTAATAGTGAGATCAGACGACCCGCTTCCTCTACAGAAAATTTCCACACTACTGTCAAAGGCATTGGTACCGAACAGGGGGCATGATATGGGGGAGCATATACGAGTGGGGGCTACAGCCATGATTTGGGGGGTGCATTAATACAGGAGATACATGATATGGGGGCACATCCATAAAGGGTGCCAATGATACAAAGGTAAATCGGTACAGAGCCATAATATAATAATAATAATAAAATAATAATAATAATAATAATAATAATCTTTATTTATATAGTGCTTTAAGACTCAAAGCACTTTACATTATTGTAGAAGGTGAGGCAGCCATCATAAAAGGAAGGCAGCCATTGTATGAGGGAGAATGAATACAGTGATTGCACATTAAGGGGGAACTTCAATGCAGGGGGTCACAGGCACAAAGTAAGACAAGGAAAAGGTTGGGGGCACAATGTCAAAGTGAAACTCTCTACTTTATGGCGATAACTAAAATACTTTCTGTATTATATGGCAGTCACTATGATGCTCGCTGTAATATATGGCAGTCACTATGATGCTCTCTGTATTGTATATTGATCACTAGGATGTGCTCCGTATTATATGGTGGTCACTGAGATACTCACTATATTGTATATAGGTCACAAGGATACTCTCTATATTGTATATAGGTCACAAGGATACTCTCTATATTGTATATAGGTCACAAGGATACTCTATCTTGTATGTCAATCACAGGATGCTTTCTGTATTATATATTTATCCCTATCACTGGCCAAATAGCAAGCAAAACAGTATAACACCCGCTTTGTCTTACAATACGTTTTGCATTGGAGTATTTTCGTTTAATTTGAACAAAAAAGCATTAATTGAATGGTTGATGTTAGTGTTTCCAAGTAATAACAGTTATATTTGAAAGTATGTGTTTTTTTTATCTTTTGACCCCAAGAGATACTGGGTCTGGTTCATTACGGCACAATTCCTAAATACATATGTGGAATATAAATGCCCAGCAGCACCCACAGACATAAAAAAGTATTCAATTATTGTCATCTGTTAATAATATTGACATTAATGAAATAACAAAACAAAGTTGTTTTTTCCCCATGAAATACATTTATTAGTATGTTATTAATGTCTACTGTACATAAAATGCATTTTTACAGTTGCTGCTAATTGCAAACACATGTTCTATTATGTATACACAGCCGTCATCACTATCACTCCCCCTGGTGCAAGTGATACGACAGAAAATCACGTACCTTTAAGGTGGCCAAAGTTTGAACCGGACGCTGATGCATGCGCTGCAGCTTGGCACGCCCTTACTGTACATAGACTATGTGCATGTGCCCCTTCCCCTCCCTGTTCCGCCCATGAAATCGTAGGCTGTAGCAAGGGTCCTTTGCGCTCAAAGATGAATTGCATATACTCTTGCACATAGTCTGTTTCTGGGCATGCACTTAGCAATTTATCCCAAAATATGGCACGCATCAGCATTTACGTTACTTAATGAATCAGGCCCACAGAGAGCATTGGGGGGTGGAGCCTCTTGGGAGTAGGGGCATACCTACCAGCATTGTTGGGACACCTTAAAGTTTTGGGTACAGGAAGTCAGAGACAATGTGTTGTTTTTTTTTTTCAGACTGCTAGCGAGAATTTTGAACCAGTGGATGATTACCAATGGATCAGACCCTAGTTAGAATGACATATCAAGGACTTCCCAGACTTTCCTGCTGCACCACTCACGTTACCAATGCGTGTCCTCCATCCTTTGGTGTGCTGACTTTGCCTACTTGTGTTTGTGTTGCCTACCAGTGCAATGCTTTACCTACCTGTGTGTCAGCACCTCTTGCCATTGCTGTGACTCTATCTACTGTTGATGTTGCATTGGCCTCAATTAACAACAATGTTGCTAGGGCTAATGGTGTGTTAGCCCTGGCTACTTTTGTGCTGGCCCCGCTTACAAGTTGGTTTGGACCTGCCTACACGAGGAAACTTTTAAAAATATTTCCAGGGCCACTTTATCTTCCCAATCCGCCCTTGAATCCAGCCCTGAGTGTAAGGGCAATATTCATAGAGCGTATTATACCAGCTAGAAAAGCACATTTTCAGAATAGCCGACACATTAAAGAGTGCTTTACACTATAAATGCTATACACAGTATAGATTGAGTATATACATATATATATATATATATATATATATATATATATATATATATATATATGTATATATATATATATATATATATATATTTGTTTGTTATTGTTTTTATAGGAATACTATGTAAAAAAAAAAGAATGTGTGGAGAATTAACACACAATTACTGTCACAGTGTCTAATCTGTGGTCTTGTTTGGTACATTCTTTCGTAGTGCTGCTTGACTCATATTATAAGTGCACACTTTGTTCTACACTGAAATTGGCAGGTCATTTATTTTTGCTGATCAGAGCTCAAACACTGTGTCTGTTGTTACCGTGACTACCTGCTGTGCATCACAGCTTCTGCACAGAATCCATTTTATGTCTACAGTTACACGCATGCTACCTCAACTGCTGAATTATGTCCGGTTTTCTTTTCCAAGACAGACAAACCTTCAAGCATTGCTCTGTTTCCTTTCTCCCATTCGCCCATTGATTCCCAGCAATAAGTAGGCCAAGAAAAGTAAACCCTTTCAAAGTGCAGTCTGATTAGCTTAGTAACGTTCTGCTACAATACCCAAACAGTACCAAACGGAGAGCTGCCAGTCATCATGCCACAAGTTCACAGAGCTGTCTGGTCAATTCATCACTGGGAAATGTCTCATCTCCCGATTTATATCAACCTCAAATGCTCCTGGAGATTTAATATGTTGTTGTTAATAAGCGCACTGACAGGACATGTAGATATATAAAAGGAGACTTACTCCATCAACCATGTAAAATATATGATTTACCCATGCTGCATGGCTGCACTCCACATGCACCCCGACAGCATATTAAAACTGAGTGCTATGCAACCACAGGACATGTGTAATTCATATGTGTCCATTTACATGACTGATCTGGTAGCGCAATATAAAGATCATAAATTGTCCCTATAAATATGTGTAAACAATAGACAGATTAAAATAAAAAATAGCATTTGCTCTGTGCAAGCTCCAGTTTGTATGGTTAGCACAGGAATTAAATGACAAGCAATCAGAAATGAACAGCTAAAATGATAAAAGTGTAAATTTACAACAAATGATCAATTTACTATTTTTGCAAACATCCCAATACTGACTTGTCACTTTTAAGCTAGAAGTCTATCTATCTATCTATCTATCTATTTATCTATCTATCCATACATACAGTGGTCGAAGTGGAATTTCAGAAGTGGCGTTCTGGAAAATAAATGTTATAGTTTTACAATCAAAGCAATAGGAGAAGTGTCGGTATGGCATACCAAAGTATACCGGACCACTTTGACCACTGAATTTCATACTTACCAAGTGCTGAGGGGGGGCAGGAAAATCGCGTAGTTTTGGCCCCTCAATGCAATGACAGAAAAGCCTTATTGACGCACCTATCCTGCCCACTTCACTAAAATGCAGGATGCGGGAGCATGGCTTGCTCTCCTGGGAGTCCAGGAGACCTGTCCAGAATTCGAGAGTCTCCTGAACATTCTAGGTGCAAACATGTTGACTCGTTATGAGCCAAGCATATTGTTCTATCCACACTCCTACCTTCCTATGTCACAACACGTATATTGTTCTGTCTTACTCTTACCTCATACTTTCCTACTCTCCTGGTACGTCCTTGAGACTACAGAATTTTGGAGAGCTCTTCCGGACTCCCAGGAAAGCAGGGCACCCTCCCGGATTCCTCCGCCTTCCTTGTGAAGTGGGCATGACGGTGGTTGTGATGACCGCTGAGCAAGTCACTTCCCCATAGCTCATTTAGCGCACTGACGCTAGCTGCCGAATGACCCCACAATCCCTTATTCTTATACTGTGATAGTTCTAGGCACTGGAATAACACAGTCCAGGGTTGGAGTCGCGATATCCCTTCATTAATGAATCGATATACTGATCTGAAGTATCAAGATAAATCACTAAAATGTTTAACATCAGCGAAACTATAAGAGGTACATATCAAAATGTTACACAGAGCTTATATTTCACAATCACAAAGAAAGCATTTCATACCAGAAGAGAGAGGTTTATGCCCAAAATGTAAGCAAAGCCCGGCTACCTTTTACCATAAATTTTGGGAATGCAGAAAAATATCTCACTTTTGCAACAAAATATTGGCTTTCCTGGACTCTATTTTTAAGATCACACTGTCCCATCCCAATACTGTTTTGTAACTTTGACACATGGAAAGTTAGCTAGCCTTCTTTTAATATTATTCCAATTCTAACAGTAATTTTGACAGTGGCAAAAAAAACAAATCTTGCACAAGTGGACTTTCACTTCTCCTCTACCCTTAAAAGATGCACAATTGGAATTATTAGAACTCCTCTTCTTTGATAGACGTGCAGCCTTCCCAGACATTGAAAAGGGAGAAATTAAATTCTATTCTAAGTGGGGTCCTTATGTGGAGTCATTGCCAAAATCCTAGCAGGATGACATTCTCCAAGTATTTGAATCTGCTAAGTGGTCCTTATATAGGCGTCTGGGTTCGGATGATTAATGGTTTTTGTTTTGTACTAATTATTTTCTCCAGTCCTTCATACATAAGTTGTGTAATGTACTATTCTGGGTTACTTAGTTTATGTAACATTATCTCTTCATTCCCCCTCCGCCAATATCCAATATCCAATTTCCAATAACAAACACACAGTATAAAATAGACAATACGGAACACCAAAATAAAAGTTTGCAGTATGCAGTATAAGTATTGTAGAAAAACAAATGATGATTACCTGATGCTTTAAGTTTGATTCTGATTATGCTAAGTTATGTTTGTTTATAAGTGGATATTCACTTAAAGAAGTTATCTACATTTCAATTTAAGTCTTCCACTTTTCATTGCTATGTGATTATCTGACATATATGTGTGGGTATGTGTATACATTGTCGAAGTCAGATAATTGGACATGGTCATTTCAATTAATGTCCAACTTTGTCCGAAATTATGCGTATAGCAGGCTACGGTGTGGAGGAGAGTAATAAACCGCAACACGTGGCAGACACTTTTACACACATTTCCACGGACACATACGCATGTAAATAGCTCATATTAAAAATAGTTGCAACACATAGTTATTTGTATTGAAATGTAGCAGAGTTTATGTTGAAACATTATAATGTTACACACACGTTACTTAGATCTAAGGTTCTGGTCACAGAAAACAAGTCATATTTAGTATCATTCTAATCCCCTATTTATCCGCAGACGTCAGGTTCATTCGCCGAAAGGATTGCACATTGCTTATGCTAGTTATGGATGATAGGGAATAAACTATTAGAATGATATTGTCTGTGTAATGCTAATAGACCAGTTTGAACCAGTTCTTGTCGGGAAAATTAAGCATGCATCTTCTGGAGAAGCTAAGCCCACAACTGGATTGCATTGTTTAAACTGGCCAATGACCTGCATTACACTGGACCATCCTGAAGCCTGGACCTATGAAAGCAAGCCACATCATCTGTATAATTTTCACTGTATATAAGTGGGGGCTCTGGGACGAGTGTTCAGTCTACTTGACCACAGCCTTCAGACCTGAATGACTGTACACTGGATCCAGAGCGCCTGCTAAAAGTAACGGCTGTACTTATTTTATTCTGACTTGTTATTCTGCTACTTTTGGCTATTAAATCACATTGTGCTTTAGAACCACATCACAGCAATTGGATAGCAACTAGACGTACATAACAACATATATGTCTATGACATATGTCGCTATTTGAAAAGGAAAATATGTATTGAATATCTACTGTTTTTTTCTTTTTGTATTTGATAATGCAAATAAAACGTTTTTAAAAATAAATAAATAATAATATTAATATAATTTTAGGTTTCACCATTAACTGAAAACTTCACATATTCTAATATAAGTTGAAGTGAAGTGGCATCACAGTAAGGTTGTAATTGTTTGTTAGTATAAATAATATAATGCAGTAAAAATTATATATTGATAATAATTCTGCTTAAGATTAAATTAACAATATCAGAGTCAGTCAAACTCGTCAGGTGATGATCTTTAAGATACTATTATCTTCATTAACTATTTGGTGCTAAATACCCATTGTGAACCACTAACAGCATTTTACATTTTTATCCTTCTAAGGTGGGGATTAAATACCGGCGATGTGGCACGCGGACATCGTGACACGCACATTGCTGGCGATTACGGTAAAACTCTCCCTTCATTTTTATGGGGAGTGCGGGGAAAAGTGAGCAGAAGTTTTACAGAAATAAGTTAAATACTGGCTGTTTTTTTATGTAGCAAACAAATACTTGATAGCTTTATGTTTACATTAAAATTTAATTTGAGTTAAATTCTAGTTGAACTAGGACATGCCCTGCCCCAACCATAAATCTACCATCACATTTTAAAGTTACCTCCCCCTCCAATGCAACATGGTTTTGCCAAGGTGCAAAGTTACTCCTTTTTTTGCTTTCCTTTCCTTAATTAATCAGGCCCATTGTATTTACCGATTTAAATTCGGTGCATACTTGCCTACTCTCCTGGGAATTTCTGGAAGGGCAGGCCATTCTACAGCACGCTGCCCACTTCCTGGTGAAGTGGGCATAATGGGGGCCTCCATAACAAGATTCGTACTTCAACTCTCTACATTCATGGCAATTGGATTACTGAATATATGGATATGGGTGTATGTTATTATTTATCTAGTATTCTGAGTAAATAACTCCCTCATTCCAAGCCCTAGCTTTGTAGAAAAACCAGACAGATCCAGGCCTAGGATTACAGGGACGTAGGTTTGTCCTTTCTTACTCACTTTTGGCCTTATTTACAGTTAGGAGTAAATCCAGGTGTAAGGTGAAATTGTGCACCTAGGCAAAACCATGCTGTGCTGCAGGGGAGGGAATGTAAAATGTGCGGACATATTCAGACTTGGGAGGGGACACATCCCAACTCAATTCTAAAACTTGGAGTAAAAATAAAGCTGCCAAGTATTTGTGTGCTACATGCAAAAAGCAGTCAGTTTTTCCCTGCATTAAAAGAAAAGCAATTTGCAGTTGTGCATCACAATGTGATTTATCCAGGAGTATATTTGCCATATTAGCTGCATTTGCAGCAATGACAGGTAGAATACATTTATGCAGCTAGGGGGGTTGGAGTTCTATGGGGCGGGGGTTTTCTAACTTTCACAACAAAAGCATGGTGAAAATTGACCAGTGTTCAGATTTTCACTTTATGCTACATATTCTGCCACTTTCCATTTAGATTGTAAGCTCTAGTGAGCAGGGCCCTCTTCCCTCCTATTCTCATTATATATAACTGTTGCTCACCAGCTACACTGCACACCTCCCGCTTAGGCTCTCTGCCCATTGACTCCACTCCTTCATTGTCTTTGCACCTCTTTCGGTGGCTCTAAAACTGTTAGTTGCACCCACGCTAATTGTTTGCTATTTGTTTATGTATTGTACTGTTATACCATGTAATGTCTTGTTGTTTTCCCTCTGTATGGTGCTGTGGACCTCATGTGGCGCCCCATAAATAAAGGTTATTAATAATAATAATAATAATAATAATAAAAATAATAATAATATGCAGAGATTGATGTTGCCGTTCAATAGATGTGATAATTCATTGTTGCTATTGTGAGAAACAGTTGTCATTACTGGCACAAAACTGCATAAGTTATCTGTGCAGATGTTGGTAAACTTGTAATATGTGTCCTATTACTCGAGCCGAGCTACAGTAAGCTATGGTTTTTAGTAAACTATACCATATTTAAAAGTGTAATGTACTGAAAGAAATGTGTATAAATATATGACTTCCTTCCTATAACAGAGACTTGAAAAGAAAGCAATTTATGACGTCTTGTCTGCAGTGTTCGGCGTACAGATGTGTACAGCATGAGGCCTGGCTGCTGAGATCTGGAATGGACTTGCTAAGTGAGGGCCACTTGCAGAGTATACAAAGCATTCACAGCAGTTTGTTTCTTAACTGTGTGCCGTTCTGCTAGTAAATGGAGAGAGAGAGAGAATGGCTGGAATACACATTGCAATTTATGTCCCTTGCTAAATTCCGTGGTTTTATAACAAGGCTTGCTCCTTTAGAAATGGCTACTAATAGACAACTCATTCTTCAATTTGCCACATGATATTTAACTACTTAACGGAAAATGACCACATTTTTTTCAAGTTTTATTAATATATGGAGCACACTAAAAATTTATCATAAGCAATGCATGTAATAAAATATTAGTTTGAGCCATTCTTAGTTAATTTCATAAACATTTAGCATCATCTAGACGCGGTAATGACAACAACATACAGTTTCCGCTCAACCTGAGCACTGAACGCAGGATCAGCGTTTACTTGCGGCACACATGTGGGTGAGATCCAGCAGTTCAGCATTTGAAGCATATGAACGAATGCCTTCTGTTAGTACTGTCCAATGAGAACCACACACGCACAGGCCAAAAGCAGTGTTCTGACTAGATTTAAGGGAATACCTGATAATAATCAGATTGGATTGTTATTGCTCATTGTGGGATAGCGCAGTGACTTAGTGGTTAGCACTTCTGCCTCACAGCACTGGGGTCATGAGTTCAATTCCTGACCATGGCCTTAACTGTGTGGAGTTTGTACGTTCTCCCCATGTTTGCGTGGGCTTCCTCCGGGTGCTCCGGTTTCCTCCCCATTCCAAAAATATGCTAGTAGGTTAATTGGCTGCTATCAACATTGACTCTAGGGAATTTAGACTGCAAACTCCAATGGAACAGGGACTGATGTGATTGACAAATATTCTCTGTACAGCGCTGCGGAATTGATGATGATGATTGTGCATGTTTTGAAGCCACACACAACAATATCGGGACAAATGCCCAATATCATCAATGTTATAATACAGTTGTCATTTACAAAGTTCACCAACATGATAAATAATTAGTGTGATAATACTCCATTATCTGAATCCACAATTTATTGCATAAAACCCTTCTTGTTTCCTCCTAATGTATCTCAGATAATGCCATTCCCAAAAGTGTTCAAATGTTTTCTCTAAATTTTAATTTTGTTTATTTGGTTACAATAAAAATAAGGTTGTAAAATAACACAAACAAACCAGAGCCTATGGGATCAAATGTGATTGGGTACACTAAAAAATTTCTTTAACAAAAATCCCATCACCGGGCATCAGTCAGTGTTCATCCTGGAAGTGTAGGTGCACATTTTCTGCATTGGGTTCCAGGTGTTTGACCTGGCGCATGAATAGATTTCTGCATTTTCCCATCCACTCGTTTAACCACATTGGTCAATGACCTGTTCGGTCAGCAGTCGTGCCATACGTTCAGGTTGCAACCTGCATGAGCACCTTTACTCCAAAACTAAAATAGTAAAAATGTACACCAACTAATTTAGCCTACATTAAGCTGTATGTAAAGATAAATATACAATATACATAGCTTTGATGAGTTTTCATGAATAAGAACACAAGAAAACTGGACATACAGACCTGTGTGTAAGGAGGTTATGAAGATGCCACAGGCTTTAACCTTATAAATGATTCATATTGAATCAATTTGTATTTAGAATTAATGGCCATATTTACTATACATAATTTGATTTCTGACTTAAGTATAAAAGATGAAAACATTTAAAACAAACACATAAAGTGTCATAAGGATGCTAGGAGAACAGAGCACTGCGTGTATTGATGAGGGGGAGTTTTAATTAGGAAAAAGTGACAAACTACTGAAGTGTAAACTAATTAAAAGGAAGATGCGTTAAATTAGAAGTACAGTGTTTCACTAATCCTAACAAATTAGCTTTCCCTCAACTAGCAACATTTCCATACAGAAACTTGTCATGTTTTCAAGAAAATATTTTTTTATTGCAATGCTGTAAAAGAAGAAATATTGTTACATTTTTGTTCTTTTAAAGGTACAGTAAGCTGACATTATCACAGTGTTTTGTAGTTTTGTACTGTGTTGGTTGTTTTTTGCTAGATTTTTTTTTTACTGTGCCTAAACAAATGTTATATTTTTGGGGGACAGACAGGGGCGGGCTGGCAACATGCAGCCCTGGGGCCACACAGGCGGCCGCATCACTTGTCATGTGATATGGCCGCCTGTGTGCTGACGCGGCCGCATCGCGTGTGATGAGATGTGGCCGTGTGGTTATATATCGGCAATATTCCATCCGTGGGGGGTGGGGGGGGGGTCCGGTCCTGACTGAGCGGCCTGGGGGGCCGGTGCCCCCCTGCCTCCCAGCCCGCCCCTGGGGACAGAGATGGTTCTAATCTGCTATCAAGTAAATGTATGATTCATTTATGGACATTATAGGGCTGATTTAGAATGAGATGTAGAAAATCCCATTTTGCGTAGAATTAAATGTGCATGGTTATATTTTGAGTAAGACGTATCTTATGATATATATAACCTTAAATATAAGGCATAGATGAGTGCAAGTGCATACTTATATTCGCAATGACTTAATTGACATATCCATTTGGATTACTGCAGGAAAGAAGATTCCCCATTACATTTTTGAAGGGGAAAACAGGTTATAACCCTCTCTTTGAGTTCATCATTTTAAACATATCATTCCTAGGAGACATTGAAGTCAAACATTAAGCTTTAGGCTTCTGTACATCATTCATCCCACTCCTTTACCACTCCACTGTTATGTGAAATCAAAACAGCTTTTTTTTTAAAAAAAAATTGCAGCTAATTAGTAGAACAAATGCCAATGAGCTTTAGTATAGTTTAAAGATTATTTTAATAATTTTTTTGAGCTTAGTACTACATGTTTAGTTATATAATAGTACAAATCAACTCTACATTCCGTGAATCTCAAAAAACAAACAAAACAAGCGGCGCAAATGTAATTCCTGATGTTTTATATTCTGCTCTGCACATATTAAAAACAGACACGTCAGTTATTGGGGCTTTTGTTCCACATAGCAATCAGAAATGCTTGGGGAAGCCTGTCCTATCTTTTCGTCATTGGCTGTGAGGAAACATTGCCCTACCTGTAAATGGTAGATGGCCTATTTTGTGAAGATAAAACAGCACTTAATAGTTTTTCATCATTAAAGAGTATTTATTGTGTGACCTGGACAGCTTTCTGCTGCCATGATAAATTATCTGATTCAAGTTCAGTCTAAAAATGCAAAGATAGAGCTAATTAACCTAACAGAACATACTTAATAAAAGCGTTTCTCGTCAATTACAGCTGCACAGCGTGGGTGCCATTCATTCACTGGAACAAGGCTATTGCTGGAGATGATTCCTCATAATGCACTCGTACCTGACACATGTAAATAAGGTGTTTTTATATGTGTGTAATGACCTTTTATTATTGGCCTCACAAGATCATATTAACTAATTGCAGGATAGATGTCACAGCTAGAAATGTAAAAACTACAGTTTAACACAGTGGGACATTGAACTTAAAACTACACTGTGATTCATATTAGCTAAAGAGATGGACTTATTTTACTAGACACAGTAGGAATTTGCCCAGAGAACGTAGAATTATGGGGACGCCAAATATGTTAGTTAGGCGATAAAATGATTGTATCAAATGTGAAACATGTCAGATGTAAAACCAGATGTAAATCCTGGAAAGTTTACACAGGTCAATGGCTACACTTGGAACAAGCTGAAGGTCGACATTTTCACTTGTTTGGAACTGTGCATATGATCCTCAGATAAATATCTGTTAACAATCCCGATCTTCGGTGACCAAAAGTGGCTTGGCTTACTGGAAAAGAGAAGTGATAGCACTAAAATGACCATGTTTTGTGTATACCAGGCCGTTACCTACTAAGTTTCCAATGTACACACTTCAGCACAAAGTGACATGAATCTACTATTATATCCCACTTTACCCAGCACCTAGCTAATGGAACACTGTAGTGAGTCAACTAAAGTGAGGTCTGGTTGGTGTCCCTGTGTCCTGATTTTTTGGTGTACAGTGTACATTTTTACAACTAGGAGTCTTTGAATTATGTTATAATAGCTATTTGGATTCCTGATCTAACCCAGACAGGTTAAGTGGGGATTGGCTCATGCAACCGTTTTACTTTATTCTGAAAAGTAAGTATAGGGTGGCTTGTAAGGTCAAGCCAGAGCAAACATTAAGTCCCTGTTCAGGACAAACATGCTGACTGTTGGGACAGACAATTCAAATCGGGAGCTCATGCCTAAATCGGCATGAGGCCAGAGGAAGACAGAGCAGTGTATGGCAATATAGTTTACAGATACACTGAGAAAACATGGATCTTGGTGGTGGAGATTATAAATTAGAATATATAAGGGTTTAATGAAAAAAATACAATAACAATATACAGGAACAATTATGGTTATGGCACTAAATAATGGTAAAGTGCTGTGCATTGGAGACCATTCCATAAGACAGAAGAGTGTGGGAAGGAAGATGTCAGCTTTTGAAAGAAATTAATTCTTAAAAGTAGAACTGTACCTGACAAAAAAGCTGATTTCTAAACATACAAAAGCACAGTGCAATTGCTGTTTTGTGAGATTACATGCTTACTTTTACACAACTACGTCTGCTTTTACAAAGAAGCACATGGCTGGCCATGACTGTGGGACTGCATAGGTTACTCCATACATACCAACTTTAGAAAGTTGGTTTCCGGGAGAGGTGGGCGTGATAGGGTCGGGGCTCAAAAATGCGCTTCATTTTGGACCCGCCCCCGTGTCAAATGCGTCATTTGTCAGCGGGGGCAGGGCCAAACACCGCGATTCACCGGGTTTGGGACCTAATTCTGCCCACTTCATTAGGAAGTGCCCCACTTCCTAATGAAGTGGGCAGATCCGGGAGATTGCCACACTCTCCCGGGAGTCCGTGAGACTCTCGCAAAATGCAGGAGTCTCCCGGACATTCCGGAAGAGTTGGCAAGTATGGGTTACCCTAATGAGGAGAAGGGCAGTTCGGCGCGTTGTGTATTAAACGTGTCTTCCTTTGTATCCACATGCAGAAGAGAGATTATATCAAACAGATAAAGGTGTGGAGAAGGATTATTCAGGGGCATTTCCTGCTTTTTTCCCCCAACTCTTCTCTGGTGGTGGTTGAAATGAGTTAAATTTTCCATGAAATAATCGACCTCGCTACACATTTGGCTGCAAAATGTTGAGCGTTTTCCTGCATGAATTTGGCCTTAAGTGTTCCCAGTCCTACACTGCAGAAAGAATTGTCTGTAGTTGTCCCAGCTCTATTCATAGACAGTGAATTTGAAAATGAAGTGTGTAAAAATAGAATTTGAAGTTTGTTTCATTAAATGGCCTGTTCCACAGTAAAAATCTATTCACAGGAAATTTCTCAGCAACTTTGCGAGATGAGTCCCAGTATCCACCAGCTAGAGATTCAGCACTTTCAATCGGACACATTCTACACATTCTGAACTTGCCCGATTGCACATTTCAACCAATTCAATAAAAAGTTTCAAATACACAAATGTGACCCATGTAATAGAGACAGGTAATCTGCTCACCTTGAAATGAGCTTAGGGGACAAATAGGTGCAAATGAACAAATAAAGAAGCAGTACAGATTTTAATTTCCCCCCATTAAATGAGATTAAAAAAGCCTCATGGCACGCTGACTGGTAATCACTGAATTACAACAATGTGAATGAAACACTGTATTGATTGGGCTCTTATCTTGTAGGATGGGTTCCCATGATCCTCTTCTAACAATAGTATCCCGTGTTCTAACATTTTATGATTTCTATTTGAATGACTGGAAAACAAATCTGTTGTCAAAAACATTTTGCAGCAGCTTCCTTATAAAGTGCATAAAATATATCAATATGAACACAAAATAGGAAAAGACTGCTTTATATTTCCTTACGAACAGCAATTAAGGTATGTAAGGCAGCCAAATAGTCTGAGTAAGCTGTTTTAAATGTCTCAGAGGGACTACGTTACATTTCATATGAAAAAATCCTAGCCACTGAAGAGGTAAATAAAATTGTAGCTGCAAATACGCTAATTCATTATTAAATTGAGTCTAAAATAAATAAATATTTGCAGAATACCCTTAAAATGCAAACTATTTGGTTAATTTTTTCAAATATTTTACCGGCTGAAAATTTTAATCGCCTGCAGGCACCAGCTAACCTTTAGGATCCCTAGAAAAATGCCAACTCTGCCTAGTAGGAAATCTAGCTCTGTAGCTGGAATAATTTTAAATGAAGTATCTCTAAATGTTGCAAAACTTGTCCTAATCCCACATGTATAACAACTGTATTTGAACCTTTTTTGTAGCACAAAATGCTAACATCACAGGAGAAATCCTGGTGTAATTGATGTATTTGCTTACGATTTACTGATGCACGCAGAAAAGCAAAGTAAAAGTGGTAAGATCTGCGTTATTTCAATGAAACTACAAATATAAGAATGCCGCAACTAGGAAGATACAAACCAATGGTGCCTGGAGGTCAAACTAGATGTGACCTATCTGTAATGGGTGGAACTGTGAAAAGAGAGCACAATTTGGGAGAGTTGTTATGTATTCTGTCAATTCTTTATGAAAAGTAATTTATACCTCATTACTCAGAGATCAGCAATACCATCAGGGTCACTCCTGTGATGAGGCGATGTGAGAATCCTATTTGCAGAAGAGACTAGATTCTCAACTGCCCTCCAAACACCCCACCAGCTTCCTCTCCACAGTAAGGCTGGGCACTATGATCTGCAAAACTGCATTCAGGAAGCATATTCTGACAGAAAATGTCCTTTCTCTGTCTGCTTCCTCCTTCAGTGTCCCGGCTGTCATGGCAACAGCCGGGACATCACTTCCGGTTCCCCTCGTCCCGACAGCCTTCATGGCAACGGTCAGGACGCCTTCTTAGCAGCGCCACGTCCCGGCAACACTGAGCAGCCGGGCGCATGCACAGGGTAGTGAACAGCCTGTAGGCTAATTAATCAGGCAGTAATTTATTAAGCAGCCCCTGGAGGTACTTACTGGGCAAGGGTCCTGATTGGCTCTCTTCTGTATTTAAGGCAGGGAGGGCTTAGCCTCCCTACCGGTTGTAGCGTTCCAGTCTAGCACTGTTGCTGACCTGCTGTTGGATTCCTGTATACCTGATCTACCATTGTGACCTTTTGCCTGCACCTTGGACCTTTCCTGTTTGCCTGTGAGCCTGACCTTTTGGCTTGTATTCTGAACTTCGCTGTTTCGCTACGGACCTTTGGCCTCGGCCTGCCTCTCATTACCCTCTTCAGTCTGGGCTAGCTCCCCTGGTTCCATCTGTGCTGCGGACATCTCTGATGAGCTTCTACTACTCTGAGCCTAAGACCTGGGGGCATCTGAATACCTGTGAGCACATAAAGCTCTATGGAAAACGCCGCTGCTAAAGGTGAAGATATCTACTCTAACTGTTCTAAAGCTCATATAGGTGATCATGGGCTCTAAAACTCTCCTACAATCATTATTAGGTGCATCCTCAATCTCCTGACCCTGCTCCACTCAACATGTCAGTCTGCTCACTTCTAACACAGCGATTACAGGAGGAAGCACTGTTGATGGGTATATCACACTGCACTTCTTCCTGCTGTCCTGGAGGGGAGGTCAAGTGACAAGTGAATGGGGAAGGGAGGGGGGAACTGAGCCGCAAATCACCACCTTTTAGTCCCGCCCCCTTTGGCTGGAAGCCACGATTGTATAATCGTGCCGTGGTGGGGACCATAATGATGTGATTCTCAGTGAATCGTATCATTGAGGCTCCCATCCTGCCCACTTCACTAGGGATTAGAAGGGATCCAGGAGAAAGGCCTGCTCTCCCGGGAATTTGGGCGACTCATGAAATTCCAGTAAAGTAGGCAAGCATGGTCGGATCAAGTACCACCAGCTAAGCTATCAGTTGGTGCAAACTCAGCAGATGCTGAAGATTTAGCATTGCACCTTGCCCATTTTGATCTTGACAATGAGGCGTAGAGTTCGCAAGTGCTACATGTGTGGCATTTACTATGAAAGTACTTCACTTATTATCTGTAAAATGTGTTCAGGCCATATAAAAATGAGCGTAATATAAACAACAAAGCTTCAAAACTTACTTGACTCCAATAATGTCATGCACCCTGCACTATATTTGACATCTAGCAATGCCTTGGAATTTTTTTCTTTCCCATTCTCCATGTGTAAAGCACCTATATTTTCTTTTCAGACTATTGATTTTTACAAACGCTACCTGTATACAGATTATATGGCTCCAGGGGAAGAAGGTTACAAAACTCGAGTGTTGTTTTATACTTTAGTACTGCACAATTTATTGAAATACTAAAATATTACAAGAGGCACTGCAGTGTTTAAATATTTTTTATGTAGCTTTCAAAGAGAATGTGCACACTGAGGACAGTCTGCCAAGGAAACATAAATCCCAAATATGAGCCCATAAGAAGTAATAAGCATCTCTGCTAATGAATTTATTTGAAATTGTATATAGGAAAACAAGTTTCCCTTTTATAAAGTCAGCGTGTCACTTTGCTTAAATTCCACAGTTATTTTTGTAGTAAAATAGCGAACAAACATGCAAAGGTAGGAAAAGACAGGAAGCATGCAAAGGTAGAAAAGTACAGGGAAGTGACCCATTTCATGCATCAACATTTAGAGGGGAAATATATACTGTTTATACATAGGATTTATTGTCCCCTAAAATATTTTATTGTGCATTTCACAATATACATTCAACATTACTTCTGAAGGGAGCTACACTGGGTAAATATCTGGATTGTATAAGGAAAATAATTACTTCATACTTACCTGGGTGGTGTCAGACCCTTTCACAGGGATCTTGGAATGTTATGTGTGAGCTGGCAGGAGGGTATAGCTGCCCAACTTAAAAATGGCTGCCACAAGCTATGCTAGCCTAACTATTCATAAAGTATACAACTTTAGCTCACATTATTTTGCAATTAAAAACAGTACATGCTCATGCCATGATGTTTACTCAAGCCATAATAAGTCACCCCATTAATCAGGTTGACACAGCATTTTTCCAGCAGTGTGCATGATAGCTACTAGAAGCTGGCTGATAAAATGAAGAGTACCCATGCAGCATGAAAGCAAAAGCCTTCTCTAAAGCCAGAAAAGGACAGAGGTACAGTTAAAACAAATGTTGAAGGACAGTTATGGTTGACAACATGTCATGTTTTAAGTCACTGGCTCATGTTTGGAACCTCTGCCTTCCTCTGTCTCTCCTCGTTCCCACTGAGTAAGCCCACCGGAAGCTGCACAGGAATGCCAGTTGCCAATGGAAACGTTATTATTGCCAGCTGGCTGAGAGTAGGGAGATCCACATTAATGTAAAAACTGATAACAATATTCTTTAGAATTTGTTGTTGCTAACTTTACTGCTTCCAAATGCAAAGATAACATATTCTATTGAAATTTAACGGGTGGAAAATGAGCATTTAGGAAGGCATTCCAGATTCAATGCTTATGTAAAACGACACATTTTGAGGTGGCGCTAACAAGACACCTGCTGGTACATTTACTGCCCATTTGCACCAGCTAGATACGATTTATTTACATGGGAAACCACATTGATTGGTGCACATAAATCATTGCAAATGAAACCGTAAAAATGTACATTTAGGGCATTTGAAATAAAGACAGCCCTGATGTCACCTAACTGTCAAAACAAAACATAACTTAGCAGTATATAAGGAGAAAACAGAACAAGTAAATAAGGAATGGGTGATTCAAAATTGATAGTAGGCAGTTCTCTAAGGGCATGTTCTGGTGACATACACATAGTAAAAATAAGATGCCCTGAGCCTTCCAAATTTACTCATCTACTTCTAAGCTCAAGACATCAGATGACATTCGGTAAGATAAGTTTATTGTTTAGTCTATAATGTAGCAGCTATGATTACAGAGTCCTCTTACTAAGCTGGGATACAGTGGACCGCTTCTGTGTTGCAGGGAAAACCTATTTGTCCCTCTTACTAACTAAAATGCAATGTCACAGCGGTAAGCACTGGTATAGTATTTTATCACTGAGCGGGTTGCCTGCATAGTATTACCCCAAACACCCCAAAATTCCAAAACTGTGATGACCAGCGATAACGTCTATCGAATAAATCCATTTTACAATGACATATTTACATATGCTGTGGTTGATAAAGGGATATAAGGTTCTCCATGGCAACACAGTTCTCTGTGAATAAGAGCATATGCTCATATTTTCAGAACAACTTATAAGACAATAACCCTTATTTATAAATGTGATATATGAAAACAGTTATTTCTGGGGTCCTGATGAAAAAGTCCAGTATATGCCTTTGTATGGGAGAAATTTCCCCATCAGCTACAGGATTTACTGCGACAGTCACATAAACCTAATTACAGCAAATTGCAATCTTTACAAATATGCATGATCTGAAGTCATTGACGAGTTTTGCCATTTTTCGTTGGACAACTAAAGTGCTTGAATATTTATCTAGCTCTTGAACTTTGTTTTCTTTTAATATACGTCTGGCTATTGTGTTGGGTTAAAATATTATATATTAAAATGGAAATACTTTATTTTACTATCAAGTTTAAATGAGCCTTTTCTTGAGCTGAAACAGATTTCAGCCATTGCCCTCGGGTATTAACTAATTAAACTTTGAGAAGTCATTTCAAGCTGGGGCTCCAACAAAGTAAACTAAGTTCAATATAAAGATATAAGTTTAATGAGCATGCATTGCTCGCAGTACTTTGTGTATCTACAATCACTTCAGTTATCACGCGTTATGCAGTTTCTAAGCATTTCAACATCATGGCAGTGTTCATAGGTTCTAAATGAATGGAGTGAGCTATACAAAAGTGAAAAGTGAAGTTCAGACCCATTCTTAATAGAACTATAATGATCTGCAATAAATGATTAATATAGTACAATAAAGGTGATATAAATAAACCGGGCAATGCGTAAAACTTAGGGTTTGTACCCAGTTGCTTTTAAATATGCGACCAAGGTCCAGTACTGTGTCCTACGTTTATTAAATGATGAGTGCAGCGTGCGTGGATGAAGATGTAGTGATCTTCGATCCCTGTGGTAAAAGAATCCTAAGCACACATTGGCCAAAAATAGAAGAGGCATCATCCTGAAGACATGTCAGAGTGCATTTTAGATGCAATTACCATTGGCATCTCTATGCTTCTTATCTTAGCATGGTGGCTAAGTGGTTAGCACTTCTGCCTCACAGCGCTGGGGTCATGAGTTCAATTCCCGAACATGGCCTTATCTGTGTGGAGTTTGTATGTTCTCCCCGTGTTTGCGTGGGTTTCCTCCGGGTGCTCCGGTTTCCTCCCACACTCCAAAAACATACTGGTAGGTTAATTGGCCGCTATCAAAATTGACTCTAGTCTCTCTCTCTGTCTTTGTGTGTGTATGTTAGGGAATTTAGACTGTAAGATCCAATGGGGCAGGGACTGATGTGAATGAGTTCTCTGTACAGCACTGCGTAATCAGTGGCGCTATATAAATAAATGATGATGATGATCTGATCAGACTGCCTTCATCATGCGGTGAACGTGCACACAGCAACAAAGTCGGGCACATTGCTTTATGTCAGTGGGTATGAGCCTTTAAAGAACATCATTCACCTCATATGGTCGTGTAAAATCTGATTTAAAAAAATCTCAGGTATGTTATCTTTTTTCCTGAATTGTGTATATAGTTTATTAAATAATAACCTATAACCTTCATTTGTTGACCCTTTCCATCTCAATAATATAAAATTTATACTTTCCAAAGCTCATAAGAAAACATATATATACATCGCACTCTCAACGAGGTAAGTCTTTATCTCTTATGAATTATGAGCAGCAATTTCCTGTGATCGCCATCAGGTGCCTACATTGCAAATGATACATTATACCAAGGCTGAACAATCCAGAAGAGCTACTGTAAGTAGCAGTTTTGTCAAAACCTGCCCCTGACTTTTTAAGTTCATAACTGTAGATTTCAATGGGTGCAACTCTTCCCTGGCTCCTTAAAGGTCCTACTGGATCCTAAATTCTGCATTATTATTTTCTACCTTCGGCTTATAACAATTTATTCTTACTATCTAAGAAAGTGTAGAAGTAAATAGTGCTGTTATTTACAGAAGGAAAATATAAGCTATTAAGACTGTGGTCCCATTAGTTACTGTTGTACACTACAGAAAAGCTCACAACAGTTTTCCATTAGGTGACACAATGTCCTAATTGCTTGTGTCGAAGTCGTATAATTGGATGAACAAAAGTATATTGGTTAATATTGTTTTGCCGTGCAATTGCGATCAATATGCCACGTAACACGTGGCATACTGCGATCGCACGGTAAAATACGCACACACACACTCGCACTACAACATTTAGTTATTTATATATATTTCATATTTATATTGATTCCATTCCACAGTCATTTATGAGCAGATAGTATTTAGTTTATTATTAGGTTATATATTATGATTATATATACACTTTAGTGTTATTTAAGGTTCAGGTTATAGAAAAGGTGTCATGTCTGGTATCATTTTAATCCCCTATTCATCAGCAGTTGTCCGGTTCATTCGCCGAAGAGATCACACATTGCATACTCTAGTTAGTGATGTTAGGGAATAAATACTTAAAGTGATACTGTCTATAAAATGCTAATAGACTAGTTGAAACTGGAGTCTTGGCGGGAAAAGTCAGTGCACAACCCCTGGAGAGATGACCCCCACCTTTGGATATTTTGGTTTGAACTGGCCTATGACCTGCAGCACTCTGGACCTTCCTGATACCTGGACCAATAGAAGCAATCCACACCATCTGCATTGTTCTCACTGTAACACTGAGTGTATATAATAACAGCTCTCACTGGCACTGGTCTCAGTCTACTCTGACCACAGTATTTTGGAGTGAAATACTGTCCGCTGGTGCCAGTGGGAGCGCGGTATGTATTTATCTTTTGGTATTGGCTGTACTGTATTATAATCATGCATTAAATTGTTAAATTATTGCGTCTGCTAAAATAAATTACTTTGTGCCTTGGAAACACAACACAATCGCTTGGGCAATGCTTATTCGAAAACTATAAAATTACTTTAATATTTGGTACCACCCACTGTATGTCCATGCTATCCTGAGAGATGGTAAGTATAAAAAAAAAATCACTGTTTTTAAAACAGACATGTAAATGTATATATTTTGCTTTTATATATCTAATGGTTTCTTTTGCATCTTTATAATGTACCATAGGTTTCATGTTACTCCCTATAAAGCCAATAATGCATTAGATCTCACTGAATATAAGTGATGACATCAGAGCTCTTTGTTTAATCAATATTACTTTTAAAATGCTTATACATACATCATCATTTGTACAATGTTATAATTAGGTGTATTTGCACGTGTTATATTTCAGCTTTTTTTTAAGGACATGGGAACTCCCTGGCTGCATCCTAAATGTATTTGGGTAAACACGTGATATTCAGTGGGAACAACAAGATCATCTCGAAAACTGCGGTCAGCCCAAGACTAGATTTCTAACACCACCAACCAAAATCCATTTAATCTCGATCGGATATTGACAGATCTTCTTGGTCGATTTGGTCACATGTATAAAGTAATAGGGCAATTTGGTAGCAAATATTGCTCCTGATCGCTTTGTTTGTGGCTATCTTAAGTGTAAATCAAATATTACAAATATATTAAGTGTTGTCCTGAGTTGTGATACAGAGACCACATGAGGTAAAAGTGTAATAGCAATATGCTTGCATAATCCAGAAGTAAAAGGAACATTGAACATAAAATGCACATTATGTTATATAAAAGAGCTACCAATGACATCCACATACATATACCAAAGTCACAAGAGTTTATCGGAACTAAACTAAAGAATTTTTCCCCAGGGAGTCTCTTTGCATCTGAATTACTGCTAGTCAAGAACAACTTAGTTCTTTTAGCCACATATAGAGATCTGGTAGCTCAATGTGGACAGTTTTAACCAGTCACCCGACATTGCAAAGTGTTTGGCACCTTTGCTGATGCCATAATGTATATTATAATAAATGAAATGATAATTATTATATTATATTATAATAGAAAAGTTTCTATCAGGAGCACAGGGAATGCTCAGTACTGTGTGGTCTCTGAGTTGCATATTCCACTCATTGTTCTATTATACTTTGTAATGTATACTCCTTTGTTCCCGTTATAGCTTTTTTTGATCTTTACTACAGAGATGTAAGAGAGAAAGAAGTGTTTTATCCAGTTCAAGAAAGTTACATTTTAGTGAACTTAATATCTGATAAAAGGATAGAAAATAAAGTCAAATACGTAAATCTTTCTGCAACACAAACTGTTTCCCTTTCCCTGACCTAGGAGCCATTTGTGCACATCTTGTTTAGATTTATCATCTGAAGTTCGTCTTTTGCTTTTTGCCGAGAGAGCTCAGATAGCACAATGTAGTGATCTTACTTCAAGAATAAAAAACACATGATCAGCATAGTCACCAGCATAAAAATGGGAAGAAGCAGGGATTATTATCTGATGAGAGATGTGTGGCTTTGATCCATCAGTCTCTGCCTCATGTCAAAGAAATTCGAACCAGCTCCTACTGAGGGCCTAAAACTTCCTCTATTTCACTGATCTCTGAAATAATGGTCTCCTTAACTACTCTATGGAAACATTTCAACAACTGTAACACGCCGAAAATGCACATTTTTGTACACATCTCTCACAGAAATCTAAGGAGCAGATTTGTCAAACCTAATAATAATGACTGGAAAGTGGAGGTGTTGCCCATAGCAAAAAATTTGATTCTAGTCATAATTTTCTAGATTGTACTAAATAAATGATAGCTAGAATCGAATTGGTTGTTATGGGCCACACCTCCACTTTTCCTTTTGAGAAGGTATGATAACTCTACCACTAAGAGCTTGTTCACTTGTTAAACCGTATATGACCTGCTTCTCCTTGTGAATTTAGTGGATCACACAAGAAGAGTGAATGGAAAGTTATGCAGGTAGCACAGGTGTCATTGATTCCTATAGAAAGATACTTATATGAGCATGTGTAAACAGGCCATACTGGTCAACAGAACAGAAATACTGCCTGGGGACTGCCAGGATAATCTTCAAAGACGAAAGCTGTATGCGCTGTATTTTATACAGCTATCGAAGTATCTGGATTATGAAGTGAAGTTCTTGTTAGACCCATCATTGTCTCTTGTTGTATTTCCATAGTGCCGAGTATATAGGTTAGTATATAAAACACTATACACTTTTGCATAGTGAATAACCCTACCACCAACCTTTCCTGGTGAAAGTGACCAGCCTGCCCTTTAATAGCATTGTAGTTCCAAGTTCACATCTTTATCCTGGTAGGATTTCAAAGACGAAAGCTGTATGCGCTGTATTTTATACAGCTATCGAAGTATCTGGATTATGAAGTGAAGTTCTTGTTAGACCCATCATTGTCTCTTGTTGTATTTCCATAGTGCCGAGTATATAGGTTAGTATATAAAACACTATACACTTTTGCATAGTGAATAACCCTACCACCAACCTTTCCTGGTGAAAGTGACCAGCCTGCCCTTTAATAGCATTGTAGTTCCAACTTCACATCTTTATCCTGGTAGGATCTCAGCATGTTACTTGTTTGGGCCTTCTGCCAAGGTTAAGGACATTTACTGCTGTTAAATGAGACTAGAGGAAGCAGGGATATTATTAGATCCATGCTGTTAGGGGGGGTGTATAGGTGTCCAGTTACATTGACGATTTTCCATGAACTATCCTGTGGAGGAAGAGTATTTTCCAAGCCTCCCGCTAGAGTAAATCTGTCCAGGACCTGACCCATTTGGAACAATAGAGTGTATTGTCTCTAAAGTCAAATGTTTCTACATTTTGCATAAGAAATTCATGGTGTACAGTGTGAACTCCCTCTTATTTCCATCCTCACCCACTAATTAGGAAAACTTCCCATTTGATGTAAATGGTTTGTGACATGGTTTCCCCACTTTTCTACAAGCTGGATAGTCATCTCACGTGTGTCTGTAACAAGATGACAGAGTAATCGACAGTGTCGACCCCATCAATAATTTGTAAATGTATAGCACAGTGGTGTCTAACATGCAGTCCATATCCTATGGTCATGGTCATGGTATTTAGCAGGGCTGGGCTGGGAGAGGTCTTCTCATACGCACTGTCAAGATCTGACATACAGGATCTTGAGCTTGCAAAATAACTGTCTACCGAGCAACAAAATCACATATCTATTTTAAATCAGAGGTTCACAACTCTTTGCTGGCTAAATGAACGCAATAGACAAATGAGTGTGTGGGTTAAAGTGACAAGTGTACAAGTCCGCAGGTCAGGGCCTGTATAAACAGCTTTGCTGCTTCTTCTCTTCAATACTTGTGGATAGGCAGCAGATGTTGAGTGGTTCCCTGGATACCCCTGGGATATATTAACCATCCTCATCATAATTATCTCTCTGGAACCCCACAAATACAGCTCCTGAAAGCTACTATGCTGTGCACAACTGGTATTATATAACAAAATAAACCATTTTAGAACTGAAGAACATGGGTATTCTCCTCATCCAACTTGTAAAGTATGTGCACTAACCTTTGAGGTGCATAAAGCCGGATTTGGGAGGGATCAAACCTCTTTCAAGGTTACAGTTCGCTGTGGGCCTACTCATTATATTATTATTAGAATCAAAGCAATATTACATTTGATCCTTGAACTCTAACCATTGTTGACAGAGCAAAGGTGACATGACATAGACAGCATGAGGACATTTATTTGAGTGGTTGCTAAAAACCATAATATGACCAAACTTTATAGTAAAACAACAAAGCTGTTTTCGTGAGATCGTAAATCTTGCTACACCGCTCTACAATGTGGCTCCACCCGCCTCAGTTTCCACAGTCCAGTTCCAGAATCAGTCACCACCTTGTTAGTTGCTTGTTGGAGACTGCACACCAGTGCCAAAACAGTTATCCTGCACAGCTCATTGCAGGCAGTGCTGATTTAATGATGGTGACTTTAAAATAATGTTATTTGTGGTCCTACAACATATTTATATTTAAATATATCAAATAGTGTAATCATTTAGTGAAGCAAAAGAAGTTTACCTGTTGATGTAACTCAACGCAACGTATGTCGGCTGCTGCAACTCTTGCTTCTCCAAGACGCGTGGATCTGTGTCTGCAATACAAATACAGACGAGAGCATTGATATCAGACTACACATAAAACAAACAAATCATATAAACAAGGGTTTTGCTCAGCAGTTGTACTCAAAACTCACTTCATTCGGCTGTACCAATATAAAAAAATATTGTATAAACCTGAGTTAATTCAGCACTTTTACTTATGTAAAGAGCAAGCAAACCTGCAGTAGAACATTAATACAGTATAACAAAATCTGTGTTTTACCAAGTTAAATTATATACCTGAAATAATGTGAATTTATGTATTTAATGAAATCTGTCCAAAATCCTGTCTGCACCTGTTTACATGCAGGTGACATCTTTAAATCGAATACTCTCAAGATGGTAGATCATATGTTTCGTGCATCACTGGGAGGAAGATGTGAGACAGACATACATACTCTCTACAGATTGGTGGACTCAAACGTGGCCAGTGATGTCATGCTGTGCTTTGCTATTTTAGATTTTGACCCATAATACCAAACTTTTGGCTAGTAAGCTATTTCTTTTTCCCCCGGTATGTGATTGGGTAGGGAATAATTTTTATTTTTACATTTTCAGAAATCATAGGATCTAGCTGTAATTTATGCTACCAGAGTGTATAAAAACTTGTAATAGGACACTTTTCTTATAGAAAGGACCAAAACATTAGAATATATGGCTGCCATTCCCATTATAAAACAAAATGCCTAAAATGGATAACATACAACAACAATCTTTGATTTTCAGACAGGCATCCTTTAAAAGACATGTCCACCCATCATTTTTATTTTACAAATGAGCTCCTCAACTAGTAGAACCATTGAGGTCCCGTGCCTGAAACCTACATTTTGAAGAAATCGTTGCCAGCAATGCTCATTTCCCCAGGTCTAGCTCCCTGGAAAAGATGTAATTAATACACTGCTCAGTGCAATCGGCTGATGATGCTGATTTGATGGCTGCCACGACTCATTGTCAACACTGGAGAAGAGACTATTACCGATGCCAACAGGCAGGAATATCTCCAGAACTGTGGGGGTCTAGAACACCTGCAAGCTATGGGGAATGGGGGATGTAATGTACAATTATAAAACTGGGTGGTCACTTATGAAGCTCTACCACATACTGTACATCCTCTGTTTTCCATCAGCAAAGTTTCTGACAATTACTTTTGTTTACTCCGGTCATATCTGAATTTACTATTACCACATGTGACATATTACAGAAATGCTATTATTTCTCCATTAACATTCTGATTAAATATGACTGGTTATTCCACCATATATTTCCCCCTTTGTCTATGCACAGGGGATGGAATGAGATATATATATCAGCACATGGAAATAAACTGGTGTATAAAATGCACTGCAGAGCACACAAATTCCCTTACTTTTATGATTTGTGCTTTCTGACAGTTACAAATAATGTTCATTCAGCATTTTATCAAACTATACCTTGCATCACTGTGCTGTGAGTCTACTGCCTCTAAATTCAGCTACCTAGAAAAAACATGTCATCTGAATCATACATATTCCTCCTAAGTTCAGCCTGTTTTATTATGTTGCCAACCATGCTCCATAGGATATATATTACTGGCTGAAATTGACTGTCAAACTGTATCTGTTCCCTGCCATGGGCATAAAATGATTTAACCCTTCTTATGCCACAGGCTAGTAATACCATTGTCTTGAAATATAGTGGTGCTCTGTCTCACTACAATTAATGGTTTTGTTGTTGCTGGGCATTGGCAAAGTATATGGCACAAAACCTATAAACTATTTATGGTTAGTGAATGTAGATTAAATGGGAGTTTTTCTGCATCTTAAACTAAAATCAATTTTTATGTAAAAAGTTTGTTAATGTGAATTAGTGAAGCTAGATTGGAGTGCTGGGTACTTTCCAAGAGTTGTTTTTCAGGGTATTGTGATTGCTCAGGACAATTATTATAAAACTGTCTTAAATTATCATTGGAAATATACTGTACTGTAACTTTAAATCTGTGATGGTATGATGTAGGCAATGTTACAATAATAATATAAAAGTGTCACACGTGTGTTTCTCTCACTTGATAATCTGGACTATGTGTGTGTGCTGAGAACTGAGAGGTGACAGCTCACTCCTTCCATTGCCTCATAAAATCACATTCATATTCTTGGAGCTGCCATATTGCCACTGTCTTATTGCTTGGCTCCACTGGTCGAAGTATTAATAGGCTCACATTGCCCTTAGCGGCCAAAAATATTACAAAAACATAGTAGAGCTAATGTTTAGCTTCATCAACAAATTTGGAACCAAGCATCTCTCAGAGCAGTTGGTAAAAATAAATGTTGCACCCCATAAGTAAGAACCAGGCATAGTGGTTCTTATTTAAGGAGCAAATAAACCCACTATTGGACATTCACATACTGTATAGATTGATTGAGATGTATGTATAAGCAGGTATATTATAGAGCTAAATAACATGCCTAATATCATTGAGGTATTAGCACTGAATTAGAACTGTGCATCAAGTTCCCAATTATGAATGGGGCACATTTAATTAGCAACATTTTCAGAACTGTTCCACAAAATATTTACATTGTTCTGCATTTGCTCATAAAATTGTGTAGGTTTCACTGGTAGAATTTTAAGGGTTCTGTGCCCCTATCATTCCTGTTGTGCCTGGATTTCCTCCATCATCTTTGTTGTGTTAGAACAAAACACTTCCCATACACAATGCACAGTATAATAAAAAAGTAAGAAAATAATTTAAAAAAAATAAGCAGAATACATATAGTTGCCTACTCTCCCGGAATGTCTGGGAGACTCACAAATTTTTGGGAGTTCTCCCGGACCCCCGAGAAAGCAGGAAAACATCCTGGATGCCGCCATCTCCGTTGTCGAAGATGGTGGGGGCGTGGCTAAATGTGCCATCGTGACTCCGCCCCCCTTTTGCGATAGGCTGCAATTGTCTAAGAATGACAGGGACGGGGTCTAACAACGCATCATGCGTGACCACGCCCCCTCGACGGACATCCTCCCGGGCAGCTGTCTTCAAAAGTTGGCAAGTATGAGGATACAGCACACAAATTCTCAACCAGCCCCAGTGCTAGACAGTTTGGGATTTAACTGTAACAGGAGGACCAAGAGTGTGATCTCCCCCTGCTGGTCACTGCAGGGCTGATTCACCAGGAGGCCTGTGAGGGTGTGTAAAATAACAGTGACACCCCCCCCCCCCCTCCCAAGACGACCAGACCAACTGCAAAAAGCTCTGGGGTTCACTCATCCTGGGCACTCTGGAGGAATGACAGGGTTTGTACTAACAACATTTTCAGTTTTTAGTCAACTTTCATCTGTGTACAAATCCTTATTTATGGCTTTAAGAGGGGGATGACAGGTCTTAGACAGCTAGCGCTTTCTGCTGCAGTCATGGTCACCAATGCAGGACTACCCAGAACCCTCTGTTACATCGATTAGGCAGGTGCATAGAATCATCATATCTGTAAGTTGCCAAAAGAAAAATGTGAAAGTCCTGTAGATTCCCGAGCTGAGCAGAATTAATAATGATAAATGTAGTTATCTCTAATGATTTCCTGACTTACAACTGGCACACATGAGAACAGCCTGACTTTGCACTTTCCAGCCAGTTAAAACACAAACTCCCTGGTACTTTTTCTATAAATTATTCCAAATCAGTACGAGCGCCGACCATTATTAAAAGGCTGCTCCGTAAATCATGCACCGTTTTTTCATCTGCTGCCACTTTTACTATAGAAAAATATCTTCATCATATGAAATTATGTGCGTCTCGGCTGTTACCCACCTCTTCTCCATATCAATTATTACTGCACAGTAATGAGACGAGCTGCTATATATGTATGAACAATTGGTCTTAACTATAACCTTTACAGCTGTCATGGCAGCCTCAAATATGCAATTAAAATGAAAAATAAGTGTGTGAAGAGGATTCATGCATATTATTTCTTATAACACACAAACACAGACAACAGCAAGAAGGTGGCGGTGCAAGTGAACATTAATCAGAGGCTGAGGCCAGGGAATAACTATAAGCACTAGTACCCATGGTGTATTTCTTTGGGCGCTGATCAGATGGCAGAGAATCTGGGTGGGAAACCGCATGTAGAATGTAGCAAATACTACTGTGCTCACAAACACCTTCCATTCAGTTTTGTATTAACTGACTTTTACTGTATCTTTATTAACCTGGGTCCAGTTGAAATTATTGTAAATGTGTAGTGTATCCTGTCTGTAGGGAGGAGGGGGGGGGGGGACAAGGGACAGTGGAAAGAAATCTACACATGATCCGAACTATTTCCCCAAAACCAGATCACTGCACCCCTAGGGTAAGAAATTTGCTTAGTCCATAAATGTCACCCTATATCCTATTATTATAGAGTATTTATAAAGCACCAACATATTCCGCAATGCTGTACAATACTGGGAGGTTGCAGTACAAACAAACACAAAACAGGAACATACAGTGAAGAAATAGGTACAGGAATCCCTGCCAAAAGTCCATGGAAATCAGGAGTGCAGAATTCAGGCATCATGTGGCTGTATGTCCACTTAGAATCACCTGTGTTTCAACATATCAGAAGATAAGCTTTCTAAATGAAATATTTTTTTTAGGACAATTGTTTTCTTTCTGTGTCCCCCCTTATGCTGAGCAATCCAGAAAGCATAGAGTTAACATGTAAATCTAACAGGGAACCCACCCTGAAGAGCTGCACAGGGGCTCATTTAGGGGCCTATTTATTAAGCCATAGACCATGCGGAAATGGTTTAGTCACTTTTAAGTATCACTTCTATATAACAAAAGCCTTAATGCAGGAGATATCACAGATATCTGCTGCATTAGGCAAAGTCTTGCATTAAGCCGCAGACCCATTATTCTCAATGGGGACCGCGTCTGGGACAAGCCTAGTTTGAGCCCGATGGCTAATGCCATCTGATGATGGCGCTGGCTGTCCTACCGTATGAAGAGAGCATTGCAGAAGAGCAATCTTAATAGCAGTAGTATATTGATGCCTACGTATTGAGATGTGGCTTGATAGTGTTAGTAGTAAAAACTAAGTAACATTCCCCTATTTGTACACAATATAACAATTTAATCTTATACCCAAGAGTGAATAGTGTCTTGACTGTTATTAATAAATGTGAAAGTCGCATTTTCCATGCAACATATATTTAAAATATATCAAATATAATAAAAAGATCTGAATTGTTTTGCAAGGCACTGTAAGATTGTAGCTGTGTTGACATGCGTTAGATGTACCAAACTGCAACACAAAGCATTCGTAATCACATATTGTAGCACAACGCAAGTTAAAAGCAGGTAAAAGGTGACTATGTATGGTCTTATTTGGTACATTTTAACATCCTATTACCAGTGTGTACACAGCCTAACTCATTATAAGTGAATGTTAAATAATAATAATCATTATGTTACAGGGCATTTCATAGGGTCTATACAAGTGTCACTAAAGCTAGTTGCGCACTGCCTAATTTTCCACCAACTTTTTATGCTGATCGATTTAACATCCGATCGATGGTCCGATCGCTCGGTCCATAGACTGCACACACACTAGCCTCCTTTTAGAAGATAAAGGGAAGAGCGGTCGTCCCGGTAGCGACTTTTTACAGCCATGTTGTCATGAGCAATAATTGCAATTTCGTACAATGAAGTGACATTTGCGGGTCATGTAACGATATACCAAAGACATTAGCATAAAGGGACGGAGCTTTCACTATAGTTAACACCCAAAAATGCATAAAAACAGAAGACAACACTGCCTCATTCATTCATACTTTTTTCCCTACAATGGATACAGTAGAAGAACAACAAGCAACTGCACTTTTTCTGCTTGCCGTGGCAAGAAGACTACAGGTATGGAACCCAAGAGAAAGAAGGAGAAAGATAGATCTTGTTGGAGCAAAGACTGGTAGACATACATGGACACTGTAAACATATTTTGCTCTACAAAAGAATGTGTATTGCGTGGACAATAAGGTGGTACAGGGACCTAATTAAGAAGGCAGACATAAGCAATACACATAAAAACGTTGTTTTGGTATAACACTACACTTTATTAAACTGGCTGCCATATGCTAGACGCATCAATGCAATAGACTACTACTACTGCTATACCGTTACAATCATCTAATTAACAGGTCAGTGATGTGTGGACACAGCACCACATGAAACTGGTACAGGCATCTGAAATACACATACACGCCCCCAACGGAGCCCCAGCTCGAGGAAGTATCGGAAGATTATCGTGGATTGATCATAAATAAATACACACTGCGCAATGGAAAGGTGATTGGAACTAAAATATTGAACGGTACAACAAACTAAGTGAGGCGACAATTGACCATTTGGGAAGACTTTCGACCATCATGTCAGCACACACACTGACCCGACTTTCGACCGAGCGGTCGTATGTCAACTGGTTGAGGCGATTATTGGACGAAAAACCTGTAGTGTTTACACACCTTTATCCTGCTTGCAGGCTTGATCCTAAATACAATGCCCCTGATTTTGTCTTTGTTCCATAATGAATTTATTGCCTTCCAAACCCCTCCTGCCAATCTTACCGATGTGTCATAATCCTATAACAATACAAGAGTTTGGGGGAAGAGGACAAAACATTTCACACAAAGTCTAAGATTTGAATGGTTTCTTCTAAAAATAAATATCTTTACTTAGAGGAGCTGCATCTGCTACTAGTGTAGCTTTGATCCATGGTTTTATTGTATAAAATTGTAGATATTATCTGATATGTAAATAACTGAGCCATGCTTATTCAATAAGTGGGTGCTGGCTGTTGTGTAGTGACACACTGGACCTGCTCACAGACTGATTTCAAATTGATAAAACAGAGATTAGTGTAACACGTTATTTTCCAAACATTGATCAGTGGACACTCAATTATATTTATAAAGATTACAGAACATGTCACAAAACATTTGCTTCATAATAATGTCCCTGGCCTTTTACCCCTGTCATTAAACTACATACATTTTCCATAGTTTTAACGCTAGTACAATGTATTTATTCAGGTCGGTCAATGGAACCCACTGATTGTAAGCTTATCTACTTACGTTCAGGTGCAAATGCTTCCTGCTCCACTTAATGGGTTAATTCACGTTAAAAGCAATTAGGTCAGTGGAGTGACTTCCAATGACCTAACGAACATAAGAAAAAATGTGTTTGCTTTGGACATGTGAGTGAACTTGTGCTTTTAATGGCAATTTAAACTCAAACTCAATTTAAAAGTCAATTTATTTGAAAAAATGGCAAATGATCTTTAAAACCAATATACTCTATTGCAATTTCAGTGGAAAAAAAACACACCAAAATTTAGTGCTTGGGTTTTCCCTTTAAAATAAAAATAAATATTGTACTACGCAACTACTAAATCTTAGTAGACACGACTACCCTTCCAAACGTATTTCTTGCAATGTGGACAATTTGTAATTAAAACTAAACTAGAAGCATGATTCACCCTACAAAGTAAATTCTAAATAAGAACTATTATTATATAATAATGACTGAAGAATATCTATAGTAATAAAATATCTAATTATTCATATAACAAAACATGACAAAAATGATGAAAAAAAAATGAAACTTTAAACTTCAGTGAACATTAATTCTTAGGAGATATAGAATAGCGTCTCTCTGTTTTGGGCATGCGCAAAATCTTTCTTATTCTGAACGGCACATAAAACAAATTTAATAAAAGGTCAAACCTGGAAGCCAACATGGGGAGCAGTGAATGAAATGTATATATCGCTAACTAGGAGATCATTAGGCCGTTTTACATGGTGTAATGTTTTTGTAGCTTATGTTAATGTGGACTGATTTAAAAGCTATAATTATCTCCATGGCCCATGGCATTTATTAATAGGCAATTCAATTTGGCAAAAACCTTCATTAATCAAACCAGCCAACAGTAGACCCGGAGAATTAAGGTAGAAATAACAAGCAGAGTAAATCATTGGTGTATTTTAATAAATAGAGCTCAAGGCTAGAAACATACACATTTTGCCAAAGAAAGGAAAACACATTTACTACGTCTACTGAACTATGATACTTTTATATTTATACTGTATGTATCCCTTTTCTTTGTCTGAATTCCTAGAGTTAATAAATTATAATCTACGATTGCAACTTCACAGTTATTATATAGTGCCTACATATTACGCAGTTCATTACCGAGAATACACAACACCTCAGTTCCTGCCCCAGTGGAGGTTACAATCTTTATGCTTTACCCCACACACACAAGGGTTAATTTTGTCAGGAGCCAATTAACTTATCAGTATGTCTTTGGAGTGTGGGAGGAAACCAGAGCACTGGAGGAAACCCATATGTATTATAATATTTATCTGTGTATACCTAGATGTTGGTAAATCAGTAAGTCGCCGAGATAGTATTATAATGCACACTTTTCTACAACTTTTACTCATGTGCATTTCCCAAATATTTCCTCTAACTGTTTACTTTATAATAACTATAATTTATATGTAAAGAAGAAAATATTTATTTTAAAAAAATTTTTAAATTAATTTGATGAAAGAAAATAACCCTCTGCTCCATTCACTGAGTCTAGAACATGCTAACATGTTATTGTGCCACAGTCTGGAACACTTAGTGAAGGAACAATCTTGAGCAGTGGGGGGGATGAGAGAATTTACTCACAAGAGGGAGCCACAATATAACATTAAGTTGCTTCATAATCTAAACTGCATAGAATTTACTACAGGACACGAGGAACCTATTTTCAGTCATACCATACTTCTCAGAAATGTGACTGGTCGGGATAGAAGCATGTGACGTGGTGGTGCGCCACCGGAGGGGGTATGGCCATAATACATAGGGGGCATGGCAACATCACTTAGGGGGTATGTTATACTGGCATGGAAAGGAGCATCACGTGTGCTCCAGCATCTTGTGCTTCAGACATATTGACACAACCCCACCCCCCCCATCCTAACCCGACTCCCCAAATCATGAAGTGGATGGCCAGACAGTGATAGAGGCATTTAACTATTACCAGCATCCTAAGCAACATAGCGGTTCCTGCCCCTAACAACAGAAACACCACAGTCTACAGTGCTATTGGTTTCCCTGCCTGTGTGCTGCAGAAGAGAATGGTCTGTAGGACGGGGTCAGGAATCTGTGTAGAAGTTTGTCTCTACAGACACCTCTACACGTGTCTCTGCCTTAGTAATGAGTGAAACAAAACTACAGGCAGTAAGAAAAATTAAAGTTTCATGCTGACTGAAAAAAAAAAATGGCTGTGTAGGCCACTTGAGGTCCATGGGCCGCAGTCTGTGAATCCACCGTCTAGAGGAGCGTTACAGGGCAGCTTGATACACTTAATGGTCATTGTGGGAGGCCCATGCACTTCAATATAGTCAAAACTATATTTCAAAACAGTGCTGGACCACAATCTGTTATTCTAATAGGAACCACTATAACAATATGCACTATTCTCCCCTACTGTAACATCAAACCTAGTCAACCATGGTCCAGTAGCATGAGTGCATTACACAGATCAACTATCAGGTTGATTACAGGCTAGTCCTGACATCACCAGGGGGTTATAGGGCTTATTCTACTGTGTCATCTATATGAATGTACCATGGTAGTGCAAGATCAATAGGAAGATGACAACAGGGGTTATAACTGTTTTGGTCAGATAAGCCACACATAAACCTATGGGGGCTCATGTGCTTCCCAAGCAGCTTGTTGTCCTCACTAAAGTAGTCTGTTAGTGACGAGCCTGACAGTGCATATACAAAATACATGAAAACAAAACAGGATTGCTTTTCAATATTAGTTATAACAAACATCTTATATTATCTGTGCAACAAACAGTCAGTTACCTCTGCGTAGATCCTGTCCTAGTCACTACCTATCACCTAAATGTAAGCATCCAAAAAACTCTGCTCCACAGGAGTGCACAATATTAAGTTAAAGTTAGGAGCAAAAGCAGACATATTTGGAAGCCCACTTTTAATTTCAAAGAGCCAATGAACTAATGCACACACCAAGTATAGAATGTTTTAGATGTTGTGGCTATATAGATCATGGGATTAGTCCAGCCAGGCCCGTAGAAATTGCATTGTGACCGCCCATGTGTATGAGAATGTATCCTAATGCAGAAACTCTACAGTCTTGTCGAATTAAACAAATATTTTATTCTGTATTAAATCTATAATGTTCATATGTATATATATATATATATATATATATATATATATATATATATATATATATATATATATATATCTGTATAGGTTGCTGGGTTCTGCTCTACACTGAATCATGTTACTATTTATTTATAGAATCAATAATATCATTTGGCTAAAATAAAGTTTAACAAAAATGACATGATGTATAGGTGTATTATAAATATGTGCTGAGCTGTAACAAAGTTGTGATCATTACAAATGTACATTTACACTTGTACAAATGACATTTAATTAGATATGTCTGTATCTTGTACCAGCAAATGCAGAACATTAAGAAAATCTACAAGTATAAAATGACCTCTTTTTTTTTTTATAAAAAAAAAATAATAAAAGAAATAATAGGACTAATTTCCCTATATCTTAAACACGCACAAAGCATTACTAGGCTAAATGAGAGTATTGCTAAACATAGGCCCTAGATTAAATGAACTGGTAGGGCCGGAGCTTCAATCCTTTTTTTTTTTTTTTAGGTGGAAATTTTGTTTGCACACAATGGTCTAGTGTGTGAAGTGAAGTAGCTGGTTACATAGCTCTCCTTTCCCATGTACAGCAGTTGTGCTCTGCTATATAACTTAGCATACACAGCAGGATATCTTGGTAACCAGGTGCAGAGAGATTGACAGTGTAAGTTTTATGACAGCTGTCATTTTACAGGACTAAAATTAAAAGACACTCCACTCAGCTAACTTTTATAGGTTCATTTTTTTCAGCTGTGTAATGACAAACATTTAATAAAAGCATTTTCTTTAGGTTAAAGAACAATTAAGCTTATAAGTTATAACAGATTTCACGTTTACTTTTAAGTGGTTGATTGTTGTAATCATCCAATCAATACAGAAGGTGACATATTTGCGAGGCTCAAATCCAGGTATGAATAGCTCAGTTTTAAGTACGCTATTTAAGGCTGACAGGAAAAAGATGGCTGTATTTGTGCACCATTATTGCGCATGAATGCATAAAGAAAAAAAACAACAACTAAACAAATAGTTGTCTGTGTATCTATCTATCGATCTATACACACACACACACACACACACACACACTGTTTTTCTTTCATGAATAAGCTATTTCATATTAATTTGAATAAAGGTTGTTCAAAGGCGTAAAATGTTTTCATTGTAGATACACTGTTCTGTATATGAACTGGAAGTGTGGGAAACGGGTGATGACATTTCTGATAATGGTGACACACTGCCATCTAGTGACTAATATAAATCATGTACAATTATTATCGTTTATTTATATAGCGCCAATTATATTATACAGAGAATATGTAGGCATCCACATTAGTCCCTGCCCCACTGGAGATTACAATCTAAACTCCCTAACACAAGCACACACAATCCATTTTGTCAGAAGCCGCCATGTTTGTGGACTGTGGGAGAAAACTAATGAACCCATGAAGAAACACATGAACATGGGGAAGACATACAAATTCCACACAGCCAGGGGCCCTGCTGCTTCAAATGATTAGTCTGTGTTTAAAATGTAGTGTACAATAATGTTTGTAGCTTATAATATGCAGTACGTAGATCAAATATACAACATATCATGTGACAAAGGAATGCAACAGATTTGAAGAATATACATTTAACAACAAAAATGGCAAATGTAGTTTGAGTTGTTCAATTGAAGAAAGGTTCTATTCAATATTGATATTTAATCTGTCGCCTATATACAGAGGAGACAGACATTTTGTGAGCTTAGCTAAAATGAATGATAATGCTCCTTATCTTCCGACCATAGTTTATTATGCATATAAACATCTTGACTTGACTCTCTATATATGGATGTACAACAAAGATAGAAAGTTCTCAATAGATCAAAGTGTGTTTAATAATATTGGCAAAATGTAGAGTATTGCACTTACAAAAGCACCTTCAGAAATGAATTGCTGTCTCTAACCACTGATATCAGGAGAGGGGTCAACCCAAATAACCCAGTCAATCAGCGATGCGATTCTAAAATTGTGATTTGCTCTACCGGCTATTCAAGATAGCACATGAGTGTAAAGCTGGGTACATAGCTATGTGATAATCATGTGATATTGGCAGATCATGGCTTATTATACCAAAACACTTTGCATCTTCCCATCAACAATAGAACGATGTTGGGCAAAAGATGGTGAGTCTGCACACGCTCTACAGATATCTGCCTACACTGCTGGTCGTGACTGCGTACACACTTACACATTTGTCCTACATCGTTCCATCGTTGATTGTGATTTTTAGGAAGTTTATTAAACCAATTCAACAGATGTAATGTGTAAAACATGATCAATAATTGCATAGGTGTATACCATACTTACCAACTCTCCCGGAATGTCCGGGAGACTCCCGGACTCCTAGGAGAGCAGGCAAATATCCGGCAAACGGCCTCTTGCTGTCAAAATGACGTGATTCACGGTGAATCACATCATTTTGGCCCCGCCCCCGCGAAAATGGCATTTTTCCGCAGGGGCAGGGCTAAAATGACGCGATTCTCCCCGCCCCGCCCCTCCCGCCCTCCAACCACGCCCCCATGCCTGGGATCTCCCGGAAAGAACTTTATAAAGGTTGGTAAGTATGGTGTATACCTAGCTTAACACTGATGCAGGCAAATTCTGGTGTGCAATGTGCCTCTTTATGAAACACAGTTTATACATTCAGCTTGTTATTGTATTAATATAACAAGACTATTATAGACAAGAATACACTGCAGCATTATAGAGCATAACAAAAATAATGAATGCACTAACAGAAATTACAAAACTCAACATAGAGCAAGCACAATGTGCAGATTTTTTTCTTTATGTGCATTCTCTTAATAATAGTCAACATTTTAATATACTTTCCAGGGATGTAGAGCACATTACGTTGAATTGTCCTCATAAACATGATGTTACATTGCTAACACCATTTCTGTCCTAACACTGTTGTCGTAAACTAAGCCCGAAGGGCAGGAACACATCTAAGAACAGTCCGGGTGCTATGTACAATGTGGCCGGATGCTTGTGTGTGACTATCCCCACAAGCCCTGCAGTGATGTCCTTCTACACTGCAACACACACAATAATTGCATTAAAGTTTCTTTATAAGAAGAATGACAGTTGTGTTTAGTGTGTGTAAACCTATTACACTTCTTACTAGGAATGATCATATACAAGAGTCGGTAATACCCAAATGTCTGCTGTCCTTTATAGATGGGTAATAACTATCTAACACACTGGTTTTAAGTAGTCTTACACTCTGCCCCAACATAAGTAAATGTCATTGTATCACACTGCTGCAAGAGTCTCTCTAGCATCCTGTTTGATTACTGCTTCCTGTTGTCGTCTGGAGCGGCTGTGAGGATCTAATAGATTGGGGGTAGTCAGCAGCACGACTGCATGTAAATAACTTGTGATCACCAAGAAGTTTGTAGAAAATGCAGTTACCAAAAGGATATATAAAATAGTAGTTTAACTCTATTTAGAGCTCAGTGAACAGACGATTTACTTTGAAGTTTTTCTATCATGTTTTCTGAGAATTTGTTTTAACAAGAAAAGTGTGTTGCAGATTTAGCCTGTATAAAGTGTGTGTTCCATATTCATCTCACCCCAGACCTCATCTTTAGAATGCTAATCTCCTCTTTACTTATGGGCAATCAATAGCATGCTCCTATAGCCTGTCTAACGTAAATGTTAAGGGATCAGTTGGAAAACAATATTATTTTTACAGGTCTTTACATATTGGTGCTTTAGGTGCCTATATAAGAAACTGAGTAATGATCACACACTCAACGTTCACACACATAGCAGAAAGCAAAAGTAAATTACCAACTGCAAAAGTGTAAAACCACAGAGAAAATGCTCTATTGTGACATCATGCGCCTACTTTTGTGCAAGTGTACCTACTAGGGCGGGCAAAGCTCATACTTGACAACTCTCCCGGAATGTCTGGAATTCGGCTAGATCTCCCGGACTCCCGGGAGAGCAGGCAAATATCCCGGAAACGGCCTCTTGCCATCAAAATGATGCGATTCGCAGTGAATCGCGTCATTTAGGCCCCACCCCCGCATCAAAACGGGATTTTGTCGGGGGGTGGGGCCAAAATGTTGCGATTGACTGCGCCCCGCCCCCAACCACGCCCCTGCCTGGGATCTCCCGGAAAGACCTCTTAAAAGGTTGGCAAGTATGGCAAAGCTTTGCATTGGCTGAAGGGAGGAATCGGATAGATGGAGGGCGTTTCTTCCTAAGGGTGCGGTCAGAGCGCAAGCAGAGCTCCTTTTGCACTGAACTGCAGAAACAAGATTATTTAAATGGTTATCATTTACATGTATAATTAAAGGCAACGCAATCATTGTATTGACGTGAGTTGTCCACTACACCACTGAGGTCCAGAATATTGGTATACTTATAATGGATTGCACTTTGCCCATAATAAAATATTTAAACACACAAAAAATAGTTTTAATATCCTCTCACTGTCATGATCATAAATGAAGCCAAACCAAGCAGTATATCCGGCAATCAGAGTGTGTTAAAGCCACAGTTGGTAAATGGCACACAAAGTTCACATGTGTTACTGTCCCCAGTCCGTGGGCCTGGAGTCATAAAGGATAATAAGTCTATCACATGCACAGACAGGTGTGAAAAAGATGCTGCAAAGTAAGAATGCTTTAAAAAATAGAAGTGTTAATAGTTTATTTTTATCAATTAACAAGATGCAAAGTAGATGAACAAAAGAGAAATCTAAATCAAATCAATATGTGGTGTGACCACCCTTAGCCTTCAAAACATCATCAATGCATCAATTCTTCTAGGTACACTTGCACACAGTTTTTAAAGGAACTTGGCAGGAAGGTTGTTCCAAACATCTTGGAGAACTAACCACAGATCTTCTGTGGATGTAAGCTTGCTCAAATCCTTCTATCTCTAATCCCAGACAGACTCGATAATGTTATGATCAGGGCGCTGTGGGGGCCAAATGATCACTTCCCGGACTCCTTGTTCTTTGTGATGAAGATTATTCTCAATAACATTGGTTGTATGTTTGGGGTCCTTGTCCAGCTGCAGAATAAAGTTGGAACCAATCATATGCCTCTATGATGGTTGCAAGGACCACATTTCCCTGGTGGCTAGTATACAGAACTGACAGCTATTATGTGGTGGCTATTAGTATACAGTGTAAGCCACATATTTTACTGGTTACTGGTATACAATGCAGACTACATTCACTGGAGACTAGTAGTATGCAGTGTAAACACCCATTCTCTTGTAGGTAACATAATGTGCAGAAATCCCCCACCCACTCAACACTGACTGGGTCCTGATAGAAGCAATCTAATATTCAGGAAGTTATGGATTTTATCCAAACAACAACCAGTGCTCTATTTGGCTTACAGAGGCAGTCAGAAAGATTGTTGTACAATGGACTATGAATGGTTGTTGTTGTCTGCTATACAACTAGTGTTATACAGAGACGTATGGCAGATTGCAGATACATGGTGGTATTTAAAACAGATAGAGATAATACAAAAAGACATACCAGACAGCACCCTGAGCTCACTCATTGCCTGCTCATAGGTATAACATATAGCTGTGTCTATACCATCCCATGTGGTAGACACAATTAAACTAATAACATTTTTGTGGTTATACTCCCTTTAAATTGAACTTAAATGAGTTATCCACCTTTCAGTTACTGGTTTGTACAAGTCATGCAATTTTTTTTATTTTTTGGGACCCGAGATAAAACACAGCTCTTCCCTGGTCTCTGCATAGGATATAAGCGTATTCCAGGAACAGATCTGTGTGACATCCAATGGCAACAAAAATAATTATTTATGGTGTAATAAAGGCACACAATATAAAAATATTACTGAGAAATACAAGAAAGAAACAATGTGCATAGTAAAATTTCCAGGGGTACAAGCACACGCTAATGCAGTAAAGTAATCTGAAGGTGAACAATTAATATAATTGTTATTAACGCATTGTCTGTTACACTAATGAATTAACAAAGTCCAATTTCATTCACTCAAAACCTAACCTCTGATGAATGAAATGGTCATGTTGGAATCTCTGTGATAAAGACTTTCTGAGACAAACTAGCATCCATCACATATTTCAAGGTATGCTGAACATATTAACATGATTTTTATTATTATTGCTTTAAGTCAAAAAGACAAGCAAAAATGTATGCTTAAAAATGTTACAACATGGGACAGCAGAGGACGATTGCAGAATTTGGCACCAAAAGAGAAAGTATTAGACCTTTAAGGAAAGTGCAAGAGGTATACACGTAAACAGCAATAAGAGTTCTAAGCATGGTCAGAATAATATATAAATAATGTAAGGTCTCAGGGCCTGAATTTGAGTTAAAAGCGAAGCAAAGAAAAGGAGTAACTTTGTACCTGGACAAACCATGCCACCATGCAAGGGGTACAAATTGACTTATTTTTTTGCACGCAAGGAAAAATACTGTCTGATTTTTCATGTAGCACACAAATACTTGATAGCTTTATTTTTACATTGAAATAAAAGTTGATCTATGACATGCCGTATCCCAACTATAAATCTGTCCCTACATTTTAAATTTACCCCCCCCCCCCTTTTCTATTGTAACATGGTTTTACCAAGGTGCAAATTTGCTTCTTTTTTTTGCTTCGCTCTTAACTCAAAATCAGGCCCTCAGTGAGGAAATATACAGTACTTTTGGCAAGTTGATTTACAAGTGATCTTATTTCTAAAGATTTATTTTCTTATACACCACACAACTTGTGGAAGCCAGAACACCTCCTGCTGGGCGAGGATAAGCAGTGAAGTACATAATCTGCCTGAGAACTGAATGCACACAGACTGTTTCCTTCAGCACTACACCCTGCCTATCCTACATGCTAGCTAACTCAGGAAAACATGAGGCCAGTGGTTAAAACTGGAATTGTGACTCAAAGCTTAAAGCTGTTTCTCTTGGGCAAACTGGATCATTTTTTGCATGTTATAAAGGCAGTAATACTTATATCTGGGTATAATAACTATACATAGTTTTGCGTCTTTTACTTAAAGTAGCAATGACACATAGGTTTATGTTTTTTTTTGTTTAACTAGCAAGTTAAATATAATTTAAGCATCTGATTATCTTAACGGTTCTCCTACAAATTATTATCACCTTTTCAAAATCTCTCTGGAGGATGCAAATTATGGCTGCAGTCACACACAGGCTTCAGCATGTCATGTGAAGGCAGAGGGGTGAAGGAGGGGAAGATTTTACAAAACGTTGAACAGACAGATCTCAGAGTACGTTCCCTGCTCATTACATCATGTGCCATGTGACTGTGGTTGCCATGGTAGTCAATGACACAATGCAGAATTATATATCATTAATTGCAGCCTGAAAAAAAACAAACCAAGGAAAATAGTAAACACCAACATTGTTGTTATAGCCTGCCACAATAATTTATTTAAAAAACACATCTCATTTTTTCATGGGATTGCTGCGAATATTTGAATTAGGGTTTCTAAAAATGACTACATGGAGTTGCCATGGTTATAATACAGTTTTCAAAGACTATAAAAAACACTATAAATAAACAGCGAGGATGTAACTATAACAAGGATCATAAAGTATTTGTTTAGTGTGGAAAACCGCTTGCTATTTGCTGTGATGGAATTTATCTTGGTTTGTAGAAAGCTAAAGATTGATTTATAAATGTTGTTATGATAGTAGCAGTATAACAGTATGGTACTAACCCAGAGTCCAACACATTATTGTGAGCAGGGTGTTCAAACTCTAGTTTACAGAAACCACTCAGGTCTGAAGAGCATTTTCATAATTAATATTACATGTTTTAAAGTGTTTGAAGACTGCAGTATGAATTAGTGGTCCAGAGTAGCATGTATGCACAGGGCTTGTTCAGATAAACACTTTGAGAGAATTTGCTCACTCTGCATTTCAGAAAGAGAAATGACGGCTAGTTATCCCGATGTCTGCATGCATCTTCTATTGACATGAGCAGCTGTGTAAAACGCGTAATTCACCATTTACACTGCAGCCCATGTGAATAGCAGACTCATGTACAGTATGTTCCCAGCAGTTTGCTTGGGTTGCATTCCATGTGAAACATGGCGCATGCAAATTCTCCCATAGAGCTCATCTACAAACTGTGGTCTTGCCATATAACTGTGCTAGAAACTACAGTCAATACAAAAAAGAATCCATGTATAGTAGGGTACATTGCTCGTAGCCGAGTGCATGGATCAAGTATGTAAAAGTATAAACATTACACTCAAGTCAAAGTCCAACCTCCAACCCCTTAAGTACCATCCCTTTCAATTACCTAAATGTTTATTTAACTTTTTCTGCTAAAATAATACATGGCTTATATAATTGCTGGGTGCAGTAATTCTTTTTCTAATGTGGGAATAAAGATGTTTTTTTCTTCTTGCAAAAATCACCATTGCTGGTCTGCTCCTGTCGGTGTTGTTGGTGAGCTCATATTTATATTTTTTTTTATTTATTCTCTTTATCCGTAGCCATTGTTTTCATCTGTATGTACTTATGTAATCTTGTATGTTCTAACCTCCTATGTATGGCGCTGTGGCTAATAATAATAGTATGTACACACAGTGGTTGAAGTGGAAATAAAGAAGTGGTGGTATGGAAACTGTAGGTGAATGGGATTTGATAGTTTTCGAATGAAAGCAGTAGGAGAATTGGTGGTATGACCTACCAATGCATAAACGCTTACTTCAACAACTGTATGTATGTAGATATGTATGTATATGTATATAAGGGTAAGCAGGAGGCACTCATGGGCTTAAAAAAATATTCAAAGCTTATTAATATTCAATACACATACACTATATGGACAAAAGTATTCAGACGCTTGACCATTACACCAACAGGTACTATAATGACATTGTATTCAAATATGAGGTCAGGCACTGATGTTGGACGAGAAGGCCTGTCTCGCCATCTCTGTTACAGTTCAACCCAAAGGTGTTCGATGGGATTGAGGTCAGGGCTAGCCCACTCAGGTCAGGGCTAGCCCTGACCTCAACGAGCCAGTCAAGTTCTTCCACACCAAACTCATCAAACCATGTCTTTGTAGTCCTTGCTTTGTGCACTGGGGCACAGTCATGTTGGAATAGAAAAGGGCCTTCCCCAAACTGTTGCCACAAAGTTGAAAGCATAGCATTGCTAGGTGCTTGATTTTATACACCTCTAACAACGGGTCTGATTGAAACACCTTAATTCAATAATTAACAGGTGTGGTCAAATATTTTTGTCCATATAGTGTATATAAACATCATGGTGGCATGATGGCCTTTTCTGTGTGACGTTTGTATTGTTCTCCCTGTGTTTGCGTGGGTTCTCTCCCGCACTCCAAAAACATACTAGTTGGTTACTTGGCTGCTATTAAAGTCGACCTTAGTCTCAGTCTGTGTGTGTTAGGGAATTTAGACTGTAAGCTTCAATGTGCAGGGACTGATGTGAGTGAGTTCTCTGTAAAGCAATTAGTGGCGCTATATAAATAGATGATGATGATGATCATGATATACATACAAAGATCAACTAAATAGGATACTAATAAAAAAACAAGAAAAAGTTGTGATTAATTAAGTGGGAGGTCCAAAAGAAATTTTGAAGTGATGATTTTACTTTGGACAATGTTCACATTCGTATGACGGGCTCAATACCGCAAGAAGTTGTTGAAAACATCTAGGTAGACAAACATCAAACAGTAGAATGGGGCATGCACCTGTGTACAAGTATGGTGATGAAATAGATGGATTTGCACCAAAAAGAATGTGCTCTATATCCATATTGGCTGTGGTTTGTAACTGACCCTTTAGAGTTCTTTGCTCTGCTGCATTATGAAGCCTATATTTATATGGAAGACTAATTTGGGTTCCATCAGATATAAACTTGGTATTTTTGGACAAATATTAAAGTTTAACCCCTTTGCACAATACAACTTAAACTACATCCTGATATTTGCGACCTTCACATGTCAGTCAATACCTGTAGGTCATGTTGATTTTCCAGCTTGTGTGCTACTGCGGTCAGTCAGTCACTGACAACCCCTGGTCCCTGTGTAACAGATTTCGGAAGTACAATATGCGACCCATAAAGACTCTCTAATCTGTGTCCTTATTGTTAGAGCATGTGTTCATTGACATCTATTCTAAAGTTTAAGAACATGCTGATTGTGTTAAGAATTCTTTTTAAAAAAAAATGCAAAGGATCTCTAAAGAAAATTAAATTAAATTAAATTTTAAGGAGGCTTGGTTAATCTTTAATGCAGAAGATGAGTACATATGCAGAATGCTCAACACAAAATGCATGTCCTTTAAAGAGTGCATACTAGCAAGGAGAGCCAACATGCACCTTCGTACAGACTGTATAATTAAGGCTTCCTACAGCTATGGACTAAAAGCTAAATATTCCAATATACTTACACACTAAGAAAACAAAAGGTTTTCTGCAGCACATCACCAAAGGATGTGTTTTTATTTATATTAGGGTAATATTATACAACACTAATCTTCTAAACATAGCAGAGTAAATAAAATGTAGCCCAAAAACCGATTGGCCAAATTCACTGAATTCACCAAAATAAATACAACTGTAATGTCTAAACAAAAGTAAAGAAACATAATGAGTAAAATAGCCAACAAGACTCAGTAGGAGCAGTTACAGCTGCTATCACATTGAGAATAGGCATCAAATGATGGAATTAAATTATGTTGGGGTGATTTACTACAAGCACATAACTTTCTCAACAACTTGGCTCAGCTCACCTCCTTCTTCCACCAAGTTTATAAAAATGAAGTGTTTTAGTAAATCACCCGACAACATGTGCATTTTACGTAACGTTAACATATTAAGTCAATGGAATCTATCTGTGAACTTTACTTGGCAGGTACTCAGAGAACATTCTACATTTTTGCTTCAAAAATAAATCTTCAAAGTTACAGAATTAACTACCTGCGTTCCTGATGGATATTACATACATTTAACGTACAGCGAATGTATGCAAACACAACACAGGGTGAGCAGGCTCAGAATGAGCTTCACATAGTAAACACTTCCTATAATAGGCTTTAGGTGCACACAACTATTGAAACAGAGCTGTATATATCATCAAAACTAGGGATGAATTCCAGAGAATTATACAGGGTTAATAATCCAACATCAGTTTATAAAAATGCTCAAGAGGTCATTCTGAGCAGGTTATGAATTGACCTAGTACCTTTCAGAGGAAAAATTAAGCCCTCAAAAGTTTGTAAATACAATGTACTTTTCAATTATATGTTATGTTATACTAGATAGTAAAAGTATATATTGAGGACATTTTTTGTAAATGATTGAAAAAATAATCAACATAAATATACAATAATTAACAACTATCTATGTATTTGTGTGTATATATATATATGTATATAGAGAGAGAGAGAGAGAGAGAGAGAGAGAGAGAGAGAGAGAGAGAGAGAGAGAGAGAGAGAGTTGATACTTAGATAATCACTCTTTTAGATCTGAAACAACTTTTTGATATTATTACTATCTTTCTATGTGACATTGTGTCTTTTTGCTTTGATTTATACTTAGTTTGTCTGAGGGGACCACACCGTCTATTTTTCCTACAAGCAGCTGAAAGCCTGATGGGTAATTCTTATTTACCGGCTGCTAGTATGTGTTGGAATAATTCACAAACCTGGCTGGTACATAGGTGTAAACCTTTGATGAATTATGCCCAACTCTTTAAAAAAAAACTGGAAATACCGATCCCATATAATCACTGACGGAAATTGTAGGACATAAATTGTATGAAACATGTTACCAAACATTTGTGTGAAGACAGCACCAGGCACAGCCAGCAAAACTCATAAAATTTTAGGTGTAGACAACAAGGTCTAAGACTCTCTGACAATATTTCTTGTACGAACAGTCACAAGTCACAAGATATAAATGAAGCTCATTATGATAACATCATGCACGTGACAACAAACTGACAGCCATTACAACATATTATCCAGCTATTGACAAATGATCCTTTTTAAACAAAAAACATATATTTCTCCTTCTTGGCTGATGTAGCTAGGAATCCTCGGGCAAAAAGTTTTAATCCCCTTACAGAACACCAGCAAAGCAGCAAAATCACTCATAGAAGACTCACAAGACTAATTTATCATCTTACATTTGTGATAGCAGCATTAAATAACTAATTGTTCTTAAAGTGATTTTACTGTAAATCATAACAAGGGGCCTGATTCATTAATGATCTTAACTTGAGAAACTTCTTATTTCAGTCTCTTGGACAAACCATGTTACAATGCAAGGGGTGTAACTTAGTATTCTGTTTTGCACACAAGTTAAATACTGACTGTTTTTCATGTAGCACAGAAATATCAACTTTAAATTTCAGTGTACAAAGAAGCTATCAAGTATTTGTGTGGTACATGAAAAAAACAGGCAGTATTTAACTTATGTGCAAAACAGAATACTAATTTGCACCCCTTGCATTGTAACATGGTTTTGTCCAGGAGACTGAAATAAGAAGTTTCTCAAGTTAAGATCCTTAATGAATCAGGCCCCAGGTTTTCACCTAGCCCACAATCCATCAGAATGTGAAACTAGCACAAAGAAAGGAGAATGTTGAATATTCTATATACAAATATTTATTACAGAGAGAGCTTCACTCAACGAGGCCAGATAAATATGAAATTGGCCAAACTGTATTTATTCCTCATAACTTGGCAGATTGTTTCTCTTTTTGCTCATTTTAGTTGACCAAATTGATCTTTCAAGTTTGTATTTCACTTCAGATTAACATACAATTAACTTCAGCAAATTCAGATATTTTATTACGTAAGCACAGAGCACACTGCAAAGGTCCAATCAGTGGCCATTAGACTTTTTGATTGTTGTTAGCAAAATTGTACCTATAATGTTTATATTTCATTTACCATGTTTATTATTATGTTTTATTATGAGACAATATTTTGGCCAAAGTTTGCACGTCAACTTAATAGTTACATTTTATATGAATTCATTTGTGTTTTTCAATTCTTTCGGTCATATGGTAAAATATATCTTACAGTTTTCAAAACTTGTTAAGTGTTTTAGAACCTTAATATATTTTGTTATGACATTTATCTTAAATATCCCTTCCAGTTATTATAGTGTGTTCATTTCCTTCACATAAAGATAAAGATTAATTATCGTAACTTTTTAGAAATAGTGATTTCATTTTACAAATATAGTGGAAATCATACTAAAGCAAAACGCATCGCTTGTCTTTGCTTGACCTGTCTGTCAATATGTACATACCAACTGCGTCCACTTGTTGATACTGATGACTTATTTTTAAAATATGTATGCATATGTGAGGATACATAATATAGAAATTATAGTTTTCTATTAATGAACGTACTACCAGAAAATACACCACTGACCCTCTGGCCAGCCCACCACCACAATTTAAAAGTGTATATTTTATCCCTTTTCACATTTAAACATACTGTATGATTATTGTTTATGGGGTGCAGAATGTTTTGCTTTGAATTGGCTTCACTTTATGACATGAAAAGCAGGAAACATCTCCGACAGATCACAGTAGCCACAATTCTACCCACATTGTTAAAATTATGAAGGATGTAAATGTCATCAAAGCATTTCATAGAGGAATAAATTGTGTTCTATAATAGATTATGAAGTATCTCTGCAGACAATAAAACATTAATAAACTATACATATATATCTGTATTCTGTATTGTTCAGCAATGTAGTGCTAAGTAGATTCTAGTATTGTGTCGCAAAGAGTGCGTCAGCATCATAAAGTTGGCACATAAAATATTGAGTAGATATAAACCCGGTCGTGGGAGTACCCCTGCAGTCGAAAAAAAAGAAATTGGTAAGGGCTGAGCGCAGTCTAGAAATCAATAAATTACCAAAGCAGATAAAAACAATATAAAACTGATTTATTAGTTAACCTTAAATATAAGCATCTAAAAAAATTATGATCATTGCTCACAAAAGAATCACAAAACATCACAACAACCTCTACCATGGTTGTTGTTGCTAATTTAGACCATGACTTTGGGAGAAGTCCGATCTGTGCGATAAATCAGCATTAACATTCCATTAGCTGATGGAGGTAAGAGCAGGATGTTTGGAGAGGAGACGGTGAGAAGTGGAAAAGGTTCTAAAGTAGGGATTGGAGCAGGAGAAGGACAAGGGGTCTTGGAGCAAATGTCTTACCTGACCAATAAGTTAAAAAGCACTGAGGCAAGCTAATCTGTGAGTATCAGCTCATTGCATTACCCTAATGCACTTTGCTTTAGGATTAGAATCTTAACCAGTATAATACATACTATAGTATATATATATATATATATATATATATATATATATATCGATCTTATGTCATATGCAATATATGAATACTGTGGCCACAGTGTAGCTAGAGAAATATGCACACGTATTGCACTGCTTCCCAGTGTGATGTACTGGGCACGTTCCAGATTTGGCCCAGAGTTTCCAGAGCTGTAAAGCCATTATCTGGGCTCTTGTAGTCTGCTTTTGACCTCCTGTCTGACAGCTTTGTGTTTACAGTTTTGCTGTGACTACAGGTGTCACTAGGTGTCATGTACGGTGTGGGGGAAGCTGCAATGCTTAATTATATTCTATCATTATTCCATGTCAGTCTCAGCACTGTGCCCTCCATCTCCTTTAATCTCCCCCCTCGGCCCTCCACGTGTATGATGACAACCCAGGAAGCTGCAGAGTACGTTCAGATTTACGTCTTTGTTATAGAAAACAGTTGTGAAGTGAATTATGGGTAACTTATTAACTTAGCCTTATGGAAATGTCTGGATATACATTGTAGCAATTTACTACCCTGAACTTCCATTCAGCATTCCAATGCTGTGTAATCAGTCTAAGGGTCAGTTAAATTAATTAAAATTTGTTAAGGGGAAGGAGTCAAATATATTTTTTAGGAAAATTAAAATTCTGACAATATTCATCATCATCATGATTTATATATAGTGCCACTAAATCCGCAGCGCTGTACAGAGAACTCATTCACATCAGTCCCTGCCCCATTGAAGCTTACAGTCTAAATTCCCTACTATAGACACACACACACACACACACACACACACACACAGACAGACAGAGAGGGAAAGACTAGGGTCAATTTTTTTTTTTTTTGCAGCCAATTAACCTACCAGTATGTTTTTGGAGTGTGGGAGGAAACCGGAGCACCTGGAGGAAACCCATGCAAACACAGGGAGAACATACAAACTCCACACAGATATAGCCATGGTCGGGAATCGAACTCATGACCCCAGTGCTGTGAGGCAGATGTGCTAACCACTACGCCACTGTGCTGCCCATAAATCTGCCTGGCATTTGTTTACTGTGTGTATATAATATTCTAGTGTGGTTTGTATGACAATAAATATACTGTTGTATGTTTATAACTGCATTTTGCCTGAGTGACCATACGAATCCTAGAAGGTACTGGGTAGCACTGGGCCAGATAAACCCGGTAACTTCACATATTTGAATATTTGCAAACAGCATCTCTGCAAGTGTATTGCCAAATCTACACGAAACCAGTTTTAGCCCACAGCATGCCCCATGACCCTGAATACTTTTCTCTGCCTTCTTCGCCCACTTAACCCTTTCAGTGCTACAGACATGAACATCTACAGAGATGACTGTCCCACTCTTTGGGTGCCATTGCCACAACACAACACTCACGCTGTTACCTCTGTAACCTGTGTCTGCTGGCCCACATTCATGAAGGAAATATCAGTGTTAAAAGGTCCCAGATATGTCAATGTGGTAATAAGGGCTATGTCACACCCTGGAAAGTTTAAAGAGAAAGCAAGGAGAGTATGGGTAAGAGAAGGGTAATGGTTGTTTTCTCTGTAGCATGTCCTTGCTCTTGTGTAGTTTGTGACACTGAGAACAATTAAGTGTGGGGTTGGAATGTCCAATGGTGACATCTCATGTGAAAGTTTGCTGAGGTTTGTGATCCATCCCTCAATGTCCTGTTAAATATGTGAGATTGGCCAGGACTGATGTGCATATCTCTGTTATTGTCATTGTGATAATCACTGTGCTCTAAAGAATATTGAACAATGTACAGAAGATTAGGAGGATATAATAAATTACTTTACATTTCTAAGTTCTCAGCAAATTCTGTTATTATTATAGTCTTGAGTAACGTACATCATCTTTACACTGTCTAAAGGGATAGCTCGCTACACCAGCACAACAGGACCTGACCAATTTGAAATGGATATGGATATGATCACAATACAATACTTTTACAGACTACATATGCATAAGACACTACTCTGACCCAGCATAACACGACCACTGAATATAATCCTAATCATCAACAACATTTATTTATATAGCGCCACCAAATTCCGTAGCACTTTACAATTGGGGACAAACACAGTAATAAACAAACTGAGTAAAACAGACAGAGGTGAGAAGGCCCCGCTCACAAGCTTACAATCTATATAACAATGGGAGTTGGATACATGAGGTTAAGTCTACATTGCATTTCGGTCCACAAATAATAGAATTATATCAGTCTTCACAGGCATAGGACATTATACTTACTTCGCTACTTGACAGACATAGGACACTCACTACACCTAACTAAACATCACCTGGCCCCTGGACAGGATCATAATACATGTGTATTATACTGTATACAATCACAGGACAATATGCCTAACCAACATCACATGACCACTGTCTATAATCATAATAGTATTCCTGCAGACACTGTAGAGAAATAGGGCAGTAAACCTACTCAACACGATCATTAGACATGTTCACAATACAAATGTATTATACGCTCTACAGACATAGGACCACACATGTAACCTGCCTAACCAGAGTCATAGAACTGCATTTCATAGTGAAAAAGAGTTGACAGCACTGGGCAACTGAGCAATACTAAACAGAAGAGACGTTTCAAATATGGAACTGTCCTTGGAAAATAGCAATTCCTCTTAAAAGCCTGTAGTTCTATTGATTAAATGTGCCCTGATAACTTCTTGTTTGGGTCTTTGCCAATTATGATAACAATCCGGAGAGATCAATGATTCTTATGGTGGCAGCCATTACTCCATCTGCAATAATGCCAACAAAACTTAGACCGACCTAAAACATCTGATTACTCCAAGGTAGACAAGGATTAACTATAGACTTACCATATAAGTGTCATACAACATTCTCCACAAGCTTAATTGCTGTAAATTGCGATTTCCTAAAATGTCTCCTGGGCGAATGATGCCAGTTACAATAGGCAGTGTGAGATTGCTGGTTTTAAAGTGACCATGGGTGGACCCGCCGCCTGGATTACATTATAAAGACGCAATTACGCCCATTGCTGTTTTGCAGACGAAAAAACGTCCCCCACCCGATTCTTAAAGGGGCCGATTAACTGCAGCAGAATCGCATTAAATTGAGAGGATTGGGACATAACCGGCTGAAGAAGGTGACACATTAGTGCATATGAGCATTATATGATCAGATCACATCCACGCATGTAACGCCTACCTCCGCCAAATACAATGGCAAGCCTCCCAGCTAACTGCAAAAAATCAGTGATCGGTATCCTGGTACACTTTAGAGGCCACATGGGGGGCACTCTACTCCTAAAGACATTAAGTTACAACATTATATTTAATCAAAGAAAGAAACACCTATCTGTAATAATATGTCAGCAGGCATTTTAAACAAGTGTTACCAGCTGTAACAAGGCTAGGAGTGCCTCATGCAGCCCTAGCCCATCACAGCACTAAATAATATCATTCATTCAAGGTTTTTCATCCCTTTTAATGTGAAAGACTATACTCATGCAGACGTTGTGCTGCGAAGATTCTTATTGTACATTTTTTATTTACTATTTACAGTAACAATCCAGGAACTCTGTCAAATTAGACATTTTTTAGTTTTATGGAAGCAGCGTAAAAATGCAGTTCATTTCAATAGTGGCCCAGTTCCGTGTCACACTGCTTTTCCTCTGACTCACTGTAGTTAAGAGACAAACCACTTAGTACCTAGATTCATAGGGCATGTCATGTGTGTGTGTGTGTGTGTGTGTGTGTGTGCTGGAATTCCAGACCCTAGCAAAAGGTCAAGTTCAATTCCATGAGGGCCAGATTGAAATGATCATTTTTATGGCCATCTACACCCATAAGGAACACATTTAAACATACCATGGACGGGAAAGGAGGAAAAAAAGTCTTATTTTTTTCTTCTATAAAAGAAAGAAAGAACCACTCTGCCACCTAGTGGAAAAAAGGAGTAGGAGGTAGTCAGTGATTTATTATGAGCATCTAAACTCTCTAGTGTGGGCTAGCTGTAAAGTAAAAATATTGTCATTTTCTGCAGTATCAGAGAGGTACTCAAGACACTGCTGGTTCACTTAGAGTGCATACAGCTTTTGATGTTGAAAGTGGCAAAGAAAAAGGCGTGTTAACCTCTTGCACACCATCCATATACCCGACTCAATAATGGAGAGCTAAAATGTTTCATTCACTGCAATGTTTCTGTTTTCTGTCATTTTAATATACCTAATAGGATCATAACTCACAGAGGTCACACGTTGTAAATTTATTCCCAATGTTGTTTCTTCTTTAACTGTAATTAGGCCAACTTTTGTTACTTTGCCTACTATAAACAGTTTAGCGAGCAGTGGTTGTTAATGGATTGTATTAAAAATCAGATTATCTTGCGTCTAACAGCAGGAGACGCCACCAAACACCTCCACAGCTAAACATTTATTTTTTCATTTCAGGAGAGCAGTCCGTGGGGTAGATTTACTAAAACTTCTAAAAAGTGGAGGTGTGTCCATAGCAACCATTGTCTGATGGGTTAATATGGGCAATATTTCCAGGTTTCAGGAATTTGATGACATTTTGGAAGACTTTTAGGGGTATATTTACTAAACTGCGGGTTTGAAAAAGTGGAGATGTTGCCTATAACAACCAATCAGATTCTAGTTATCATTTATTTAGTACCTTCTACAAAATGACAGCTAGAATCTGATTGATTGCTATAGGCAACATCTCCACTTTTTCAAACCCGCAGTTTAGTAAATATAGCCCTTAATGTTGTCCAAACATTATACAGTCATACAGCACCTTACAGACATTTGAATAAAAAGGTTGAAACAATAATAGATCTCAATCTATAGATATATCTAAAAAGCTTGGCATATTTAATACGAATTCTCTGATAATACTTTGACCGATTATCAGCCAGTTCCTCCTTTGGAACTCGCACTGTGTCCTCAATGCAGCATAGTCCCAGTACTTACAATCAGCTGCGACCTCTGCTGGACAGTTGTGGTAAAAATCTATGTGCAAAGGGGAACCAAACGATTGGTTTGGAATGACAGCTGGCTACTGGCTTATTCAATCAGGAACTGGATATTGTCCTTATGAACATTTATTTACATAGTGTAAGCATACCCCACAGCACTTGCCGTTTTTGTGCCCAGAAGTTAAGTAGAAAGACACAAGCAAGAAAAAAGAACATACGTGTTTAAGTTGAGACAGACATATCTCAAGATGCTTCCAGCTCACAAAAAGTAGCACTTGTGCCAGGCAGGCAAGTGTGTATACAACAGTGTAGCAATGTGGTTTCATAGTGTTAGTAGAAAGTCGGATTTCCCTATCTGTACAAAATATAATAATGTAATGATGCATGAAGTAATAAGCCTAAGAGAATAGTTATTAGTAAGTGTTAAAGTGGCATTTAAAATATACACACCTATACATCTGCTGTTCACCCCTTTAAAAATCAAAAGGGACTCTTCTATCCTGCAGCAGTCCAAATGGAAATGTCAATTAAGTAATGCCTATCAGACAGCCACAACTTCATATAATATATCTGCACCACTAATTATTTAAATACTATCAGAAGTGGGCAGTTAATGCTGCTGATGGTAATTATCCTTAAGTTTCATTACACAAGTCCTCCATCACCTGCAAGAGATATGCCCCCTAAAACAAGACCCGCCCCTTCTCCGCCTCTCCAGCCATAAATATTTATATACGCATGTGTGCGGAAGCATTTTGGTGCGTGTGACCATTGTCTAAATGTGTATTTAACTTGAAAAAAATTGATGTAAATCCACCTATAAGTGACCAACAGAAAACGGAACTCACTCATCAAAATGATGCGGTTCGTGGTGAATCGCGTCATTTTGGCCCTGCGTCCGCACCCCCACCCCCCCCCCCCCTCGACAAAATGACGTTTTGTAGCAGGTGGGGAGTGGGGCCAAAATGACGCAAATCGCCCCCTCCCGCCCTCCAACCACGCCCCGACTGGGATCTCCCGGAACTGCCTTCTCAAAGGTTGGTAAGTATGCAATAAACTGTTTCTCTTACTTATGTTTTACTTTCCAACTGGACTTTTTATATGTAAAATAGAGTTTCTATACTATACATACTATATAAGGCAATAAATATTGTTGATTAGTACAATACCGATAAGCAGATTAATTATTATAATTTGTAATGTAATAATAGGAACTAGAAATATATATGGTGTAAATATACATACTGAATAAGCATCTGCTTTGCTACTCACAGTATATTCACATCAATTTATTTTCTCTCAGTAATTTAACTGCTACTTTTGCTTTGGTTGAATACACAATACATCAAAGTTCTTTTCATCCAAATACCCAGGACCAAAGGATAGACATCTGAAAAGAATGGTGCATTGAGTTCTGGAGCCATCATAAAAGGGGTTGCTTTAAGGCTTTCAATATTTAGTAAATAAATAAAGAGAATGCGAGAGTCTGAAATCATTAACAGGATTCTAGGGGAAATCATACAAAGTCGTCCAGTGAGATCATTTGGGAAGCAACTTAAAGGAAAACTGTGACCATTTATACATCTTCATCTGGTGTGAGACTGGAAGAAACACATAACCCGGCCAGGTGTTTGGTGCATTCTCATGCCAAATCCTTGGGAGGATGTAGCACAGCTGGCAAACTGAGACATGGCTGAGATGCCAGTCTCCATTAACTCCTTCCACACCAGAGAGTCATGCAAGAAAATATTAGTTACTTTTTCTCTGACACTGTACTGTATCAACCACAAACAATTATCATCATCATCATCACCATTTATTTATATAGCGCCACTAATTCTGCAGCGCTGTACAGAGAACTCACTCACATCAGTCAATTATGCTTATTACACTGTATTCAGTACTGTGCAACATATCGTACTGTATTTAAAAATGTACTGGATAATGTCCCTCTACTGTAGATTATACGTATATTACAAGCATACTTGACAAACCTTTTAGGAGATCCAAGGTACAAGTGTGGGGGCATGACAACTGTCCGCCACTGCTGCACAACAGCATTATTTGCGTCATCATGCAACGGGGAAGAAGCCCATGATGACACAATTCTAGGAGAATGACGTCATCACGGCAAGATCTGGGCGAGTGGTCTACTCTGCCGGGGGTCCAGGTGGACTCAATGGGAGTCTCCTGGACATTCGGGGAGAGTATGCAAGTATGGTTATAGGTCATGTTACCAAATGAGAACAGACCTTTGACCTCAGACATTAGTCCTAATATTTGAAATAATATATTAATATCCAATGTAAAAACTATCTTTTATTTTATGTGAAATTGCTAACTCTGAATTATCTAATAATATCTACAAAGGATAGTACACATTTTTAGAATAAAGGTTTAAGATTTGAATTTTTGCAATACATCCTGTTTGAAATATGATTACAAGTCACACAAACAATTTGTGACCATGTAAAAACAGAACAGAAAGAGGTTATGGAGTTACAGACAAAACAAACACAAGCTGCAGTACAGTGTACTTATTGTAATGTAACATCAAGCCCCTACTTTTCATCTCTCACAACTGTGTTAATGGTTCATCATCATTATCATCAGCTATTTATATAGCGCCACTAATTCCGCAGCGATGTACAGAGAGCTCACATCAGTCCCTGCCCCATTAGAGCTTACAGTCTAAATTCCCTAACATACACACAGGCCGACCGAGAGAGACTGAGGTCAATTTTAATAGCAGCCAATTAACCTACTAGTATGCTTTGGAGTGTTTGCTCATTGACACATGCAGCAGGATGGGACTGATTGTGATGGACAAATCTGGTAGTCTGCACCATCACGATTTAAGAGACGTAAAAGACCCCTATGTCAAGGTTTGGGAACGACAAAATATATAAGGCTGTCAATTGCGTCTAATGTTCACAGTTGTGGTTACTTCATTTGATACAGGTAATGAGTTCTTCAGTGGTGACATCACTGCAAGTATATCATCTGCATATTCATTACATATTCCATTGTCACAACTATTATACCCCTCCATTGTCTATGTATGACTTTTGGGATGGATATCAGCATTATTTCAATAAACTTGTAACCCCATTCCAAATTCTCAGTGATTCTATATTCCATACGAAATATAATCGGTTAATTCCTTTAAAACCATCCAGGTATCACTTAGTACCCCCTCACTTAGCTTTTATGGGTTAAAATGAATATTTGGCAAGATGAAAAAGTTTCCCATCCAGTTCAGTTAGTGACATGTCCTGAATGAGGTGCATCTCCTCAGCATTTATCTCATCTGAAAAGAGCATGCAGAATGTTAATACATTTGATATGTCTGGCACTAGAACACCTCGTGTCACTCAACGCTAAAGGCTGAACTCTTACAGACTTGACACCATAGTTCAGATGAATCCAGCTTGAAAGCAAAAGCTATGATTTACAGCAACATAGAAAAGTTCAGCTCTGAGACTAAGTGATCTGAAGAGCGCTGATTCATTGTGATGTGGAGAGCAGAGCCCTACAGCCAGTGTTATATTCTGGCATATCCAAGACACGGCATCAATACAATTCATTACCTCACATTATTTATGTCCTGACCTTCTTAAGTGGTATTAGCTTTTATTTTTGTCTTATTACCTTGCCAATCAAACTGTAGAAGCTATATAAAACAGAACGTATGCACAATATTATAATGTTATTCTCTGTGCAGTAAAATGTTTAGGGTTCTTTATGATTACAGTTATAAATGTTATTATGTTATATATTACAGTTATAATGTTGCACAGTTATATACATTATGTGGTTTTTGTGATGTAAGGTGAAAACAGTAATAGTGCCATGTTTTTTTTAAGTGGGGGGTTGGATGTAGCTTTCCTGGGCAACTTCCGGGTTAAATCTGAAGTAAAGGCTTGGGATTAACACTGTTGTTTATGGGCTACAGGTGCCCAGAGCATGTTTACAAGGCATAGCAAGAATGTTTTCACGTAATTTTTGTGAAGTTTGCAATTATTATAAGAAATGTGTTTTCAGACATTGATGGATCAGAGGATACTCTCATAGGTCTCCCCTAATTCCAGCATTGTTAGATTTAGTGCAAACTACACCTAATAGCAGTTGACATGCTGGATACTTTTAGATCCGGTTTACAAATCTTCTATGAGTGCAGTTGTGACCTGGTCCTCCCTTCATCATTATCGAACAGCCATAGGTCCAGGGGTGGGGATCCTGCAGTGTCACTAGTTGGGGGGAGGGAGCTGTATATTACATTAATGAATCTGGACTTAATAGGTAAAGAAAAGTGGCTTATTGCTTGCTGACAGGAAGATGTCCTAATGATGCCACAGTGGCACTGTACGGTGTATGTTGACAGCTATGAAGATTCTATTCTATTCCCTGATTACCTAATTTTAAATATGAGAACATATATATATATAACAAGATACATAAATGTCTGCTGTAGCATTTCATACAACATGACAATTGTGTATTTGGGGTCCATAAAGTTCTGTGTAATTGGAAACAGCAAAGGGGATATAGGTGGCACAACATTTTAATCTAGGCCTGACTTGTACTGGTGTGACTACCTGCATTACACCCCAAATTACACATTTTTTGATGAATAGTGCCTTTAAAATGGCTTCTTAAGAAATGAAGTTCGATATCCTGACTTAGGTAAAATCCGAAGACACCACAGGAGGTGCCCTCAAACCCAGCACTAACTTCCAACTCCAGGTATCAAATAATGCTTGTCCAGTTCAGTCTGAAGGTGTGATCTGTCTACAGTACTGAAGTAATTCCTGTTCACTGAACTGCCCGTCAGTACATTTGTCTGCTCTCTGGTGAAAGAGCAACTGCCAGGAGCTGGATTAACATGCGTTTTTTGTATTATGCTGCCCCAGACACTTGAACTTTTATTTAGTTGCTGAATGCCTCACCTCTCATATATTGTGACTGAATGCATACAATAATACCTTAAGCAGCAGACTTGACATATCACAAAAGTTTAAACTTAGAAAGGATTCTAGTTCATTAGTTGCCAGCTGAGGAATGAACAGCAAATCAAAGACAAACTTTTTGGTCCTTGCTAACATTTCAAGGAGACCATGAAAACTTACATTTGTTACCTGTGTATCTGCTACATTGAACATAATTAATTTGTTACACTCTATGTTCAGTTTATGCAATGTTTTGCACTGGTTGAGGAATGGGAAACAACAGCAAAATCATGAACAAAACACTTTTTATTCAACTGTACACTGTGCTTATCTATCCATTATTATACCCCAGTACTGTGCTTATTATTACATCAGCAACACTGTGACCCCCTGACTATACCAGCCGCACTGATCTATCCATTATTATACCACAGTACTGTGCTTATTATTACATCAGCAGCACTGTGACCTCCTGATTATACCAGCCGCGCTGATCTATCCATTATTATACCACAGTACTGTGCTTATTATTACATCAGCAGCATTGTGACCCCCTGACTATACCAGCCGCACTGATCTATCCATTATTATACCACAGTACTGTGCTTATTATTACATCAGCAGCACTGTGACCTCCTGATTATACCAGCCGCGCTGATCTATCCATTATTATACCACAGTACTGTGCTTATTATTACATCAGCAGCATTGTGACCCCCTGACTATACCAGCCGCACTGATCTATCCATTATTATACCACAGTACTGTGCTTATTATTACATCAGCAGCACTGTGACCCCCTGATACCAGCTGCACTGACCTACCCATTATTATACCACAGTACTGTACTTATTATTACATCAGCTGCAATGTGACCCCTATGACTATACCAGCTGCTCTGACCTACCCATTATTATACCACAGTACTATTCTTATTATTACATCAGCTGCAATGTGACCCCGATTATACCAGCCACACACACCTACCCATTATTATACCACAGTACTGTGCTTATTATTACATCAGCTGCACTGTGACCCCCTGACTATACCAGCCGCACTGACCTACCCATTATTATACCACAGTACTGTGCTTATTATTACATCAGCTGCACTGTGACCCCCTGACTATACCAGCCGCACTGACCTACCCATTATTATACCACAGTACTGTGCTTATTATTACATCAGCTGCACTGTGACCCCTAGCTATACCAGCCGCACTGACCTACCCATTATTATACCAACAGTAATGTGCTTATTATTATATCAGCAGCACTGTGACCCCCATGACTACACCAGCCGCACTGACCTTTCCATTATTATACCAGCAGTGCTATGCTTATTATTACATCAGAAGCACTGTGACCCCACGCTGACCTACCCATTAGTATACCATCAGTAATACACCCTTTCTGATTATTTTCCACATGAGTACCTCTTTTAATGGGGCTTTGTCTCTTCCTTAATAACATAAATGAGATAATATCCTAGTTTGTTTCTTTTACTTTTTTTTTCCCTTTCCAATCACTGACATAAATAGCAATCAGCTATTCCAATCAGCAAGGACTGTATAATACCATTTTACTTACACATAACAGATGTGCAACTTTTCACACACCTGCACGCATCATGTATATTAAATGGTGGCTAGTGGTTTCATAATATGATCTGTGTATGATTTTTAATGATCAAACACATTGCAAATATAATTATAGTTATAAGTACTTACCACTGCTATAGAAATGATTAAAAAAACATGGTGAGAACAACTGCCCATAAAAACCCAGTCCATGAAAAAATACATTATAAACATTTGTCCACTTCATTATTTTCAAAATACAAAATACATGCGCACCTCTGGCAACATTTCACTTTACTGTTTAATTTTTTCATTTTTTTTTTACTTAAAATTTTTTATAGAAATACTTTCAAAATTACACTTGGCATTAATACAGCCAAACTGTATTAGATATACCGTAAAAAGCTTCATCAAGCTTTCATGAATAGATTGTTTACTAGTCATTAAAACTCCAACAATAACACTGTCATTTTCTCTAAAATCACTTATGTAATTTGGGGGATAGAATTTGTTGGGAAAAGACATTACAAATGAAACAAAATTTCTGTAGAGCAGGGATCACTAAGCCTTATTCAATTATGTGCGGAGTGCCTTCACGCCCATTCCGGAGACATGCTGCATTAACGCAACATCGCAGATTTCCACTTGCACCCCATAGTGTCGCTAAGGGAAACCTGCAATGTTGCAGTACCGTATTAACAAAACAAAAGCGTAGCCGCGATGTTCAGGCTTAATTTAATATGCCCCTTAAAATGGAAGTTCTCAGATACTATTATATTAGCTCTACACTGCATTACGGAGAGGTGAATCCACTCTTATATCTATAAGACAGTGTCCTCAAAGGATTTGAAAAAGCTGAGATAACAGTAATTTAAATAGTTATGACATTAGCAGCCCTACCCTAGTTTAGACAGTTAATTTCTACAAAGCTGTCGGTAACTGTTAAATAGAGATGCACCTCCCGTTATAACACTTAAAGCAGCATTAGAGGAGTAATAGGAGGATGGTAGACAGAGTTAGTTTAGTATAACACTTTAGTTATTTCAGGTATATTATTCTCCTTGGTAATACATACACTGCCTTTAATAAATAATAGGATGAAAATGCTGATTTAACTTGCTATTTAACCCCTCTTTATAAAAGAAACAAAATAGTATTGATAAAAGCAGTAATGCCTTGAATGTTTGTAGCAACCTCCTGGCCAATTAGAGGTCATCCTGGACCCATATTAGAAATCTATGTATGTACTATTCCTAGTGCCATATCTGCACTGTGTATATTGTGCACTATGCTTAATGGCAAGTACAGGCTTGCAAAAGACAGATTGGGAAGCCCATGATATACTGATGGTGACTAAAGGAAGGGTCATCAACAAACGGAATGAGACAACTTTCACGAAAGCCAGGAGGGACAGCAAAGTCCAAAGGCACTGGCGGTCACACCCAATAACTGCAAGGAACTCAGCCAAATGTTTATGCACTTACAGTATGTTACTTCAGGTTTATGTTTTTCAGATTATGAGGAGGGATACATGTATATTAAAAATAAATGAAGTGCTTGCTTCTCCTGCCAGCCGCCAGGAAACCAGCTCAGAATGAAAGACATGCCCACATCTGGGAAATAAGTGGAGAACACACACTTTTAAATCCTGCTGCAACTTTTTCCCTGTAGCGGTGGTCAGTTCTCTCAACCCCCCAATGTCTACTTTGGTTAGTAACCAAAAACATTTCCAAGGCCAACCAGCCCCCTCTTCACACTACCCACACAGGGACAGCTTCAATCTGCCAGGGTTAACCCTTACTAGGGAAATTCCCTAATTTTTATAACATTAATAAATTCCATTTTTTTTAATGCAGGTAATGTTTCTGCACATTATATAATCGTTTCAATACATTTATGGAATTATATATAAAGACAAAATGGAAAAACAAAGCAATGTCACTTCCTCTTCCTCCATTACAATGGGTTTTCTTTCCAGTTTAGGTAGAGACAGTTTAAAAAATGCCCCAGACATCATATAAGGTAGCTCATCCTCTTCCCTCTCTACTGTTTCTAGGTAGGTTGGGTAGTGCTTTATTGTTTTTTGTAGTGCAGAGTCTTACCTTATTTGTGACCCCAGCAACACACCATCCAATGGTCTAAGCTGAGGACTGTTCTGGCTACCTGAGGTACACCAGTCTGCTACCTCCAAGAGGAGATCTAGTGTAAAAGTTAAACATTTTGCTGCAATTCCCAACTTAGGTCACAAGGTGCCAAGATGGAGACCAGGCTAAAGGAGGACTCAGAACTGCTCTAAAGTGTTCCCTGTCCTGGGAAATGTTTCACCACATTCATTAGACGAGCAGAAGCCAATTCTGCATCAATGTGGCTTTAGCTTTTCATCTGCACATGTAACACTTATTTCAATAATTTTAGCTCCATTTTTTCAAAGCAGCAATTATTCCAGCCAATCACAAGTGACCATGCATATCTGTTTAGGAAGTATCACAGGACATACAAGGCAGACAAAATAAATGCAGACCATGAAAACAAAGGGTATGGAGGACCCTGCTCATAAGAGAGCTTACATTCTAAGTGGAAGAGGGCACAGCTGAAACAAGAGGAGTAAATGTGTTTCAGAGTGGAGATTGGGACAGTTTTGAGAGTGTATTAGCGTCAATAGCATTATAAGGGATAAGGTAAGCTTTAAAAAAGAGTTGGGCTTTTAGAGAACATCTAAAGATTTGAAGGCTATGGAAAAGTCTGATTGGGCGTGGTAGGGAATTCCATAAGTGGGGAGCAGCACGGGAGAAGTCTTGTAGGCATAAGTGAGAGGTGCAGCCATGCAGGTCAGAGGTATATCTAAGAGGGATTTTGATATGAGATTTGGGATGTATGAAGGGGTGGTGTTGTTGAGGGCTTTGTAGGTAAGGGTGAGTAATTTGAATTGGATTCTGGAGGACACAGGGAGCCAGTGTAGAGATTTGCAAAGTGGTGCAGCAGATGTGGAGCGGTTAGTGAGGAATATCAGTGTTGCAATTTAGGATGGATTAAAGTGTGGATACATAGGTGTCAGGAATGCCGGATAGCAGGAGGTTGCAGTAGTCAAGACGGGAGATGATAAGAGAATGAATAAGAGTTTTGGCAGCATGTTGAGTAAGAAAAGGGCGTATTCTGGCAATGTTTTAAGGTTGAATCGACAGGACTGGGAGAGTCTGGAATTGAAGAACAAAGCAGCCGGCGGAGACAAGTGTGACAACAAGGTATCGAGCTTGGGAGACTAAGGTGAATTGTTGTGTTATTGACAGTGAGGGAGATTTGAGGGTAGGTGGTGATTCTGGCAGAAGGGAAGATGAATAGCTCTATTTTGGATATGTTGAGATTTAGGCAGCTTTGGGACATACATGTGGAGATAGCTGAAAGACAGCTGATTACACATAATAGTACAGAAGGAGAGAGGTCAGGGGAAGAGATATAGATGTGGCTGTCATCAGCATTGAGGTTATACTGGAGGCAAATGGCAAACTAGCGCTTCAAGAAAAGAGGTGTACAATGAAAAAAGTAAAGGGCCAAGGACATGTATGCAATGTGTGTGTAGTGGTATGCTGAAAATCCATGTACTCATCATTTTTGTTAAATAAGAAAAAATCACCTAACACAAATGAACACAACTGGGAGCAAATGATGAAGTTTATTATAGTTACAGATATAAATATAGATCAATATAAGTACAGGTTTGGGAACTCTTATCTGGAAACCCGTTATCAAGAAACTTCTACATTATTTTTATATTGCTATAAAAATAAATATGATAAAACATTTTAATTTATGTGACTAATGTTTATTAATATAAAGGGATATATATTAAAATGTTAAGAATTTGTCAGTACCTGGGTGTAGAAGTCAATGTGTGTCATGGTTAAAATGACTATTTACATCTCTAGTATTCACTTTTTTTTAATGCGATGGGCAGCCAAGGATCCAAGAAACTGCAAGAACTTTAGCCTGTCAAATAAATTAGCCCCTAGTGTAAAAGCTGGTAATGAGGGAAATATTACTCTATTTATGGGACGTGGCTTTTCCTCATTAACACTACTCCTTAGTTATTCAAAGGTACTTTTACAGTATGTTTAGATTTTTTATATTAATATTAGAATTTTTTGTTGACTTTACGAAACATCATACTCTTATCACAATTTAATCAAAACTGACATCACATCTTCGAACATTGAACCCACATTTAACACAGTCAGGTACTTCTACATATTGAAGTGATAAGAGTAAATCTATTTTACCACTGTACCTGAAATTACCACTGTAGCTGAAATTACCACTGTAGCTGAAATTACCACTGTAGCTGAAAAGCTACTGAGATTGTTTGGCCATCGCTGCAATTAGTTAAAACCGAGACATTGTTAAACCTAATATTTTAGTTTGGTCACGTGCTGGTGTACTTACTGGAGTCCCATGGGCCAGCAGTGCCCCCACGCTCCCACTTCACATTAGATTCTGCATCTCCATTGTGGGTAGTGTTAAACCAGGAAAATAGCTTTGAATCCAGAAGTTCCGGTGCTTTTCCTGACAAGCTATAAATTCCCATTCTGTACTAACAATTTGAGATTATTGGTTTGCCAACTTCTCTACAGATCTGCATAATATTTTGTTGACAGACATACATTTTGTACCACATCTAAAATACACTTGTCACTCACACACTGATATTGGTGGAGATAATAGCTATTTGGACTGGCATTGGTATGCCCTAAAATATTACAATGAAAATCAGACAAAAATATAAATTGCCATTTATAGCCTGTGTACAGTCATCAGCCAAACACACAAACAGGGCCCAGTGTTTGGTTAGAATGGATTTATTAGAATTCCCTTACTCCATGGAAATCTGCAATTAATGGTATTATGTAACTGCAGAAAGTTTACAGAAACTCCTGCCCATCCCACTCTATTTGCCTGAAAGCAATTCAATTACTTTTCTAGAAATCCCATAGATTTTAAGCTTGCAAACAGGGCCCTCTTACCTCTCTGTATGTATTACCCAGTATTGTTTTATTACTGTCTGTTCCCAATTGTAAAGCTCTATGGAATTTGCCGGAGCTATATAAATAAATGTTGATGATGATGATGAAATTGCACCTGTTGTCCATATTTAAGTGTCCATAAATGAGACAAAAAAAGGTATTGTTGCATGTACAACAATGTATTAATTTTAATTACAGGTAACAAAATAAAGTGGTCTACTATCTGATTTCTAACAAATGCTAATACAGATACTTAAATAGTTTTCACAATTTCATGTTATTTTTTTTTTTTTTTAAATCTCACATCTTGCCATTAGTTGTAGGGGGCCCTATGTATTAAATTTTTAGCAAGAGTGGTGGTAGGAATCAGACACAGGGTTAAAAACCAGCCAAATATAGATTGACATCCTACCAGGAGTTGGCTTTCATGCCTAAACGTGTGTCAGGTCCTCCGGCCCACAGAAATTATTATGGAGGCTGACTAGTAGAGTTCCCCAGTAATTATAGCTACTGGTGCCGTACTGAAATGATCAGACAACGGGTATCCCAGAACAGGGACCACTACTGAAGGACTTAGAGTGGAGGAAGGGAGGGCAGTTAATAAAATATATATAGTAGGAAGGAGGAATAGCTCTTTAAATGATCTCACAAAAATGTCAATCTATCAGGAATCTTATCTATACATAATGTATTGTCAACAGCCTGTCCTAATTGTCAGGGGAGGCCGGGCAATTTGTAGCCTAGGGGACAAGAGTCGACTCAACAGCCTATTTTAAAGGGAACAAAATGCAGGTGGCCCAGTGACCCAGCCCAAGGTAGTCCAGTATGGGACCGGCAGATGCCCCCCTGCCCCCCAGCCCAGCCAGCCCCTGCTAATTGTTACGCCATCATCAAAATGTTGCATTCTCCAGTAAGTGATTGTTATAATGTATTACTATAGACAAATGGTGGTAAATCGGGCATATGCATGTCCATATTCAACAAAGAGCGGATGTAAAGATCTGTCTGTTGATGAATGCGTGTCTAGGTCCATTCTGCTCTAACAGACAATACACAGCACAATACGTTTAATACATATACATATGTGGAATAGAAAGTCCTAAAAGAAAGCACAGAAAAAGAACAAACTATGAAATCATAGGCTGTCGTAAGGGACCTTTGCGCTCGAAAATGAATTGGACATTGCTGCGTTCACTGGCGTATGGTCCGGTTCTGGGCATGCACGTTGTGATTTTACGCAAGGTATGGCACATATCGGCATTTACGTTCCTTGATGTTAATGCCCTGAGATTTTACCAAATGCTAGGGCTAATATTTGTGGACCAATATGTATAGGCTTTTATGATTATAATTTTATTTCTACTACATTTGCAATATTCTTATTTAATACACTGACAATCCTAAAATGCATGCATTTTTATTTTTTTTATTTAAAATCTTAAATCACGTTGCATATTTAAGCATTAAATGGATATTTTGCAGATAGGTAGCCTAATTGTTTACATATAATGTTCTCACTCTGTTCCTTACATATTCATGTTCCTTCTTGTTAAGAAAGACATATGTGTTTCTGCTTATTGCAACTGGATTACAGGAAAAAAAACCTAAAACAGCAATTTGCAGGCAAAATCTATCCACAGGAGTATGTCTACAGGCTCACAGAGTTTCATAGCAGGGGCTCTGTTTGCCATTTGCTGCAGATTCACTGTGAGGTTTAAAACAGACCTTGTTTCCCTATGAAATTTATTACAAGTGGATCCATATGCTCACACAGTTCCTCTGCAGCATGCCGGCCTGATTACAGATTATAAATTACAGCAATTTAGGAGGGAATGCATCAAACTTTTCACCCTGTTTACTGATCTGCGTAATTCCTAACTCTGTTTTTATGACTGGTCAGTAAATAAAGCTATTTATGAGTCATAAAAATGTATGGATATAAGTATTAATTGGTGGTAAAAGCAAGGTAACGAAAGACCCTCCATTGGTAAGTGTCTGAAAAGGTTATTTGAGGTTTGTGTGCAGCTGAGATCAAACTATATTAATAAATTTATGATAAATAATCACAACAGTAAAATAACAACATAAACTGGATATAAAGCCCTAGACGGACATGGCTCAGTGTGCATTCCATTTGTGTCAGGCTTTGCATAAATCACTGCATTGTAGCTATGTGCTGTGACGGGATCCTAACTTTCAAGAATAGCTGGGGAACTGTGGTAGGGAGGGACAGGAAGAAAATCACCTCTGGGCACAACATCACATGGTGTGTTTCAATGTAACAAACTTAGACAAGTTTTTGCATTGTAAAGCTTTTTTAAACATTCTGTTAATGCTACATCTGGCTCATAAACAACTTATCAAAGGATCATTACCTTAAAAGTGTATTAACCAGAGCTGTATTTAGCTCATTTTAACACAGAAATCATATTTGCTAAGTATAAAAAGAAGAGGTGGGCATGAATTTATGATGCCATTCACAGCATCAAATGCGTACTTGCCAACTCTCCCGGAATGTCCGGGAGACTCAGGGATTTTGCGAGAGTCTCCCGGACTCCCGGGCGAGTGTGACAATATCCCGGATCTGCCCACTTCACTAGCAAGTGCCCACTTCCTAGTGAAGTGGGCAGAATTAGCTACCAAACGCCGTGATTCCCGGTGAATCGTGGCGTTTGGCCCTGCCCCCGCTGTCAAATGACGCGTTTGCGTCATTACGTCACGGGGGGGGGGGATGGGGGGGTCTAAAATGACGCACATTTTGGGGGCCCGCCCCCATCACGCCCACCCTCTCCCGGAAACCAACTTTGTCAAGTTGGTAAGTATGATCAAATGGTTGGGGGTAAGGCGTATAATGGGTCACCAAGCCTCTTCATAACAATGTTTGTGTCATATAGCTGGCAGAGTAAGGCATATTATGACACAATTTGCTGCATCGCCCACTTTGCAGGTTGGTGAGTGCTCTTTTACGAATTTAACCTGCTCTCCTGGGAGCCTAAGAGGTTTTCCAATAACCTGGGAGCCCCCTGGAAAGTCTGCAATTATGCTAAACATGGACATTCATAAGAATGGAAGCTATGAATTCACTAGTGACATTAAAAATCCACTTATTTACTTAGAGGCTTCAGCGGTGTGACTAGTATTATAAAATGGCTTTAGGCCTGCATGACTGCCCTGTAATACACTTTTAACTAAGCACATCTTGGACAATATGTTCGGTGAGTAGGGAAAACAGTTCAGCACATTCAGTCAGATTTTGGCGGGAAAAAGTAAATCTGATTTATCTAAGGATTAACACACCAAAAGCAGTAGCATTGTTGTCAACTTCCATTTATATCCCTTAGAATATAGACACAGGACTACTATGGTAAACTACCAAACTACCCTGCAATTCCATGGTAATCCTGTACATTATTTAAGAGGACAAGTAACAACCCAGGTGCTTTAATGCATTTAAAATATTTTGCTTGTTCTTAAGGTAATTTGCCAATAACTGTGTCTGCTGTCTGTCTATAAATCTGAAGATTTATTGAAAATGGGATTAAAAAGACAAAAGGAGTGTTGTGATCCAACATACGCCTATAATCACAGGGCAGTCACAATTTCCTTGGTAAAAGGGTGTGTGGCCTGACAATTTGCGGGTATAATATCATGATATGGGACATGGTTTAGCCAGAACAGACCATTGTCTGGGACAATCTTGTCAAGTGTGACCTGAAGTCCTAATTTTTCAATCTAAAAAGTTGGCGGGGTGATCTATGTTTGCATAATTGTACTGAACCTACTGTGTGGAGTTATCTGACCAGATGCAAAATGTCCAAATGGTGGTAAAAATATAAAATAATTAGGAAGCTGCTCTCCTCCCTCATTATAAGCATCTACAGAAACCACTGCTTCAATTTAGGAAGCAGACTGCAGTTTCCAAGTATCACCAGAATATTATGCAAATGAGTTACTAACACAGATGAAAAAGATATTGAGATGTAGTGGAAGAACAAGGCATTGACAGGCCGCAAAATAAAAATTTGGGTAGGAGCCTGGCAATGCTGATTTAGTCCCTTCTGCTCTCAAAAAAAGCATGCACCGGCCCATAAGAGTCCGATGTTATTGTGTGAGCAAAGCAGGGGTCCTCAAGAGAAGCACAGGCATTAGAGAGGCCTCAGAGAGGGTTGGGGGCGTGCTCAGGTCCAGGCCCAACAAGGCCGCACAACCTCTAGTTCTGCCACTGTTGAGAAAGTAGGCAGCATGGCTGCCTCTTTTGTGTAGACTCTACAGGAAAGAAGTTAGCACATGAAAAAATGGTAAAGTTAACTGAGTAATTTCTAGTCAGGAGATTCATGCTATGACTGCGAGACCAGGACCCACGGAGCTGTAAATAGACTGGTGAGAAGGGGAGTGTGCAAGAGTGCAATTCACAAGCCTTTTACCTCAGGTGGTCTTGTTCAGGTCACAAGTAAAGCGGATGTTTTTTGCTTCCAAGAATTTCTCCAGTGACTAATTTCTTATATTATAAAAGCCTCACAAAATAGAAATAAATTTGAAAGTGCTGGCAGTTTGTACTCAGAAGAGACTCGTTACATCCAGTCAGCAATTAAGTGTTGGATTGAGAGGGTTGTATGCTTATCAGTGTTAACAAAGACTCTCCGCTTTTCAAGGTTCTGTTCTTTCAATGTTTCTGACTTATGAGAGTAGTTCACAATCTTAAATTCAGATTCTGCAGAATGAAAGTAAAATCAACAGACATGCTTTAACACTTCGAGTACTGGATTGTGGGGTCATATGGTTCAACACTAAAATGTCCGCCACTGACAACAGTTACCATTTCTTATAAAAACTGGGTGCCAGGAGTTCTACACTGAAGCCATCAACAAATTAAGATTCCAGTACTGCTCCCTTCAGTCAGTTATCTGAGGAGAAGATTCACGCAAGTATTCTGCTAGTGGATAAGACTATACCAGACCTCTATAGTCCTCACAGGGGCAGGCAACTATATCCCGATTCATAAGAACTTTTTTGTTTTAATAATGAGAATGATACACATGTAAATCCAACCTATTTTCTCATTTGGTAATATGATTTGGGGCTACCATATTGTATTTTCTGCTGAGGTAATATATATTATACTCCATAGACAGCAAAATGGCATTGCCTGTCTCCAGTAACCAAATATCAATGTAAAATGATGTAAGATTTAACAAACATTGGCAAGCAATTACTTTTGAACAATGCACTGCTTAGACATGTAAACATATTTTAATTTGAAAAGAAAAAACTTACAGTCATGGCCAAAAGTTTTGAGAATGACACAAATATTGATTTCATAAAGTTTGCTGCTTCAGTGCTTTTAGACCTTTTTGTCTGATGTTTCTATGGTATACTAAAGTAAAATTACAAGCATTTCATAAGTGTCAAAGGCTTTTATTGACAAGTACATTAAGTTTATGCAAAGAGTCAATATTTGCAGTGTTGACCCATCTTTTTGAAGACCTCTGCAATTCGCCCTGGCACGCTGTCAATCAACTTCTAGGCCACATACTGACTGATGGCCGCCCATTCTTGTCTAATCAATGCTTGGAGTTTGTCAGAATTTGTGGGTTTTTGTTTGACCACCCGCCTCTTGAGGATTGACCACAAGTTCTCAAAGGGAGTCTCCATGGACCCAAAATATTGATGTTTTGATTCCTAAGCCACTTAGTTATCACTTTTGCATTATGGCAAGGTGCTCCATCATGCTGGAAAAGGATGGTTGGGAAAAGTTGCTCTTGGAGGATGTTTTGGTACTATTCTTATTCATGGCTGTGTTCTTAGGCAAAATTGTGAGTGAGCCCATTACCACCAGTGCAGAGCTTACTCAGGAATGATAGCAGGCAGGTGTGAGTGCATCTGTACGCACAGTGAGGCAAAGACTTTTGGAGGATGGTTAGGTGTCAAGAAGGCCAGCAAAGAAGCCACTTCTATCCAGGAAAAACATCAGAGACAGACTGATATTCTGCAAAAGGTACAGGGATTGGACTGGTGAGAACTGGGCTAAAGTCATTTTCTCTAATGAATCCCCTTTCAGATTGTTTGGGGCAACTGGAAAAACGCTTGTCCGGAGAAGAAAAGGTGAGCGCTACCATCAGTCCTGTGTCATGCCAACAGTAACGCATCCTGAGACCATTCATGTGTGGGGCTGCTTCTCAGCCAAGGGAGAGCGCTCACTAACAATTTTGCCTAAGAACACAGCCATGAATAAAGAATGGTATCAAAACACCCTCCTAAGAGCAACTTCTCCCAACTATCCAAGAACAGTTTGGTGATGAACAATGCCTTTTCCAGCATGATGGAGCATCTTGTCATAATGCAAAAGTGATAACTAAGTCACTTAGGGATCAAAACATCATAATTTTGGGTCCATGGCCAGGAAACTCCCCATACCTTAATCCCATTGAGAACTTGTAGTCAATTCTTAAGAGGCGTGTGGACAAACAAAAACCCACAAATTCTGACAGTATGTGTGCCAAGAGTTGATTGACAGCATGCCAGGGCGAATTGCAAAGGTCTTCAAAAAGAAGGGTCAACACTGAAAATATTGACTCTTTAGGGGCATATTCAATTGTCCGCGGGATTGCCGAAAATCCTGCGGTCCGCGCAGGATTACCGTTATTATGGTAATTCTGCGCGGAAAAAACGTTAATATGGTAATATACTCGCTGGATTTCAGCTCGCAGCTCAGGGAGCTGCGAGCTGAAATCCAGCGTTCGAACCCGCGGACAATTGAATACCCCCTTTGTATAAACTTAATGTAATTGTCAATAACAGCCTTTGACACTTATGAAATGCTTGTAATATTACTTCAGTATACCATAGCAACATCTGACAAAAAGGTCTAAAAGCACTGAAGCAGCAAACTTTGTGAAAAGCAATATTTGTGTCATTCTCAAAACTTTTGGCCATAACTGTATATTACTAGAATATCCATTAACACTAAAATTATTATGAAATTATGTATTTAACAATAATAATAATAATAATAATAATAATAATAATAATAATAATAAATTACAAAAAAATATGATCAAAAGAGAAAATGCAACCTATATTACACCAGAGGAACTGTTTAAATTAATTTATTAGCTGTACCAAATAATACATTTGAAGCGAACCAAACAGACCAACTTTACATGTTTCTCTGAAGCCATAACGATAAATAAACTCAGAAGAGATAACTACATGTTGCAGTAGTGTTTATTTTAACCTTTCCCATTGAAGTGTTTGAACCTAATTTATCTGTAACAGCACCTTTGTTAGCATTTCAGCTTGTTCATAATGTAAAGAAATTTCGACCAACTTTTTATGCCGAGCGATTTTACATGCGATCGATGGTCCGATCGCTCGGTCCATGGACTGCATACACACTAGCCTTGTTTAGGACAATAAAGGGAAGAGCGGACGTCCCTTTAGCGACTTTTTACAGCCATGTTGTCGTGAGCAATGACTGTAATTTCGTACTCACTGTTGTGGATCGGTCGGAAGTTTATACACACTACACAGCGGAAACGAGATTGGAGCGAAAATATTAAACAGTACGACCAAATAAAATGAGGCGATAATTGTCCATTTGGGCAGACTTTCGATCATCGTGTCACTGCACACACTGACCCGACTTTTGAAGATCGGTCGTATATATCGGCTGTTTGAGCCGATTATTGGATGAAAACAGTGTAGTGTCTACCCAGCTTTAGTTAATGGACTCTGAGCTAATGAATCTGAATATGGGGACATGATAATGACGCTGAATTACAGCATGAAAATGTCTATGTGACAAGGGGGTCTACTTTTCACAATGAGAAAAGCCGGTGCTAACCTCTTGACATATTGGGAGAAACCCTCTCTCAAGCCAAAACACCCATTTCCACCGGAGATGGGGTAGCTCCCTATTTGTCAATAGCTTAACACCAGCAATAGCACTGCTATCACCAGAAGTAACTCCTGCTGGCGTTGATTCCAAAATAAATGTTAAAAAAATATTTACTTTTTTTTTTTTTTTTGCAGGGATTCTGCTTCAAAAAAAATATTTAAATAAATAAAACATTTCTTATTTCAAAATCTTCTGCTATTGCCATCCTGACGTATACCGCCACAATCCTTATTAAATAGGCTTCTGCATGCGGAAGCGTTCCCTAGAGAAAACCCAGCAGAGGCTGTTGTGGGCGATAGTCCTAAAGTAGCCTTGAATAGATAGGGAGACTCACTATCTCCGGTGAAAACACCCATATTCATAGATAGACTCGTATGTGTAGTAATGCCCCAAATTCACAAATTCTATGAACTGTCACAGAAATAAGAGTGATCAATGACAATCCACCAAAATAGGTAATCTGGGCCAGTGTGAGATTATTGGCAAATTGTGATTTTATTACTGTTTTCTATTGTAATATTACCAGTTAGGAGCATAAACAGGACCACCAATGCACTCGTAAATGAAGGACTTGGAGCATATTAATGGCAAGGACATTTTCACAGGTATGGTTTATTTGGTAAGTAATTAACGCAATCCTTATTATACAATAATCTAGATAAAATGATAAAGTACCCTAAAATATGATTATTATATTAAACAGAACCGTAATAGAAGCCTCAGTGAAGCACATGTGACTGTTGGACTATTGTACAGTGTTATCATCAACCAATACAGCTCAGCTTTATAATATTTCACAAACAAGAGGGCTATACATTAAATGTGAATACTAATTATTTAATGTTGGGGCAGGTTGGGGGGAAATGATAATACTATAAATTTAATGTCAGGCGGGTTGAAAGGAGGGAGGACTAATGATTACACGTGGGTGTTATTGATTGGGGCCAGTTTGGTAGAGGGAGTGCTAGATATGCATTCATTGTTTTGCTTTCCATATTTCATGTACCTCTTCTTTTTCAAACAGGGCCCTAATAGTCAATGATCAAGACAAGCAGCAACTAAGACACCAGCAGCAAGAACAGGTAAGAGGAATAAGGACAGTCTGCCAACTGTCCACATTCTGCTGGGGCAGCACGGTGGCTCAGTAGTTAGCACTTCTGCCTCACAGCATTGGGGTCATGAGTTCAAGTCCCAACCATGGCCTTATCTGTGAGGAGTTTGTATGCTCTCCCTGTGTTTGTATGGGTTTCCTTCGGTTTCTTCACACACTCCAAAAACATACTACTAGGTTAATTGGCAGCTATCAAATTGACCTTAGTCACTATCGTTCTGTGTGTGTGTATTAGGGAATTTAGACTGTAAGCTCCAATGGGGCAGGGACTGATGTGAGTGAGTTCTCTGTACAGCGCTGCAGAATTAGTGGCGCTATATAAATAACTGATGATGATGATCAACTGTCCAGCTCAGAACGGGCGTTGTGATTACTGCAGGGACAGTCAGGAGATATGTCTTGCTCCACAATTACTCTGCTCATGAAGGAGGAGCTCCGTGCACCTTACATTAACCTGCCCATATATTTGAATGGAGAGTGACCTAGCATTGTCTAAAATGACTCTAGCGGTGTGGCGTGTAAACCCCCGTCTCTAGTAATCCTGCATTTACCCTGACCTTGCTTTTGCCTCTGTTATATAATCTATGCTGGACGCCTGTCATATACAGAGGGGGATGGAAGTATCTATGGAGATTCCTTTAACATATGTTCATGATATCATTAATGCATGTGAAAAAATGGAGAGAACACGTGAAAGTGGAAATGTGTCCAGGGCGGAAGACATGTTCAGCAAAGGCGGCAGAGCATTTGTGGATTAATTGCTCACTTACCGTTATTTCCATATAGCTGCATATGTCACATTGCCTGACATGTTTCAAGACAGAAGATCCAATCTATATCTTAAGGGTTTTGTATCATGTAAAAGGTAAAAACTACAAATATTGTATGTTATAGGTAAAGAGAGTACTGAGAAGAGTCATGAATCACTTTAGTGTTTTGTAATGTCAAACTACCCCTGACGGTAACATAAAGGACAGGCAGACAGTCTGTCTCGCAGATCCTCACTTTGCTTAAGGATTAGGATCCATAAAACTACCTCAGTGTCATCCCCTTGTCTCCTTTGTGCACATTATTATTCATATGTAGATATTTTACTGCTACATTCAAGAGAAAAGAGACAACTGCCACAGACTATTTATTGTCTTTTACTTCCAGTCGATCTTTAACAAGCAATTTATGGTTCTGTGACAACGAAGAACTTATTTTAGTATTTTAGCTTCACGTATTCTCTACAATTGTATGTTTTGTATTTTATTTTTTAAAGAGACAGTCTTTTAAAAGAATTATAGAGAAATTCTTAATTTGAAACCCCATTTAAAACCTGACAGTTACTACAATGTGCTACAATCTGATTGGCTCCACAACAATCCACCGTTAACGCGCTTTTCAAACACCTAATGATTGCGTTATAAAATTTAACGCTGCTTTTAAAAATTTACAACATGGAACACCCCAGGTCTCATGTGTAGAAGCATGCTACCAGGACAATAGATTACATTGGTAAAAGTGTAATGCACAAAACGTGGATGTAATACTGCCCTTAGTGTTCTGAATGTTGGCCGATACGTGAAGAATATCCTATCATTGCAACACATTTAAAAATTACCTGGCATGCCTCCGGCATTCCTCTTCTAATAACCTTTTGTAGCAGTGCTCGTCACAGTGACTGAGGGAGAAAGCAGTCAGTGATAATGTCTACATGTAGGGCATTTTTACCATCCAGCTGCCATTATTATGGCTCATACCCATAAATAGTTTATGAGCATCTTAGTTTCCTACTAAATCCAGGACAGGTCTGATTTTCAAAGATCTAACCCAATGTTTGTTCTTGGATGGGTCACTGTCATTTTTTTTTAAACTGGCCAGTGCACAACAGCAGTTCTTGCACTCCTCTGTCATATGACCAAAATGTACATGCCAACCTTCTCGCCCGTGGAGAAGTGGAGAAGTGATGTGACATGGGGTAGGAGGAGGGCGTGGTGACATTGTCGCATCACCCGTAACCCCGCCCCCACACTATTCAAAGCCGAAATTTATGTCATTGAATGGAATGGGTGGAGCTTAATGACACGTTTAAGATCTGCCCCCTCCATTCAGCCGTGAATTTCGGCTAATGCGGGAGCTTTGCCTACTCTTCTGGGAGTGCGTGAGGGAGCCTCCCGAGAGAGTAGGCAAATATGGTTCATAGTCAGGCCTGGATTTGTGTAAAGACCATAGGGATCTGGTTCTAGGGTGGAAGAATTAGAGGGATGATAGGTGGCCCTTTCTTAATTATTTATATGCATCTGTGCTTCTACTAGAGTTGTGTGATAGTGTGGGGAGATTTGTTAAAACATGCCCATCATGATAGAGAACAACAATAATTAAATCCTAGTAAATTGTATTTCTTCTATACAGATGGGATGCAGAGAGAACTGGGCCAAGGTGATCTGAGGCGATCAGTAAGGTAGGTCAGAACAGCAATAGTGACCACAGAGAGGCAAAGACTATACATCCATGCTTAATAGCACTTGTAGTTTCCTGTATGCTAAAAAAAGAGTAACAGTTAATTAGTTTATAAAGTGGGTATCTCAGACTTAAAGAGACTTATATTTTTTATTGTATTTTTGTGATCTAAAAATATTAGGGGATTAATGCATAACAGTATTCTTCTTAAAGAACCTTATGTAGTTTCTGTGATAGTGCTACTTATTACATGCAGTGACATTAAACAGGACCTACTTAAAAAACTGCTAGTAGTTGTGGAACATAAAATATTTAAAAATCACAGTAGAAAGTGAATGAAAACAATGGAGTAAATGACATTGGATATGTGCACAGACACACACACACATGGCATACTTCCCAATAACCTGGGATTGTGCACAGTGCGGCCTTACATGGAAGTACATCGGCATTGAACAAATGTGGAGGTATCAGGGTTTGGGAATATCCAATGTGGGGTTTGAGCAAATCATGGACTAGGTGTATTAAGTCCCAATTTTGGACTTGTTGGCAGGTATACAAACAGTGGGAGAGTCTTTCTCTCCTCCTCTCTTTTCCCATGTATCTAGCTTGAATATCCATCTACTCTCACTACCTATTAGTTCCACATTTTAAAAACTATGTCCCCATTAAAAAAAAACATTTTTTGGGAGTCAAATTAGAGTGTAAAACATATTGATCCCAAAAATGGCCCCTGAATTAGAGCTGAAAGAATGGCAAATAGCTAGCGAGTCCCTTGTTGTATTAAAGGTAATCAACGTGTCCAACGTTACAAGGTGCTCACAGATAACTCTATCACATACATTATACACTGCTGCAATTACAAAATTAAATAGTTTTTATTTTAGAAATTTGTTACAAAATTCATCAATCTCCGCAATAGAACCTACAACGTAATCATAAATGATGACACAAACTCTGCAATCTCAGCTTTTATGGGGACTGCAATGGTGATGCATCAATGAGGATGGTGTTAATAAGTCTCTGCTTTTACTATTCATTAAAACCATACAAAAAATACACTGGTATACAAAATAAAAACATCTTAGGGGTCTATTTACTAAACTGCGGGTTTGAAAAAGTGGAGCTGTTGGCTATAGCAACCAATCAGATTCTAGCTGTCATTTATTTAGTACAGTCTACAAAATGATAGCTAGAATCTGATTGGTTGCTATAGGCAACATCTCCACTTTTTCAAACCCGCAGTCCCTTAGTGTCATAATTTACTGTGAATGGGGCTGTTTATATACTCAGATACTTGTAACATGAGAGGGACTTTTGCAGAAATTTGGCAGTGTTTACTCATCAACTAATTTATGCAGTAAACTGAGCTGGTGATCAGGAAAAGGGTACACCAGTGCAGTTCACCCTGTGGCACAGAATACAAAATATTTTGACTGGTTATTCTTGCAATTTGGTTGTCTGTGTGAACATACACTTCGGCTGGGTACACACTACAGAAAATTTCTCCCGTTGCAATATCTTTAATGATTTTATCAATGACTGAAAGTCCCGATGAGCGTGCCGATCCATGTAGGCTCACTTACACGGTTTACAGATCTGTGCTCTTCATCTGTCACAACCATCGGCTGAAAAGATCGTGACTCTGTAAACTACAAAGATCTGCCTACACTGCTGGACTAGAGTGCATACACACTGCAGAATTTGCCCAACATTGTTCCATCGTTTAGAGACTAATGCGATATCGAACCTTGAGGTCATTTATCGTGTGATTGGCACGATAATCAGGTGAAAAACCTGTAGTGTGTACCCAGCCTTAAATGAATGCTACAAACCAATATAAAAGTATTACATTCATACAAAATAAAGTGTGGTATAAGAAGTTTGTAATCACTGTAGCCTTTTATCTTTTTCATTGTAATTATTATTATTAAACAGTTACTGTAGAAATAATCATTGTACAAACAGCCACTTACAAAAGCTCAATTTCCTTTTTTCCTAGATTCTACTTACAATAACTTTTAGTTCAATCTACAAAATAAATAATATGTATGCAAATTCCACACATCTATATTCCACGCCACTAGAAAATGAGCTGGGTGCCAAAAGAATGTTTTATAGTCAGACACTTTTTAACTATAAAAAAAATTCAATTTCCTTTTTGAAAGTATAGGTGTTATTAAAAATAAACACTTCACAATTTACTGGTTTTGAGTTACCAGGGTTTCCATCCAGAGACTGTGTCATGACAAAGTGTAATGGAGGAAACTTCTACGGAACAACAAAAAACTCCCTCTTCTGTAATGTGTTAAATGCCACACCAGTAGTCGCAGAGCAAAACCCAGGGCATATATATTTGTTAAAAAAAAAAAAAGCACAATTTTTAACAGCTAAATGTATAAAGTGTGATTTCGGATGGGAATCCAAAATTTTTAAATGTGGTAGTGCCTTATGAAAATGACCAACTTTATTCATCAGGAACCAGTGACATCACTCATACACTTCATGCAGGCAGCCATTTTGTCATGATATTGCAGCCTGTCAATTATTTAAGAACCAGTGAAATCACTGAGGTACTATGTGATTTCGGTGGTTCCATCAAAATTGGTAAGGTGTAAACTTCTTAAACATTGGTTTAAATAAGAAAAAGCATCTTCCACTGTGTGTGAGGCCTGCATGTTTTGCATTTATTAACACTGGTAAGAATTGCCAATCTTCTTTAGTTGAAATGAAATATCATCTATAGATTACAATGGATCCTACCAACGAGCAGCCTACATAGTGGTGAGGTGGATCAGGCAATGCTGGTCCAGAACTGAAAGCCAAACGGGGCTTCACTGTGCATGTGCCAGCAATGCTTATGCTCAGAAAAGCAGAACAGGGTCCTCCAGAGTGGATCACCCTCACCCCCAAATTTTGCCATGATCAGCGTTTAGTACACAATGGTATATTTGCTTTGCGTTACTAGCAGATTCTGAACAAATCATCTACTTGCCAACCTTTCAATAGTGAATTCCGGGAGATCCTAGGCAGGGGGCGTGGTTGGGGGAACAGGAGGGGGCGGGCGCGGTCAATCGCATCATTTTGACCCCACCCCCGCGACAAAAACATCATTTTGTTGCGGGGGGTGGGGCCATAATGACGCAATTCACCGCAAATCGCGTCATTTTGGCGAGTAAATTGCAGTATGCGGGATACTTGCCTGCTCTCCCAGAAATCTGGGAGACCTACCCAGATTTCGGGAGTCTCCCGGAGATTTCGGGAGTCTCCTGGACATTCCGGGAGTGTTGACAAGTATGCATCTATTACATATGGAAGTATGTCTGCTTTATTTACCTCTACAAAACATATAAGTAGAAATTACTTGAAACTATAATTGAAGTGATAGGACTCTATCAAACAATCAGGCCAGGTATAAAGGGAAAAGCAACTACTGCATGATTAAAATCAAACTCAGTGAAGAATAAGATTCCCTCTGATAATTTCAACTCCTTTTTCTGAAATCACACTTATCTGAAGCTAAAATGTCACACCAGTTTAAATTAATCCACCTACATTTTCTAAGTGGAAGGGTCCTTTGTCAACCTCGTTTGTACATTATTTTGTATGATTTGTAACTCTGATTGGAAGGCACTGAAGAATTTTGTGCTGCCTTGCATTTTTGTATATCATGTATGTACTATATCATGTATGTACTATAATTATAACTACACTTGTGCCACCAAAATTGATGTTGATGGGTAAGCCGAATCAAACTACTTCCTGAGGCAGTAACTGAAATGGGCTTTAGTTCTACCTGAACACAAATGTTTTTATGGCTCCATGTGCAGGGTCTGTCCCTCTGTCCTGCCCAGGGGACTTGTTTGTCCCACGGGTGGGAAGGTTGGGGGAAGGGAGGTATGTAATGGGCAGCCAAGCGCAGACCTCTGTGGGCATGACCACTCCCCATTTTGCAGTGGCCACATCCTCTGCCCCGCTGGTAGGGTCAGACATGTTTGGAGAAATGACTTTCAGTAATAGTGCTAAATGGTCAGATCACAGTGTTTCTCAAACCTTAACTTACCAAATTTTAAAAAGCAGCACAATTTTGGACACAATGCTCTAAAAAAAAAAAAATGTGAAGAGAGGCCATCAAGCCAAACGCATTTAAAATCATGTCTTTGTGTCTGGCATGTACTTAACATTTCAGGGTTAAGTCTCCAGAAGGAACAGCCAATGGGATCCAGTGGGAGTGTCCAGCAGTTTATATTGGTAACTTCAGCAGGGTGTCACTGCCTCTTTTCCTGGATCCAGATACCTTCCCTCCCACCCGACAATAGTATACAATGTGCTGTAAGATCTAACATGTTTTCCTTCCTATACAGACAAGGCACAGTTCTGGTAGGAGATGATCGCAGTCAATGTTTAGTTAGCATACGGTGCTTACTCAGTTGGGTCACTGGTCACTGTCCCCTTCAAAGTCATCAGACTCTTTGTTTCTCTAGTAATGAGGACCCTGGGATGCCTAGTACAGTCATAACACTATTAAGTCCAGAGGGGGCAGCGTCGGACTGGGCCGCCGGTGGACCGGGAAATCCACCGGTAGGCCCTAATGGCAGATAGCTCCGCCCTCCTCCGTGGTGGGGCGGGGCTAAAAAAAAATATTCCTGTGTCCTCGGGTGTTGGTGGGAGCCAGGTGCCGTGGGTGGCTGGCCCCTCCTCAGGGACCAGTCACTTTCGCTAAACAGGAAACAGGAAGTAGCGTGCGTTCCACCGTGGAACGCACGTTACTTCCTGTTTTGCTTTTGATCGCACAGCAAGCATGTGAGCTGCAGCAATAAGGTAAGTGTGAATGAAAGATGGCTCTGCTATTTGTGTGAGAAACAGGGGAGGGGGGCCTGCTATACTGTGTGAGAGAGAGGGGAGGGGGGCCTGCTATACTGTGTGAGAGAGAGGGGAGGGGGGCCTGCTATACTGTGTGAGAGACAGGGGAGGGGGGCCTGCTATACTGTGTGAGAGACAGGGGAGGGGGGCCTGCTATTTGTGTGAGAGACAGGGGAGGGGGGGCCTGCTATTTGTGTGAGTGACAGGGGAGGGGGGCCCTGCTATACTGTGTGAGAGACAGGGGAGGGAGGGGGGGGGCTGCTATTTGTGTGAGTGACAGGGGAGGGGGGCCTGCTATACTGTGTGAGAGACAGGGGAGGGGGGGCCACTATATTGTGTGAATGAAAGGAGTGTGGGCTGCTATAATGAGGGAATGTTTTTTTTTTTATATAATGTGTGATATGAGGGAAAGGAGTGGGGTTGCCTTAATAGTACATGGGTAGGAGATAGGCTATTAATTTAATGGTGGAGTTTAGGTGGGGGCTAATTATTTAATGGGTGCTATTTTATTTGTGGGGTGATGGTGGGGCAATTTAATTTATTGGTGGGCTATTTAATTTCAGAGTGGGGCCTATTAAATTAAGATGGGGTGACAGGACCTTTAATTTTATCCTGGGGTGGTTTAGGTGCTATTAATTGAATGTGGGGCTGAGTTTGAGGAGCACGAGGTCTATTTATTAAATGTGAATATGAATTATTTAATGGCAGTGACTGTTGTGGTAAATAGGTATATTTATTATACGTAAATGATATTCATTTATTGCTGGGGCTGTTTGGAGGGAGGGAAATAGGTTTATTTATTAAGTGAGAATACTCTATCTTTAATGTTGGGGCTGGAGGAAGGCCTAAGTATTAATTGTGGGTGCTATAGATTTTACGCCGGGGCTAGTTGGAATTTTCTAAATGTACCCATTTTTTTTCAAAATAGGGCACCCAACATTCCGGGATCCAGACAAGTCGCAACTTAAGAAACCAGCAGCCACAGGTGGTGACAAGAACAGGTAGGACAGTCTGTCAAATTTTCTGATTCTAGTGGGACAATCCAGATTTTTGGTGACTGTTCTACCCAATCTAAGGGGGAGGTCAAGACTGCGTACTCTTTATATACACACTGCATTCTTTATATACTACACTATGATGCTAGCTGTCCTTCATGGGCTGACCACTCCCCCCTCTAGTGTCAGGCCCCGCCTCTATGATGCTGGCCACACCCCCTCTGGTGGGCCCCTAGCTTTGCAGTCCCCCGGTGGGCCCCTAGCTTTGCAGTCCCCCGGTGGGCCCTTCATGCCCCAGTCCGACACTGAGAGGGGGTATAGTCACTCATATATATAGTACCAGCCAATAGGTAAGGTTTAACCTGGGTCGGTGGAAATGTGATCTTCCACTTTATTGGCTCTTGCAGTTATTTAGCTGACTGCCCTGCTCTCGCCGCCCCCACCTCATTTGGTTTGCTGACAATTATAAATAAACTGTGACCTTCTTCCAAGTTGGTGTCCGTGTCATTATTTAATGGTTTAAAGTGTCAAGTTATGCAGAGTTTAAGTGAGAAGTAGTTTGGGTGCATGAAAGGAGGAATCAACACTATGCATTTTAAAAAAGTATTATGATGTGAGTGAACTTTTCAATATTCCTCTGTATTATGATAAATCACAAATACAGACACTGCAGGGGACAAAAAACTTTATCTGCACATTCAGTTGGTCATGTTTGTTATTTGATATGTCAGGCTGGGACCACACAACTGTTACATAAGACATGATCTGTCAGCCTGGTAGATCAGGTCAACCAATGACCTCCCTAATGTGTGTGTGAGGTCGTCAGCTGACCCGGAAGTGAAAGGGAGGCGCAGAGTGGCCAAATGCATTGTGTGATCTGGTCACTTGTCACAGCACCTGAATGATCAGATTTTGCACAATCCGGCCACCCACGTATGTGCACTGTGTGAGGACAGTATTTTAAAAGGCTTTTTTGACAGACTGACAATAAGAAAATAAATCTTAAGTCACACAGAACTAACTACAATGTAGAAGAAGGGTTAAAAGATGACATCACCAAAGGAAAACTTGTCACCTTGGGGCTACAAAATGTTTAATTAAATAACACTTTGTCATACTTAGTAATAACACTCTGTCATATTCTTATCCCTATAATTACCACTTTTGTTCAGATGTGTGTCTACATGCTTATATCAAGAGAGAAGAGTGACCGACTGCACATAAAGTATTTCTGCAAGGAGTGCCATAAACACTGTCTCTATAAAACTGAAAATACTTTTAAGCAGTAATTAACCTAACTAAAATAAACAAATACATTACATATCACACACTCACTTTCCCTACAATCCTGTTGGCTAAGTAAAGTAACGTAAAAAGTAAAACTTTGGGCCCACAGCGCAAATCCCATTTTGTAGTGTTACATGTTTATTTTTGTGCACACGTTTTTATGGGGAAGTACACAGATTTGAGGCCTAAGGTGGCAGCTCCTGCAATGATGAAATATTTTCCATCTTCTGAAGCAACTGAGTCGACTGGGGCATTTCTTGCCAAGTGCAAGCCAGGCATATGAATGTGCCTAGTTATGCACCCACATGCAAAAATTTATTTTGTGGCAATACAAATTACTTGACTTTATTTTTTTAAATGAAATTCAAGGGTGAAGAAGGCACATTTAGGGTGGGCATTCCCTGTTCAGCAGGGGTGCGTAAATCATAAATTTCTCCACACAAAGGACATCTTTTTACACATTCTCAGAGGTGGTAGAAAACAGGTCTTTTCAACACAATGCATTTTGCACCTATCTAACACCCCCCCCCCCCCCCCCCCCCAAAAAAAAAACATACAAAAGTGAAACATAAACACAGTCTCCATGTCACCTCACTCTTGATTAATTCAATAATAGAAATTAATGAAGCGGGTGGACCTAAAGTGTTAGTTGGCTGGACTTTAGAGTGATGTTTTCAGTTTTCTACCAGTTTATAGAGGTAGACTCTAACGCCAGAATAAAGATGTGCTGAGGGTATGCTCTTTGTTATGCTGGCTGTGGACTAGTAGGTGCATTTGAATAATAATTGATTATTTAAATGATGCTAATAAATTACAACAATTTATTAATCTGTCACTAGAGACGATACTATTCTTTAGTGATATCTTTTTTTTAATTCATATCTCCTAATAAGTACAACAATGAAGGTTATTGACTAATGTACTCAAGTGTGCAAGTCTGCACTAAAACCATTGTAACCAATCAGCTATTAGATTTTATGTGTACGTGTTAGACAATTAATGGTACTAGTAGTAAATAACCCTTAATAACTAGGAAATCATTGGAGTTAATTTGTGAACATTCTAAAATGTCAGAGCTAATAATTAATATCCACTAATAATTTAGTGGTTATTAATAGTTGTCAGGGTCTTGCTGCCTAGCACCAGCTGATGGGTAGGAAGCAAGCCTCCCTAAATACCGCTGCAGCAGGGAGAGACAATAAAAAGAAAACTTTCACTGCCCACTGCCGCCAGGGCCCTCTTAACAACATTTTGGGCCCCCGGGCAAAGCAGTGCACCGGGGCCCCTATATATATATATATATATATATATATATATATATATATAAATTAAAGTGATTATATATATATGGGCCCTGCAGCCCAGGGGGGCCCGTCGGAGGCAGCACAAAAAGAAAAAAAAAAAAAGAAAATACCTACCGTGCAGTCAGCTGGCGATCCGGCTCCCTCCATGGTCGCGCTCCGCAATGGATGTCGGGCGGGCGTGATGACGTTACGCCCGACATGCACTGCGAGCGCCGCACAGAGGAGGAGACCATGGAGGGAGCCGGATCGCCAGCTGACCGCAAGGTAAGTATTTTCTTCTTTTTTTTCAGGTTTTTTTTTTTTTTTGTGCTGCCTCCGACAGGCCCCCCTGGGCTGCAGGGCCCCCGGGCACCTGCCCATAGTGCCCAATGGGAAAGACGGCCCTGACTGCCGCACCCAGGACTTTTTTGTTACACAGATCCCATGTCCTCCATGGTGCTGTTGTGTGACACATTCAGAACTGCAATTTAGAAAAAGGAAACAGGAAAAAGCCTTGTAGAGAGGCTCATCTCTCTTCTACATCAGATTCTGAGGTGAAAGTTCAAGATCACAGAGCCACTCTTGTGTACATTTGCTCAGAGGGTTCACAGGGAGGAAGATACAAGGCTTTTGGTCAAAATGTTTTAATAAAACCTTGCCCAAGGGGGCTTTTTCAAGCGCATTTAACACCTGCCCTTGTACTGCCAATGGCAGGCAGTTAATTTCTGCCCATAACTGGTATACTTTTGGTGCCTGGAGGTAGCAGCACGAAGAGGAATTACTGCACCAGTTTCGCCCCCTTTGAGGAGAAGGGCCTGGCTGGTTCCTCTCACACTGTACACTAAGAATCTGAGGAGGTGACAAGCAAAGCAAACTTAACAAGATTCAAATGGTCATGGTGACTTTAACAGGTAAGACGCCAACAGCTAAATCATGTTACAACTTGGGCTACCTAACCTGTGGTTGCAGATTACCATAGACAAGCGGTTGCTATGGGTCAATCAGTCAGAGCTAAACCCTCCATTAAAACAGATTAAGCAGTTCCTTGCTGGACAATGTTAGTTCTGAACCAATGAAAAATAAAACTTGGTGACCTGTACTGATTGGAGTAGACACTTCTTCCCTATCAAAAAGATTAGTTCCTCGAATTGTGTCCTAGGGGCATGCTAAGAGTGACCCAATATATTCAAAGGGTCTCTATTTAGCTGTTCATGGAAAACAAAACAGTGATTTCTTATGTGAACAGGATGGGGGGCACTCTGTCTATATCTCTATCCAGGAAAGCACTGGAGATCTAGGATGGGACGGTTCAGCAAAACATTTTTCTGGATGACAACATCTTTACCTCAGGACACAACTAATAGGTAGTTATCTCACATGCAGATTTCCCTAGACAGGGTGGTGCTCAAAAACACTGTGGGCCTGATTCATCAAGACACGTATCTGCCGATGTTGACACAAAATCACTCTGCACATGTCCAGAACCAGAACATACGCCAGTAAACGCAGCCATGTCCGCTCTGTCTTCAAGCACAAAGGACACTTACTACAACCTACAATTACAAGGAGTGAACAGAGCAGGGAACTGGCATTTGGTTGTAGTCAATTTACAGTAAGGGTGTGTCAAACTCAGGCGCACAAAGCCATGTCTTAATCAAGCTCTGGGCACGCAAAGTTACTTGTTTTTCTGGCGTATTTCTTGCTCCAGCTACAGGGCTAGTCTGAGTCCTGGGTACTAGTGATGACAGTCTCGTAAGCATGCTATAACATGTGTTTGCAAAGGGAAGCAACTGCAAAAATCTATTTTATGTTCAGCAGAATTAAGAACATCCTTATAAATGTATATCACGGGAAAAAATAAATTAAAAAACAAAACTATTTTCTTTACTGTTTTATCATTAATGTCCATATTATTAACAGGTGACATTATTTGATTTTTTTCCTGTGCGTTAGGTATTGGAGGTATCCTGTAGTGTAGTAGAGCACAGCAGACATACACCCAAATTCATCAGCACATGTATCTTTAGATCCGTTCCCTGTTGAATTCAGGAGTACGCAGAGTCGATGTATGTGTGGTTTTAAACAAACGCATGTTTCATTCGGACTGGAGTCTGGATGAATCAGGCCCTATGTATCTAAAGATAGTACACTCTGTCAGAGGTCCAGAAGTAGACCTTGTCGCAAGTCATCTAATGTGCAGACCTCTTGCTTTGTTTCTATTATCTGCTTTAAGGAAGTGTGAACGTTGGATGTGATGTCTGAGGCAGATCTGAGGCATCCCTATTGCTTTCCCCCAGCAACCTGTTCCTGAAAGTCCTGCACAAGATCATAATGGAGCGAGCAACCAAAATAGTTCTTCTATACCAAGTTTTGCCAGACAGGGTTTGGTTTCCCTTAATCAGTCAACAGTGCAAGGGGACCAAACTTCCAGTCTGAATTTGTCCTGTATCACTGCATATATATATATATATTTCAATCAGTCCATTTTGGATTTGATCTGCTCCAGGATACTGAGCATGCTAGTCTGTTTGCGGTGTCTTGCATGTAAGCCTTAATCTTAATCTCACAATCCCTCCAAAAGGGGGAACCTCCCAACTATTGTGACCTGTCTGAAACCTTTCCAGACATTGAGGTCCTCCATTATTAGGGGGTTGAGAAGTCTGGATGAACTTGCTTTGTTCTAGGGAGAAAGGATTGCCACCTGGTAACAGGTTGTGTGCTCTCTGCATTAGGTGCAACAAAGGACCAGAACACGCAATTCAGCATTTTAGGACATCTACCAGCTTTACCATTTTATATTCTTCAAGGTTTCAGTGTTACGGTTTCCAGGGATAGTTGATTCTTTGCACTTCAGAATTCTGCTACCATTTACATTTTCAATTTGATAGTTGTGTAGTGGTGTCACTATGTGCCTTGTATCTTTATAAGTTATATTACAGTAAACATCAGTGGTTCCACATTTGTTCCCCACTCAGGAGCTTCCCCTTTATCCTTTATTTCCCTTCACTATGGGTGGATTGCATAAGTGAGTTTGCGAAAAATCTGTTGTCGGGGCAGTGAAAGTTTTAATTTCACTGTCTTTCCTTGCCACAATGGAATTTCCAGAGGCTTGCTATATAACCCATCACCTGTTGCTAGGTGGCAATCCTATTTCTCTAGGACAGTGACGGGCCACAGACGGCCCTTCTTGCCTTTACCTGCGTCCCCCAACTCCTTCCTGTTTTATAATCAGGTTTATATGTTATAGCTTGTAACCCTGTTGATATGTTATTACATATTGGCATCTCTTTCTTTGATTAAATGTATTGTTTTAAAGTATTACTGAGCTAAAGGGTAATGTGCAGCCCTTTTGAAGGTTAGAGGGATACACCATGCGGACCCCAAAGTGTTTCAGGTTGCCTATCACAGCCCTAGGAAAAGGCCAATAAGACAGTTGAAGCAAAATCACCCGCATCGTCTCATTGATTCTAATAAGTCAACTAATATTTTAATAAGGTTTATACACACTTTTCCGGAAAATGTCAATTTACAGAGGAAGGAAGTACAAATGAATACATAGGCAGTGCTTTGACTTGACAATGGGTGAGCAAAACTACATAATCAAGCAAATGTATTGGGGTACTGAGGTATAAAACCTTAGCATGCACTGTGCACAAAAGGGGATGCCACGGCACTAAACAAGACACTTGAATATGCAGGACGCCATTGTAAGTGGCCCTCAAACGCATTTAAAAAAAAAATCCTTTGCACAGATAAAATAAATTTTACCACCATGAACTGCACATAATCAAAAATGATCAAATACTAGTATTATGACTCTTAAAATGTTACCACAGAAGCAAATAATTTTTCACCTTACTGATTTACCACCAAGCAGTGATTTACAAGTGACACCCTTGGTTTGCAGAACCTGCATTCATTGGATGTGGTCCCTTGGTGACTTTAAATGTGTTCTAATTGCATTCTTTAGGGCAGCTGAAAGCTGACAGCTTCCGCTTCCCAGCTCATTATCAGAGCACATCAAGGACTCGTTCTACGAGACAAGCACCTGGTCTACATTTATTTCAACGGCCCAAAGCAAAATGGGAAGGTGCTTAATGTTCAACCACATTGGTGACATTTTTACGACATCCAAAGTTCAGGAACAAGTAAATGAATAGTTTGAAAGCAATACAAACAGAAAACTGTGACAATAAAAATTCAACATTCACATATCAATTTTAAAACATATACCACCCGTATAGCTGGTGCCGAAGCCAAAAGTTCAAGCAAAGATGCAAATTAAAAACAAAAATCAATCTCTACAGTTCTCACTCACTTCTTCAGCATTCTTATCAAATACATTTTTCTCTTCCCCTGCATAATTTATACCAGTTTCGATTGCAAGTAGAGCACCTCATAAAACTGGTTTACATCGTAAATGCATAGTGTAATCCACATATCAAAATTGTCACTGTTTGTTCACAGTTTAATGCTGATTAAAACTGGTGTAGCTCTGCAGTGCAATGTAAGATGCTGCTGCCAAAAGCAATGTCATATCCAAGCGATACAGGCAACCAGTAAATATATACCCTTAAGTGGCAGCTTTAAAAGCACCAGCAGTTCTCTTATTTATTTCAAATGCAAACTGAATGTATATGACCAACAGTGATCTCTATGCTTATATACCACATCTTTTATAGGAAGGTGGTTTAAAATCTAGTGACCTAATATAGAGTTGAATGTTGAATTTTGTGCCCTGTACGAGCAAATTCTGTCTGATTTGTATATGTCATACTTGCCAACTCTCCCGGAATGTCCAGAAGACTCCCTCATTTTGCGAGAGTCTCATGGACTCCCGGGAGAGTGTGGCAATCTCCCGGATCTGCCCACTCCACTAGGAAGTGCCCACTTCCCAGTGAAGTGGGCAGAATTAGGTCCCAAACGCCGCTATTCCCGGTGAATCGTGGCGTTTGCCCCCCCTCCCCCGCTGTCAAATGACGCGTTTGCGTCATGCTGTCACGGGGGGCGGGCCCAAAATGACGCGCATTTTGGAGGCCCGCCCCCCACCACGCACACCTCCCCCGCAGACTCCCGGATACCAACATTTCAGAGTTGGTAAGTATGGTGTATGGTGAGCTGTTCAAACAAAGCCCAACAATAGCATAGATAAATGGCTTGACGGTGTAAGTGGTAAATGCAAAAGTCATATTACCCTATATGTACACAATTGTTATATACAGAAAAAAGTATAGTGTCTTGACATGTTTTTTTAGATGTGAGTCCCATTTTTCCATATAAAATTAAAGAAGTACAAACAGCCCCACACTCATCCTTTGTCTCTTTATAAATTCAACAAGAATCATCTTTCAGACAGTAGGTTAAATGTAAATAACAAGTAAGTAATCAAAATGTAAGTTTGCAACTTGACATAATATAACTATGACACTGATGAATGATGTACTTTAAAAGCAGGAGGGGTTAATACGCAAACCGTCAGTCAGAAGCAGCTAGATAGTGCTGATTGTGTCATCATCATCACAAATCTATACACTAGGCCTCAGGCACCCCAAGGAAAGATACGCCTGCAAGACACGTATATGGGGATGCATCCCAGTTTAATTAAGGCGCACATTCTGGGTGGCTTGCTACACTTCCAAGTACATGTCCTTACTGTCCATAACTAACCATTGCAGTTCCCCCATTCTGACTCTCCAGAGGTAAGTCTAACAAATCTAATTATTGTCATTATAAGACAAATCTAATTATTGTCATATTTTGGTGCACATGCACACTAAGGAATTGCATATGTTTAGGGCAAAAAAGTGGACGCAAGTTAAATCTAAATCAGGCTGAAGGTTTGTTTTGATTTCATGTATTAACTAAAAAAAAGCTAATCCTGAACACTGTCAGATCCTCAAGTCCCAGTAACACAATGGTCAATTTACGGCCCACACATTGGGGGGCAAAAATGTAATCGTCTCTAATTACAGTTACACAATTCAAATAATTTAGCTGGTCGTTACAATAAAAGTTATCACACCACTTAAACATTTTGTGGACAAAGATACCATGAGCCTTATTCTAATAGTTTTTATTATTATAATTCATGTACTTTCTTTCTATAATTTTCTCCCCTTTCTAAAATATGTGTACCTTCTGTAACCTCTTTTGCTTTTTACAGGTTTTGGAGGAGTCATAGAGAATTGCAGAAGTCTTTTAAGAAATAACTCTCAATAATTTTACAGGATAATCATGATAAAAGGTCTGTCGACAACCCACCCACAACTCACCCAGATTCACCTAATCACAATCACATTGTCACGAACTCAGGTGCTCTGATAATCCAAGGCCATTTCAGGGATTGACAATTGTGACAATCCTGCCACACACACACACATGTATATATAACTGCCAACATTTATAGGCAAACCCCGCCAGACTGCCATAGCTCCTACAAATTTGGTCATGGCACCTAACTCGGGAGCCATGACTTGCGTGCATCAGACATCATTTGTTGTCCCTGCTGCGTCACATTACACTAAGAGGAAAAGGCTAGGTGTACACAGCAGTACAGAGCAGGGGGGAAACCTGGAATGTTTTATTTGTTGGGGTGGGGGGGTAAGTGCACTGGCCCCTTTTTTCACTTCTAGCAGTATTGGGCACACTAAATACATGCTCCTGTCACTGTTCAATTCAAGTAGTAAGAACATATATAGGAAGCCAAAAATACCCAGCCAGAGATCATCTACACAATTTCTATGTTCCATGATTTTAAGTGTTAAATGATTCCTTTGTCTTGCCTGTCAGCGTGTGACCTCGTGACTTATCCTGCTTAATCTGTTTTTCAGTATTGGCGGGATTGAAAAATGTCGGTGTGAATGTCCCTTAACATAAGTGCTAATCACTCCTTAAAAATAAATGGTGTACATAGTATAGCAGTTCATTGCTATCATGTATAGCAAGACAAGCACAAATGACTATAAGCCATGGGCTAAAATGAACAGTTAGCTCTGCTTCTAGTGAAAACTGAGTTACCAGGAGATAATTCTTTGTCTCTCAGGAGTTTACAGATAAGTTAAGGATTAACGGATGGTAACACAACACGGGCATAATGCTAAGGCCATAAAAGTTATGGATGATTGGGTTAAGGGTCATTTTAATGCAAAATGCATATATATCATAAAGTATTTAAGGCTTAGAATTAATTGTTCTGTAAAATGATTCTCATGAGCCTCATAAGTAAGATGCAACTGTGGAATCACTCCCTGGAAGGCAACAGAAATACATAACTAGACAATGACAATAATGTGAAGCTACAAATACAAACACATACACAAAAAATATAAGAATCTCAACTTCATTGTTAAAACACATCTTTGTTCTTGTTTAAAATCTGACCTGACAGCATAAATCAACATTTGCTGACCATGTAAGACTTAAAAAGCTACCTGTATATCACAATATAATTGGTATTTGTACCGAGTGCTGTGTATAACATATTTCCATTAAATAAAAATGAACTTGCACTTATCCACTGATATTAATACTAATATGTTAATTTGTAAAAACACACTTTTAATTACATTATACTCATTATTTGCCAATCAGATATTTTCTAACTCCTCCAAACAATGAGACACACATCAATGTCTTAACAGTGTCCAAAGTTTGGCAATTCTGAAAAGTATTACAGATGACAAGGGACATCCCAACTGGTTGCTACAAGTTGACAACTGAGGCACATTGAAGGGTAGATTTACTAAGCTGCGGGTTGAAAAAGTGGAGATGTTGCCTATGGAAACTAATCAGATTCTAATTATCATTTATTAAGTACATTCTACAAAATGACAGCTAGAATCTGATTGGTTGCTATAGACAACATCTCCACTTTTTAAAACCCGCAGTTTAGTAAATATACCCCTGAGAGTTGGACTTGTGTCATTTTTTGCTCACGTAAAATGCGCATTTCCGTATTTAGATCATTACCATTCCAGGTGTTTTATATCAAGTCACAGCTGTATATCTGCATTAGTTACTTACTTTTCCATTTGACTATTGTATAAAAGAAGATTACAGTTTCATACTTAAAGAGGTAAGCAACAGATGTGGAGGTGTTTGCATTTAATTGCATTTATATAAAAAATACGACTTTCACATTTATTAATAACTGTCAAGAAGACTATTCTCTATTTTGTATATGACACTTCACTACATTATTTATTATATTGTGCACAAATAGGGTATTGCGACTTTAGCATTTATCACTAAGACTGTCAAGCCACATCTCCACACTATCATGTGGCATAAGTATTCACACTTGTACGACTGATTGTACATCTGGCGCTACTGTTTTTGAGCTGAACACATCTTGGGCCTAAGTCATTAAGCAACGTAAGGCCAAAAAAGGAGTAAACGGTCTCCGGGACAAACCATGTTACAGTGCAAGGAGTGCAAATTAGTTTATTATTTTGCACATAAGTTAAATACTGGCTGTTTTGTCATCTGGCACACAAATACTTGATAGCTTTATTTTTACACTGAAATTTAAAGTTGATTTAGGACATGCCCTACCCCAAATACGTCTGTCCCCACATTTTAAATGTACCTTCCCCTCCAATGCTACATGGTTTTACCCAGGTGCAAAGTTACTCCTTTTCTATGCTTTGCTCTCCATAATGACTCAGGCCCCTTGAGATACATTCGACTCAACATATACATATAGGTACACAATTTTATTGTTCAGTGCTCAGATGCATCCAACTCTAAATGAGCCCCAAAGGATGAAATCCCTGTCTTCATTTTTATGTTTGCAGATTAGAGGATAAGAAATCAAAGACTTACCTATGTGGGTAGACCAAAAGACAACGCAAAATAAGAATGCAAGGACATTTCAGAAACAGTAAAAATGGTTTAACTACTCATAGGGGGAGATTCAAGTCTGTGTGATGTGTCTCCAGAGTGTCCACAAAGACACATTGCGCTGATGCACTAGCTGGAAACTCCACTCATTATTCTGTGCACCCATAGAGGTGGGAGGGAAAATGAGCGGATATTCTCTACCGCAATGGTCAGCATTGTGCGCAGCCGGACATCGTGGTGGTGTTTCTGGCGGGACATTGCCGGTAACTTGAATCCCCCCCACCGTGTTTCAAGACATTTTATGCCTCAAAGCGGTAAACATATAGTGAGTTTCAGATTTTAAAGGACATGATACATCAAGCTGGTTTAAAATAGAATCCTACTGGATTTACAAATTGAACATTTACCGATTGGTCTTAATGTATCAATTGATATAGTTATAATTTTTTTTCAATCAAGATTATTTTTGCATCAATAATTTTTATTGAAAGTTTTTCAAAAGTATATGGGGGTACAGAAAGAAGAGTCAAAACAAAAGGAAATACATGGGGGGCCCTATACAGGGGGGAAGGAGTCACTCAAGTGAAACAACGCTATAATATCAACAGTATTTATACAGAAAAATAAGAACAACAAGTGCACAGCAAGGCTTATTGTGCTACATTACGACAGTCTGAAAATATTCATAACAGGAGTGCAGGGGGGTGTATCATGTTCACTGGTCTGGGGAGGTTCTATGAGGGCCGCCGGAGAAGGGGGTGGTGAGGAAACAAGGGCGTCTCGAGTTGCACCAGGGTCGTCTGTAACATATTCATGATATCTAAATCATCTCATAATTGGTGCTGATCCAGATGTGGAACAGGGTATGTCTATTGTCTCCATCTCAAACCTATATTGAATCTTATTAATAATATTTTTATTGAGTTTCATTGGTTTATATGACCTTCGCATGTATATGTTACTATATCCTGGTTATATTTGTATTATTGGATAGTGGTACAAGTATTATTTTTTTCCTAAATGTAACTATTCACCAAGGTGAATTTTTGTAAACTATTCGGTAAAGAGACAATACAAGTAGGACAGGAATTATGTTTTTGACCCCATTAGTGGGGGGAAGGGGGTGAAGGCTTTGTACTATTAAAAGATCCCATTAGGGTTCCCCACAGATTGGTGTTGTCCCCAACATGTTGGGAATGGGCATGTGTGACTACCATGAGGGCCGGTTATATTATATGGAGGAGGAAGGCTCCATCAAGTAGAGCCCTGCATGGAAGATTCCCACCTTCAGGGGTACCCCTACAGTGAATAACATTAACACCACGTGAAAGCAGTATAAGGAGGATGGAGAAACCTTTTACCACACACTCTCATACAGATAGCCACCTGAGAAGGTCTTCCATAGTGAGGGAGGGTGGGCTGCACTCCGCAACGTGACTATGTGGGAGAGTTGCCTGTGATATTGAGGCTGAATGGGACAGATGAAAAGCCCCCAGTTGGAAAGTCACCTTAGAACTGCTCTGATAGCAAGGTGGAGTCACTGTATAGAGGCTAAGGTGCTGGGAATGACAAGTCCCTGAAAAATTGTGAGGATGCATCTGCAGTTGAGAAACCTGTGCATGCCTGTGGAATGCCCAGCAGCAGTAGTAGCTGTGGCTGGTGTGTGATATCTGCTAGAAGTTTGTGCAGGTGGAGTCTGGTATTTACACTAGTATATATGTTTGCCCATACTCACCAGCTATCCAGGGTAACAAGGACAGCATGTAACTCCAGTTTAGGCCACCAGGGGGACCCTTCACAAGGCCACATCACAGGCTGTGATGTCACTTCCGGTTAAGTGCCACAGTGCACTGAGCAGCTACATAACTTTACTAAATGAATGAGAACCACTGCCAGATAAGAGACTGTAATATTTTATATTTTGTATCTTTAATCTACATCAAATCAAGTGTTTGTGTTTACACATCAACAGATTACTCACCGTTTCGGTGTTTTTCTTGTTTACAGGAGTGCATATCGGTAATACACTTCACTAAGGACCATTGATTACATTGCTGACACACAGTGACCAAGAAGTCTAAACCACAAATCTGATTTTCTTCCAGTTAAGCACCATTATTATTATTTATAACTACGCCGTTTTAATCTGTTGGTTTAATCTTGTTGCCAAAGTTTACTACACTGTCTTCACTATCCCTATGTGCCTTTTTCTATATATACTCAGATGCTCAAGATAGAGGTTAACTTTGACTGGATCTTTTGTATGCTACTTCTAATTATTTAAAACAAAATTGTCAATAGCGCAAAAAACTGCACACTGATCGCCAGCAGTAAAATATAAAGTGAAAAAACCTTAATGTATTTTTTTTGTTATTTGCACTGAGAATGATAAAATACATAGTGTTTATCAATCTCAATCACAAATCACACAAGATGACTTCCATTATGACACCCATGTAGCGCTTCCAGAGTTCATTTTAATCTAAGAAATCTCCAGCCATCCCTTGTAAAGAGTAAAACTTAATAACTAATCCCGAAAAAAAGCCAGCACGCCCTATATGTCTCCGAGCATTTATGAGAACACCCACATAATACCACCCTTGATGATTGTAGGTTGATATGCACTTTATTGACAGTTTCAGGCAGCAATGCTCAAGTGCCAAAATATGACTTTCCACTTTGACACTTATATGTAGTGTGTCTTTGTTCGAAAATTTAATAAATCTGAAGGTAAACAGGGAATAGGACTCATTCCTGTTAGTTATAAGACATGTAATATATGTAACATTCTGTGAACCAACAAGCCCATGCTGCTGCTAACGGTTAAAGAATTTTTCCTGCCTAGCACTATCGCTTTGGCTGCCTGGTCTTTAGGACCTGTCTTTTTATGGTGTGTTGTATCTGCCTTAAGGGGCAAATCCTGCTTAGAGCAAACTTCAGTGACAGAACCCCACCACCACCATTGTTATATTAAACAGCTGCCTAGCAATGCTGATTTTATGGGATCTGGAAAGCCAAGAAGGCCTGTTATCAGGCCAAATGTTCAAGTGCTGCCTTGAGCCAATTAAATAGACGTGCAAGATGACTTCTAAATGGCCGCTTTCAAGCTACTCACCCAACCAAGCAGCCTGTGAGCCGGATACCTTCAAGTGCTTTTGTACTGCTTGTGCTAATTGTTATTTCCACCCTTTTATTGAGACACAGTGAAACTTCAATGACATTGCCCATGTAAAGCCTGTCTGTGGTTCTCTAAGCCTGAATTCACATTCTGAAGTGGAATGTTTGAAATCCAATCATTGGCACAGTTCCATATGTATGGTTCTTTTATTTCCCATCTGCACGCTTACAGCAGGATGGTAAAGTTTGCAGAACATATTCAGTGATTCTCTATTGATTCTGATAATTCCTGTGATTTTATTATAATGCATTCCGAAATGAAAACTAGTATGGAAACTCATAAACTGAGGTGTAGGCGGATAGCCGTGAAAATATGGTCTTTTCCTGGAGGGTGGTCACAACACCTGTCATCAGGTAATTTAATAATAAACTTTACAGTCAACTTTTTAATAACTGTTCTGTAGCAATAAATCCTCTTATTCAGCCCAAGAGCAATGATCTACTGTATTTTGTCAAACACCTTTGCAGACAGTATTTACGTATATTTACACCAGTAAAAAAAACATGCTATGTATTTTTCCAGTTGCCTTATCCTCATGTGCTACTTCAATCACTCATTTTTACCCTTTCAGTTTTCTCATTTTCACTTTTTAATATCACTAGCGACAGTCTCCCGGCTGTTGCCTGTGGCAATGGAACACCAAATTATGAAGTAGATAATGATTTGTCTTAGTAACTTTTTTGTACCAAAGACAAGGGGCAGGACCGTAACTAGGGCTGTGCGACAGGGCAGATTGCCCAGGGTATTAATTTAACACTTGTCTGTGATGAGGCTAAGAACAGTTGTGAGAAGCGTGGACTTAATGTAACAATAATGAGGGGTAAGAGCTCAGCTCTATAATTGAAAGTGGTTGGATTTACCAGTTAAGGTTTGTGCTCTGAGTACAGGGGAAGATATGGCGTGGGAGATATATCTTCACATGGGTAATTAATTGTCATGTATGTTTATATCTATGTCAGTGGTCTGTTTGTATATCTGTGCTAGTGCACCATGTGTACAATGAAAAGTGAGGTTACTAATTAAACAGGAAGTTACTCCTTTGCAGAGCAGATACTGACTAGTTGGACACACTGTGAGGCAAATCATCCCCTGTGCTAATGTAATAAATAATGTAATTTTCTGTATAATTATCATTTGTTTGCATTTAGTAGTATCACTTGTTGCATTTCATGTATATGATAAATTATGAGCTTTTTCACCAACTACTTACTGTATGTTGCCTCCACAGTGTTTCACAGGTGGTGGGAACTGTGGGCTACTGAATTAATTAATATGTCTGATAAACCTTGGAGCCAGTCTAAAATTTTAGTAAATCAGAGTAAAGAGGAATCCATAAAGATGGAGCATAAATTGTAAATAAATAAGGTAACAGGTCCAGTCAGCTGCACCACACTCACAGGGATAATTATGGGGAATGTGACCGATTGCCCCTATCATCATGCACTGGATTTCACCTTTGTTATTAATCAGCTGTAGTAAGACTATCCCCGCATAATAGTCCAAATTATGCATCATGACTTCTCTGCTAATAGGATCTGTCTAGCTGTAAGGCTCCCATCTGTTCCCTATTTTCCCTGGACAGCCTCATTGTTTTTCCACCCAAAATACTTAAAAGTGTGTCACCACTGAAAAATATTTTTTGACTATATATTGTGTGAGTGTTTGTGTGTGTGTGTGTGTGTGTTTGTGTGTGTGTGTGTATGAGTGTTTGTGTGTGTGTGTTTCTGAGGGACGGGGCGCAGGAGCTTTGGGTGGCTGTAATTTCTTCAAGGACTGTATAAAATATGGAGAAAATATTACCAGTTTCATAAACATTTCCAGCATTATAGAGACATTTATACCTTATCCGCTTGGTAAGGCAGAGAGTTTTATATCATTTTCCTGGGCATACTTTAGTTGTAATGTTTGACTGTAAAGATAATCTAAAAACATAAGCGACAGCGAGGAATGAAATCTACACTATAAAAATCCAGCATTTGACCCTCCAGACAAATACACAACACCCAGACTTCCTGACTCTTACTATACAAATCCCACACAAATATAATGTCACAATATACTACAGTAATATAGTAGCAAATGAAAAAAGTTGTAAAAAGTTGGGAAATATATAAACATCACATCACATAATCCTGTAAAAATATGTCTGTCAAAAGCTAAATTTATTACACCTCCCAATAGTCCAATTTGTCATGGGACAGATAGATAGATAGATAGATAGATAGATAGATAGAAAGATAGATAGATAGATAGATAGATAGATAGATAGATAGATAGATAGATAATATCAATAAATAAATACATTGCTAAATTGATGGATATTGGATAACTAGATAGATGGTTATTGGATAGATAGATAGATAGATAGATAGATAGATAGATAGATAGATAGATAGATAATCGCAAATTGCAAGTTAAAATTTAATTACCCAGACAAGCAAATTAACAAGTTGGATGCTGATGGAGCCTAAGATATGCTTAAAACACAAGAGGATACATTGTCCTTAGAAACATAATGTCACTAAAAGAAGAAATTGGACTCCTAGGATTTATGAGCTTGGTAAAAGTCTGTAACCATTAATCACTGGAATTGTATTGACAGCCTCAAAGTTTGAGGTCGTGCAAAATTAATGCATAAGGTTTTTCACACCATTGATCCAGCAAGGGAATTTGCAGAAGTTTTTTTTATGGTCTAGGCTTTGACATCTTTACAGGAACCTTATATTAAACCAGTACTTTTGCATTAACAGAGCTTTTTTTTTTGCGATTATACAAACAGATCCTACAGACATCAGCTTTGCCCACCTTCACAGGAACAAGCTTTATAATTACCCATTACAAATATTGCTAGGTAGTTCAGTTAATCCGTGTTTAGATAGTTCCATGTACTGATTCATGCCTCCCAGAACATCTAGCCACTAAATTACATTTAAGCTCTCCTAAATAAAACAATCTGACATGTCAGCACCTTGCTCTTTATGATATCGCACCATTCCAATAATTCTGGTTTACAAGAAAGTTCCGATTATGCTTTAATAAGTGCTGTTGGTGGCTAAACTTCAGGCCTTTGAGTAATGACTTGGTCGAATGCAATTAGAACAGCCAGGTGCAGCTGGCCTCTGCACCAATAAAAAACTTCTGACAGTTTACAACTTCCGTTTCAGTTTTTGGGGTACATATCATTCTGCCCAAATTACAGAGGAAATTGTTTCCGTGTTTTGAGCTGTTGGGCGTTCTAACCATTAACGCTGTCTCTCAGTATCTTCCCTTCCTGGAATGGCAGTCTGTGCAAACTGTCTGAACAGTGGTATCATTAACTGTTCCTTGTTTGGAGGCTTTTCCTTTTTTTGTAAGACTGATGGGCAGTAATTTATTTTAATACATGTTCTAATTACAATTAAATGTGCATGGTACTAATTCTGGAACGACAGAACAAAACAGAATTCGAGATTTACACCCCTTTCATTTATGAAGAAGCAGAAAGTGCTTATTAAATAAAAAGGCTCATCATTGCAATGTCAAAAATAAAAACCAGTACTTAACACCATTTCATAAAAAGGCAAAGGTATAAAAAGTCATAAAAAAAATCAGACTTATTTAATAAAGTGACTTTAAAGATAGAATGTAAATAGATGATACAAATGTATTTGTACACTTTAGAAACACTAAGATTTATTTAATAATATGGAGCTATATGCACAAATGTGTTATAAATCCATAGCAACCAGAAATTTGCTTCATTCAGCAAATTACAGCTTAAATTGTGGTTAGCAGCACACTTATACACATTGCATCATGTTATTAAATAAGCCCCATGATCAAACTGCAAAATGTTGCTAAACTGTAGTCACTAAAATGTTTGTATAAATTAATATTACAGTATGTAAACATATGTGTAGATAGATCACAATTATAAGAAGTGTCTAGCAATAAAATATTTTTATAAAAAAAAAAAACGTTTGTGGTTTTGACAGGTTATTCATTTTTTGTTGCAGGTGAACATACATTATTATGGTAAGGGTTATTGCTATATAAAATTATTTTCTTATACAAGTTCATCTCTAGATGAACTTGAGAAAACAATCAGGAAAAACCTATTGAGAATTTCATAAAGTTTTTTGTATTTTGTTTTGGTATTTTTTTTAAGATACATTGATTAGGTAGGTTATACGATTTAAAACCTCCCAACTTAGACATAAAATTAAAACTTACAAATCTGACAATAACTTTATCACCTGCAGCAGACTGGACAGTTCCCTGCACTTGTTTGCATCTGTAAACAAGAAAGGTTCTTTCATCGCATTTGAAACCATTAAAAGTGGCACATGTTGAGATATCGCATTACTTTTTTTGATATCATAATCACAGGCATTTTTGCAAGGTTATTTAATCCAGCCTGGAAATTGATTTTTCTGTGTAAAGGCTTGCAAAACCCCATGTGAAATCTAAATGTTAAGAAACATACATAATTAAAATCCAGACGAAAGCCCCGTGCACTTACCGGCAGTAAAGAAAACATTAGCATTTTCTGCCTCTGCTTTTAATAACCAATTCATTTGACAAAGCTCTTTTTTTCTGATCGCCTTGAAGACTGCCGTAAAAAGTAGATCTGACACCGTTTGGCGATTTTAAGCATCTCAAAAAAAAGAGAGGAGATCAATATGTGCTATATCTCTCAATGATCCACTTATCATAACGTTTTCCTAATAGCATATTTATCTAGCAAGCCATAAATATCAAACCCTTTTAGCTACATGCCAGCACAGTAGAAGTGGCTTTGTGAGCACTATATAGCCAGTATTCCAGGAGAGTTTTCATGGAATGCTAAGTATAGGCTTTGTTTAGAATCAAAACATTCCACTCATTTATGGTTCCAACAGAACCAGCAGTGGTCCTAGATATGTAATTGTGTAGTGTTATGCGAGCTTCCCCTACAGGCTGCACAAGAAAGGGCCGCTGCTAAATTACCAAAAAAAACACTGGAATATGCGTGCAAGGAATGTGTGTGCGCACTACGGAAGAGCTTAGGAATTTTCTCAGCATGGCTAATGTATGTATTGCTCAAAGAGGGACAAATGTGTGAAAAGGAAAAGATTTCCTATGGATTTTGGAGGGTTGTTTCTTTTAATATTTAACCCTTATTTGGCTGAAGCACATCTATGCATTAAAACAGGTGATGGATTGTAACAGACAGAGGTTCATAGTATTGAAACTAGACAGGAAAGTCATTTTGTGGCGGGGGCTCGGCTATAAACAGAGTACATGAAAAGCAATATAACCTGTAGTAATAAGGAAAGCAGGCTGCAGTATCAGCACATTAGCAGGTGTTTGAGACCACAGACTGGTTTAACACACCTGCATTGGAGACTTGAACGGGTTCCTGAATGTACTCAGTCATTGCCATGTTCTGTAAGATGCAAGCTTTTCTTGCTTCCCAATATTGATGGGAAATGATTGGACCTCTTCTCCTACAAAGCCTTCACCCCCATGACATTTGTGATGGAGCATTTTGGTAGACCTTATTCTACCTGTCTAACATGGGCATTAGAATGGAATCAACCACTAGGACCATCCACATTTATTTCAACAATTCTTAGAGTTAACTATATAGAATAAGAATATTTATTAAATGGTTGCTTAGTGATGGATGATTTTATAAAGTAAAACATTTCATTGCATTAAACTTTAAGAAAATAAAGTTCACGTAATATGAGGCTTCCTGGCATCTGTGTCCAATCATTGTACATCTTCCACTTACATCTTGTTCCAGGAAGTATTATCACTTCTTCATCTGTACTGCGAGATTCAGCTATACTTAGATTTTCTGACATACTACATCAGTCTAGATATCCTTCTACAGATAAATTATCTAAAACAGAACTAGTGTTATTCTCTCCCAAACAATTTCATTTATCTCCATTATCATCAACACCAGTCTCTTTCTTTGCTCAGTTTGCCTTTAAATGCTCTTTATTTCTCATACCAAATCACTAAGCACTTTACTTAAAAAAAAACCTGTGAAATATACGCCTCACACATCAAATATTGTCACCCCAAGCCCCGCATTCCCAAATGTCAAAGGGGGGATCAGTAGTCAGCGCTCTATTTGCTGGACACTCTAACAGCGGCAAGTAATGGGAACTATTTGCTATATGGGAGGCTGTCATAAGGGATGGGGGTGGACTTCTATCTTTATCTTTTTATTCACCAATTACACCAGGCCTGTCAGTCCTCTAGCTATCAGACTAGGTATGGCTTTCAAGATTTATTTGCAGTTCCTGTCTGGGTGTATTATATGACTTTTTTATATTAGTTTGTTGCATGATTATTTAATGGGACCCATGCCCTCGAGTGCAGAACATAAGTGGCCTTATTCATTAAGGCACAAAAATGAACGCATTGTGCGCTTTAAGTTTTAAAACACACGCAAACTAGCCATACGCATGTCCTTATTCAGCTAGAAGAGGATCTGAAGAAACATCTCTTGTTGAATACAGCTGTAGGCACACCCTGCATACACGGCACTTACCATAATGAGACAGACACAATACAAGATCTGTACATTACATATGTGGAATATAAAGTCCCAGCAGAACACACAAAAAATAAAAGTAATTATTATCGCCTGTTAATAATATAGTCACTAATGAAAAACCAGTAACAAAGGTTTTTGGGTTTTTTTGCAATGAGATACATTTATCAGGATGCCTACTGTACATAAAATTCATTTTACAGTTGGTCCTGATTGCAAACACATGTTCTACCATGCTTAAGCGTCCGTCATAATCAGGGCCGGATTAAGGGAATGGGAGCCCCTGAGCTAAGGGTACTGTGAGCCCCCCCTCCCCCGATATATAATATAGGAACTTACCTGGTCTTCTTCTCTTGCTGAAGCCTGCCGGCTCCTCTTCTTTGTTCTTGTCCTGCTGTTTATGCCGGCGCGGTGGGCAGTGCACTGCTTAGTGTGGAGATCTCGCGAGACTATGAGTCATAGTCATAGTCATAGACTGCTAGATGCGTTTGACTAGAATGAACAGGAGGTCTCCCCCGACCCGATCGCCGGCAATATTACATAAAAATCTTTCTTAGGGCCCCCCAGCTGCCCAACACCCCTGGGCTATAGCCCAGAAAGACCATTAGGTTAATCCGGCTCTGGTCATAACTAATGATTATCACTTACACCTGACCTGTAGCCGGTGCAAGTGATACTTCAGAAAAACACGTACATTAGAGATGCCCAAAGCTTGAATCATGCGCATTGCAATTTAACGCAAAATATTGGTATTTGCGTTTTTTAATGAAACAGGCCCAAGGTGTTCAGATAATTAAGATATTAAATACACAGCTTAATGTTATCTGTACAGAATAATTAAAACTTCCAGCCTGAATTTAGGCAGCAGGTGTACATAGGTAAATGACCATGCCCTGATGCTTAATGAGCTGCAGTCTTGCAAACTGTACTGTGTAACTAAACTGAAGTAAGACAGTGAAGAGCAGCTTTATCATAAGCTTTACATAAAGAACCTGATTCAGAATGTAGCACAAGTGCAAGAGTATGCGCATGTACAGCGTAATCAGAGATAAAGATGCGTCCAGGTCTGTATGAGCACAGACATGCCCCTCAGATACATCCAACTTGCTGATATGTACAAAAACCTTTTATTTTATATGTTACCAACACAATTGCTACGAAGCATCATTTAAACTTGAATAACCTAGCTAATACAGCAGGAACAAATTCTGGACATGCGTGCTACAACACGCTCGGCAAATCCCAATCTATGGCCAAGCAAATACTAAAGTCTCATTAAGCACCTGTGAATCATTCACAAACCTCTAATCATGAGAGGTTCGCTAATTTGGGTGCTGGTCATTATCAGTTACTTAAACCTGCCCTTCACCACCCATAATTAAAATAGCATTTTCAGCCGTATCTGCGACTACGCCCCTGTCTGAATCTTTATACGTTAGACCACCCCTTCCCTCCCCTCATCACGCCTGTTTATGCATAATGGATCTTACGTGCCAAAAAGTTTCAGGTCTGAATTGCTGAACTTGAATACATTCACTTTCTGAGCATGCGCAGTGTGAAAAATCGCTAAAAATACCCATGGTTGGGACCCCAAAACTTATACAAGTTGAAGAAACAGAAAAAAATAAACTTTTATTTATTTTTAAATGGGGAGTTCACTCAGCTATTAACAGACCTCTTTCATCCTGGTTACAGCTTTAGACCACTGCCATGTATGAAACACAGCATATGACTATGGATAACAGGACTATGAGAATTAGATGATTATTTACGAACTGCTAAAGTACAAAACCGCAGCATACATGATCTTCTGTTAGGCCATGCATTTACAATTTTACATGTTTTATGGTGAAGTGAATGGACTGTGCGTTTGCAAGAGTTTTCCCAGCCTTTGGGCAGATCGAGAGTGTTCCTTGCTCATTGTGGATTATGAGCAAGAATGCACCCAGATTTGCACTGTAGTGGGGGACAGGATTATTAACATGTGATAAATGGAAGATGTGCTTATATGGTCAATTCCTGCTTTACAGGAGAGTGTACAGGCTTTTTCTCCCTGTAAAAGGACATAAAATCTTCCCCCACCTCTGAGGTCACAGAGATGATGGATTTTATGGGGATGTTTGCAGAGACCACACAGTGGACGTGTTTCTTGCAATTCGTTTGGCGTACAAGTAAGCACACATGTACACATAAAGTAGCATTGTGAGTTACAAATTTTGTAGCTCAAAAATGGTTCTTAATGTCTGGGATTTACAAACTTTGGTAGCTGTTTCCCGGTGCTTCACACCTCAGTGATGTCATTAGATCCTAGTGAACAAAATGGCTGCCTCCGCTCTGTGTAGGTGATCCACTTTATGTCAATGTGCAGGATGCGTTTTCTTATATTGTGTTTTTGTGCCAGACACTGTAGGAAGTTTTGGTTACATTTTACTCTACACAATACTCAAGTCTGTCCAAAGCAGATCATTAAAGGGAAAGCACTATTAATCTTAGCAGGTAAGTATTGATTTCTGTGCTAAGGCATCCAGGATTATTGTTATGGGTTTAAGGAGTCTTTGATTTATTTCTTTATTAAATTACAAAATTACCGATCAGAGGAGCTTAAAACAAAAAAAAAATTGCCATGTGTCTCTATAAACTTTGAGGTTGCATTTATTATTGAACTGTTTGTGAGATCAGATACATTTTCAGTAGGCAATTATGCATCCCACAATGCCTAGTTTTTCCTGTGATAATAGGCTTTTATATACAAGAAACCACTACGAAAAAGAATGGGAACAAGCCATTGATTCAATTAAACAACCGCAAATTTGACGGCTCATTAACTAAGAATAAAATGTGCTGCAATACTGTTCAACCTAGACATAAAAATCTGATGTTATTCCAAAACTTCACATAAAGGCGGCATGTTTTAGTAACTCTGCACGAAAACCTCTCTTTGTTTTATTTATTAGTCTTTCAAGGAAATTGTTTTCATACATGATTCTGTTTTATTGCCAAAAATGCTTTTAATGAGTAACACAGTATTCTCCCTTCCTACCTAACTTACACTACAGTACCACTCTATGTGGAAAAAAAAATAAAATTAAAATCAGCACCCTTCCATTGGAGCACTTTGTTCCTCATAATGTGAAGTCATTATTCAGTGCTTTAAAGGGCCACTAATCCAAATATACAGAGGAGCTGATTTGCAAAGCAGACCACAAAAAGCTTGGTTTTGCATGGCTGCACTTCAGTGGTCCATCCAGTGCATATAAAGATGCACATACCTTACCTGTGCAATCTGAAAGTACCTGGAGGAAAACCATAGAAGCTGAAACGCGTCGCTTGTCATATAACGCAGTGGAAGAAGAGATTCCATTTGTTCTTTTGTGAAGAACATCATGCAACTGACAAGGATCCCTAGTAGAATTGCATCTCCCTTTATGCTGTATAACCAAGGTAGGACTACTACCCTTACCCCGGGAGGGAACTTGAGACTTGCATTGTATATGCTTGATGTTTATGTTTTTTTATGTGAGTATGTTTTTATATACTCATATTAAATACTGACATTTTAAAAGGTAATGCACCAGAAGCTGTTCCTTATTTCGTTTTCTATGATGCACTCCCCTCTGTTGTCCATATTGTGAATTACATGCTCGAGTGTGCTGAAAGGCAGTAGAACATAGATCTAGTTGAGGATTTTTGATGGGCATTGAGAAAGATGGATATCTGGTAAGTACAACCACAATAGGGTGACTGCTAACCACTAGACCTGATGTGGGGAGCACATCACTTCGAGTGGAACAATCACTCTTCTTTGATTAACTACTAATGCCATTTGTGAGGGTAAATTAACCATTATTGTGAATGTCCGGCACTATATATTTTTTCGGTTTACATACTGATCGAAGCGGATTTTCAGTTATCTGTTGAAGTGACAGAGTGATACAGAAGAGCTCCTTATTAGGACAATGTTGAACGTATGATGGATTATGACTTTTGCCTTTTTTATGGGAGCTTTGTGATTTGATACAAATAACTTTGACTGGATACTGAACTGTATTTTTGTGTGTGCACCAACACATATTCATATATTTGGCAGAAATCTGAAGGAGCACATTGAAGTGCGCAGAGCCGGAAAAGCATTTATAATATTTTCAGGGTTTATAACTAAAATTCCTGATTTGTGGCTTCAAATAATCATGTTAGGGAAGGTTGGGACTGTGTTACTTTAGTGTTTGTGAAGATTTATAATACATTGCTTGGAGTGCACCTAGAAGTCCACGTCTCTGCTGAAGGTCACACTTTCCGTGGGAGTGGGATCGATTTAGCAAAAAAGCACAATTGCAGGCGTACCCCCAGCTGTAATAAAACTGTCTCAGTGTACAGTGGCCTTTTCAAATCAATAACAGCACTAAACAGCCTGGGCTGGTTTCTTATATTAAAGGGAGGCTACAAACATGCTATAGAGAACAGCAGCCCCAGGACTAGATAGAAATATCTTCATAAAAAGACCCACCTGCTCACTATGCGCAACTGAAGCGAATATTACTATAAATCACTATAAATATTACTTCCCTTCATCGCCAGGCAATCACAAGCTGCCCCTGTATGATTCCCTGGCGATGAAGGGAATCCAAGCTTTGATCATGTCACATTTGTCCATGCAGTGCGTCGGTGGGTCATTTGTATGGGTATTTTTGATGATTGTCCTCCTCCATTTCTGGGTCTAAAGTTGACAACTGGAGTGGACTCATTCTTATAAATTAACACCCCCCCCCCCCCAGTGGTACACATGATCTCCCTGCTATAGTAAAAATCATACCATTGCCATTGGGGCTGATTGAGAATTTGGGCTTTGGGTAGGGATGCTGGCCATATATTAATTTATTTAATAACACCTTACACTGTGTATAGGAAAGATTTTGTCTCATTAAGAGTATAGGATGAAACTCAATCTCTGTAAAGTCTGATCTAGCACAGAACTCACATCCCTTTGCAGAGGGGCAGCAGCCATACATGGCAAGGAACGACCAGGTAAATGCACCTTCTCCATCCCTTTCTCTCATTACAATAATCAAGCTCCGTAAAATGAAATTCCATTTAATTGTAATTGATTCAAGTAATCAAAATGAAAAAACAAAGCAACTTGAGACAAAAATATCAAGGTGACATTCCTCATTCCATGATAGAATGTAACATGTTCTGCATTGTATGTACATGCACATATAAGTTATAATATATGCACTCACTAGTACTCATTTACTAACATTGTATTTAGGTACAACATTTGCACTGAACCCAAGCACCCTATCAGGCAGTTGTTTTCATTGTCTAACTTGCACTAGACAGATAAAAGCTAATTGTTGATTGGTTGCTGAGTGTCAGTGGAAAGGTTAAGCTAGGTACACACTTCAGGTTTTCCATCTGATTATCATGAAACTCAGTGACTGTTAGATCCGACATCACATTACTGAGTACATTGCATTGTTTGAATTGATTTTATAACCGGACTAAAAATCTCTACAAACGATGTAACGATGTTGGCCAAATTCTGCAGTGTGTATGCACTCACAACCAGCTGAGTAGGCAGATCTCCATAGAGTTTACAGAGTTATGATCTTTTCAGCAGATGGTTATGACAGATGAAGAGCACAGATCTGAAGGTATATCGTGTAAAAGTGTACACATGAATTGACATGCTGATCGGGATGTTCAGTCGTTGGTAAAATCATTAAAGATATCTCATGGGGAGATGTGTAATTAGCTTTACACCTAAATGCAATGTTAGTAAATAATTCTTGCTGATATAAGTTTACAATTTGAGTTTTTAATGACCGGGAGCAATCAAAACCAATTCTCTTTCCAATAATAATACAGTAATCAGTATCATATAGGATATATTAAGAACAAAAGCCTGTCTGTTTCTTAATGTTTGTAACTGATATATTCCATGCACTTTAGATATCCTTTTTGTGGGCTCAATATTCAAGAGAATGTTACCAATCATTTAACTACAAAACAGTACCTCATGAATATTAGTCAGGCAATTTTTTAATTATGTTAATAAGCGCCAAACTGGTTCACCACTGAAAATGAATGCCTGTATTGTATGTAGACAGGGCTCTTTTAAAGGTGCTATTCCTCCATGGATATCTCCTGCTGTTATCTTAACGTGAATGCTAGTTCTACTACATATAAAGTACTGAAGGTGATAGGGAGGCCAAAGTAGCAAAAAGAGATCAAAGGGTTTTCTCACACCTGAACTATGAGCTTTTTGTAGCAGAGAGTTTGAAATGTGTTGGTACATTTTAAAAATGTTTCTGCCGTTCAGCATTGGCTCTAAAATATCAATACTAAATCATCAAGGAGACAAGGTTTCAACTACTGTCTGTGGATAAAAAATAATCCACAACAGTATAATTCTCATATTAAATTTTGAATATATCCTAATAATATGAAATAAAAGCTTTAATTATGTGTTGCACTGTTGCACAGTCCTCATGTAAAATGCCATTCAATATTACAAAGGCAGAACTGGATTATTCCAATTACTGTGCTGTGCTGCCCTCTAATGGAGGATTTGAAGAAATGCTACATCAAATAACTAACAAGGAACACACCACATTTGCCAAATGCCAGTAGCTGAATCAGCACATTAAAAACCAATTACAAAAAACAGGCCGAGGTAAATATTGCCAGGAGAATAAAATGCCATCTGTTTATCTCTTTTTTTCTGATGACCAGGACATATTTTTAAAGTTATTTGGCCCAGCACCACTTCTGCTATCAAAAGAAGAATGTTTCGAACCAAACCCTAAGCTTCTTGTTTTGTACCTCTCTAGTTTAACTCTTATCTGTCATCAGTCTATAAATATTGATACTGTGGAGCAACCATTTATTTGGTGAAACATGTTTATTGCGCTTTTCTTGCTAATATTTTTATTTTATAATATTTTTTGGAGAGACATGTTGGAGAGTCACACACTGTGAAGTCCTGACATAAATGTACATACTGCAGTTTAGCTAGTTTGTAACATTCCTTACAGGTGTATTGATACATATAAAACTGTGACCCCAATATCAGCTGATCACTAAACCTGATCGGAGCCTACTTTCTTGTACTTTAAATACCCCCTTTATAACGTATATACACACTGTATAATTATGAGTAGTCGGAATTCAGAACAAGATGGATGGTTCGGTGTTGTCATTGTGCAGAGTCACAATCTAGGGGGGAAAACGTGACTTTATGTACCAGAATGGAGCACACCACCAGTAGCTGCTGAGAAAGGCCCGTCGCCAATGACTGCTTTATTACTAGTGGCTGCTAATTCTGCAGTCTTACACACACTATCCCCACCAGTGGGTAGAATTCTTATTCCGCTACTTTATGTATCAATTGCTCTCCCACTCCTCTTAGATGGTAAGTTCATTTGGGCAGGGACATTTTTACCTTCTATTTCATGTCATTGTATGTAATTTGTTTGTGTTGTGATCTCCTCAATGTACAGCGCTGTGTAATATGTCAGCACGTTATAAATAAAAGATAATAATAATAAAATATACAGCATCATAAGCCCACGGAACTCACGGTAGGGAAACCTTTTACATACGATCCAAAAATCTGTTATCCCGGAAAGCTGGCGCACATATTCTGTAACCCATTGCAACCAGATTGCTTTGATTTTCTAAACTTTAATAGCAACAATTAATCACAACACTTTTTTTTAAGGTGCGTTCGACTAGTATCTGAGCACCTTATTTTCTCAAATCTTCATTTTGCTTGTGCTAGTTTGAAAAAAATGACTTTGTCAATGTATACAAGGAGAGGCTGATTTACCCCTGCCCTTATTCCAGAAATTATTGTCCTGTTCCATGCAATCACTGACCGAATGTATAAGGATAGATTTGTTTTTTTCATTATTACTTGTTAATTTCTCATATTTACATTTTTTTTAAATAACTTTATTTATAAAGTACCAACACACATTGTACACAAAGTAAGAACCAAATTAGGCCAGAATAGATGAAATTGTATAGATCTGGCAAGGAGTGTGTGACAGCCCGAGCCAATACACAGAAGAAAAAAAAGAAACATGTGAACTGGAGGAACTATTACATATGAACCAATCGCACCAGATTTGGGATCTCTTTGTGTTTTTAAAATATATGCTATCCTTTTTTTTAAATCGGTTCTGGTGTTTTTTCCAAGTTTTGAACCAGTATTGCAATGTTTACGTAAATTGCACCTGGTAACCCTGTCAGCAAAATGGAGTGTTTTAGGAGAAGAGTGTTGATATTGTGAGACTTATACACTTGTGTGACTGTGTGAAGTCAGGGCTGCATAGCCAGCGCAAAACCGTATGAGCCGGATATAGGGCCATCACATGGGAGACCAGAGTTTATAAAATTATTTTTTTCTCCAAATATATATAGGGAGGCGGCCATCTTGTCGGGGGCCCGGAACAGGAAAGGAGGAGGTCCCGAGCTCCTCCGGCATTTGGGATGTGGATTCGTGGCCGTGTGGGCCAAATATATGTCTTGGGGAAAAAAGCCCACATAGAAATAAACCCCAGTGAAGAGAGGGCATGCAGCAGATGCTTCAAAGCTGCATTGAGTGAAAGCTCCTGCTGGGGTCAGAGACAGAAAGGGGTCCCCAGAAGCAAAACTAATACTGAAGGGGAAGTGGCCCAAAGGAAATGCCACCAAGTAGGGGTGAATGCATGGCAGCTGCCACGGGAGAGCATGGTATGCAGAAAGGGCAGATAGAGCACAACTAATTAGAGCCCCTGGATATAGTAAATAGGAGTGTCAGCACGCTGGGAGAAGGTTCTCCAATGGCCAGATACCACGGGAAACTGAGATTTGTTGTGCCCCTAAATGGAGGGGAACTATCACATACAGCAGAATGGTTGGACCCTGTGAGTGCTGTGAGACATTGAGAGGCTACAAGTCTACAGTGGAAACATCACTGATATCTGGGATGGATGAAACAATCTGGAAGTGTTCCCTTAGGATGTGTCGTTGGTTTCATTAGAGGGATGAAGGAAGGTCCCTGAATAATGGAGAATTAGTACATACAGCCACAGTAGGAATGTACCCCCTAACAATAAGAGAGTCCGTTGCATGTAGGCAGTGTGGCTAAAGTTGTAGAGGAGGGTCCCCGATAAGGATAGAGTGCACAAGAAGTGTACAAGAACCTCTGGCCATGCCTACTGTCTGTCTGTATACATGATTAGCTCTGACTGATGCTGTGTAAAAACTGCACCCATAACACCAGGTATGTGAACTGTCAGAACTGTTTTATTGCTGCTAAGTGTGTGCTGGAAGAGTTGATGGTACCAGATGACATTTATCTGCAACCTTTATCCTTATGTGCTGGAGGACAAGGCGAATTTTAAATAAAGCTTTTTCCCCGTTACTTAAACTGAGATGGTCTGATGCCCAAAATGTATGTACATTTGCACTGCACAGCCACTAGTGTCCACTCCACTGTATCTGTGTTTAAATCCCTGAGTATTCAAGAGACCCCCTGTTTGCAGATGTCACAATCACACCATGACCGAAGTCGGGGCTGGAAACCTTGTGCCGCCTCCGAAAGGGCGTGACCACAATTTTCGTTTGCAGTAAAATGTGTAAGGAGGTGAATATATTGCAGAAAACTTTTAAAAAATTTGCTTATCTCTAGTCAAGGAAGCTCCCAGTGGCTATTAATGTTTATAGCACCAGACAGGAAACCATCTGTACAGTTTCATTGTCATAGGCTAGGTACACACTGACCTGATGATAGCACGAAAAACCTCCAATCAGCCGACCATTCGGTCAGATATTGTGTGAGTGTGTATAGTTACACGATGATCTAAAGTCGCCCCAAAGTGCCGATCATCCTCATCATCATCACCATTTATTTATATAGCGCCACTAATTCTGCAGCACTGTACAGAGAACGCACGCACATCATTCCCTGCCCCATTGGTGCTTACAGTCTAAATTCTATAACACACACACACAGAAAAGGGTCAATTTGTTAGCAGCCAATTAACCTACCAGTATGTTTTTAGAGTGTGGGAGGTAACCAGAGCACCCGGAGGAAACACACACAAACACAGGGAGAACATACAAACTCCACACAGATAAGGCCATGGTCAGGAATCGAACTCATGACCCCAGTGCTAACCACTTAGCCACCATGCTGCCCATTTCATTTGATTGGTCGTACTGTTTAATATTTTCTGACCAACCGATCATGTAGTGTGTATGCACTCATACTCCCGATCTCCATAGAGTTTACAGAGTCGGGCTCTTTTCAGTCAATGCTAGCAATGAATGTCCCGGTAAATAAATGTAGAAAGTGCTGTAGCAGGAAAAAAACATTTGTTAGTTCTGACACAGAATATTTAGTTTCAGAGTCACAGAAGCTAACAAAATTCGTTAGGACATGTGGATAGCTATAACAGGGTGGTTTTAATCTGTGTGACAATGTGACAGTAATGAATGAATGAATGAATATTGTGCTGTCATTCTCTGAAGACTCGAGGACCAGATGAAGGACCAGATAAAGAGCACAGATCTGAAGATAAATCATGTCACTGTGTATGCATGAATCGCCAGACTGATTGGACTTTCAAGGGGTACAATTGTTTGAGATAATGTGTCGGTCGCAAAACTTCCTTCAGTGTGTACCTAGCCTTACACTGAGCAAATCAGAGCCAGTGGGACTTCTCTGGTAGATCTTATTGTCAGCTTCCAACAGCTCTTCCCCCTAGCAACAAGCAGCAAAGCCAGGCCCTGGTGGTATAAACTTTGGGAGTGACAGACAATTGCTGATCTCTCAGGCTCCCTACACGACTCCCCTACACTTCTATCCCAAAATGTTTTTGAAATGAATCTGATGCATGAATCTGATGCATGACATAAATGTCTTGGAATAGGTCTCAGCAGATTGTTTCACACAAAGTCAGCTGTATCCTGTACCAAAGTCATGAGAGTAACCTGCAACAGAAGGCTTAGTCAGTTCCTCTTCCTAAATGCCACAGAAGCAGGAATGGAGAGCTCAGGAATGATATTCTCAGTTCCTTCACACATTGGCTCAGATATAATTCCCTGTAGCTCCTTTGACATACTTAGAAATTAGTTGAAACAAGTGTACAGATGAATCCTTCAGCCTTCAAAAGGTTGTATTACAGGAGAAATATCAGCATGTCTTCACCCACATTAATGTAAGGTCAATCTCACGAAAAATGACATTGATGTTCTTGAGAAGCACAAATTGAAACTGGCCACTCACCTCCTTCCTAGCAACAAAAATAGGTCAAAGCCAATGTCTTACAATCTCTCATGACAAAACTCTGAGTAGCACCACCTAATGGGTACTGGATATAGATATACTCTTAAAGATCACTATGCTGTTCCATAAGCTATTTCTTAAAATAAGAAAGATATCTGATTTCCCTGACTTTCCAGAGGAAAGCTCCAGATATATCCCACAGCTTAGAGCTGATTTATAAAGATTAGCACTTTACTAAGCATCGATATCAGAACCACTCTTGAACAGGCCGTCTTTGATTACTGCTGAATAACAGTGTACACCAGGACAGGAATGAACTTTGCCCCTTTAGGGAACAACTCTGACTTCAGGAAAACTAAAAGAAAAAAGTAAATACATGTAAATACAGCTCAGGGCATTTTACAGGGAATGCAGTGTTAGAATAGAGTTATACCTGCAATTTAGCAGCTTATTTTTTTCTGCCTATAAATGCTCAGAATTCTAGGAGCATTTTCACAAAGTGTTTCTGTGTATGTGTTTTTGTGCTTGTTTTTTTTTTTTTTAAATCTGCTGCTGCTTTGATACTTAAATAACTTTTTACAACTTGTTTGTGACAGCCTACATTGTTTTATATTCATTTGGACGTAGATTCCGCAAGCCTTCTTTTATCTGGAAGGTGAAACCGATACACTGTAGAATGGTGGCTTAGTGGTTAGCACTTCTACCCCAGAGCATTGGGGTCATGCGTTTGATTCCAAGTCTTTCTCTCTCTCTCTGTCTCTGTGTGTTAGTAAATTTAGACTGTAAGCTCCAATGGAGCAGGGACTGATGTGAGTGAGTACTCTGTACAGTGCTGCGGAATTAGTGGCGCTATATAAATAGCTGATGATGATGATGTAGCATTCAAGAGTTACAGAAACTTTTGAAACAGTTGGAGTGCCAGCAACCAGCAGATCCCATAGACTTTAGTTATATGAACTAACAAAAAATATCTGCTGCTTTTTATTGACACAAACTATGGTTCCGAAATGCAAATTTGACATCAGTTTTACAAAACTAAGTGTCATTTGTAATACCTAATAATATTTAACAGTTTGCAGAGAAATGTCATGACCACTTATAACTTATATAAGCTTCTTAAACCCATAGCATCCTCCTTCCCTTTTGCAGCATACAGCGAATCAGTCCTTTCTACTTTGTAAATACTTGTAGCATGAAAGAGTTACTTCATAATGTGCAGCTGGGCAGGGCCGGATTTATCACTAGGCAACCTAGGCAATTGCCTAGGGCCCAGCGGTCCCCAGAGGGCCCTCCCAGGGCCGGCGTTGAGACCAACCTTTAAAAATGGGGCGCTACTTATGGGCCAGTGCTATTTGCTTGCCCTCCTGGGCTAAAGTCTGCCAGCCAGCCCCTGAATAGGGGTATATGTTATGCTAAAAACTATAGTGCTATGGATTTATTTAGGGAGTGGGCCCCAAACCAGTATCTTGCCTAGGGCCCCATGAGGTCTAAATCCGTCTCTGCAGCTGGGACAAACTGAGGTAAGGCATTAACCACAGAGGATAAAGTAAAGCTTCCTAAAAGGAACTGCACTGCCATCTTGATGGGGAAGAAGGTCACTGCAGACTCGTAAAACTGCCCAGTAAATACAACTGCAAACTGATTTCTGATGCACACAAAACAATTATATTATTTGTACATCAATATTATTAATTATTATTATTATATTATGATTTAAGAAGAAATAATGTATATATTTAATCTTTGATGCTCAATTTATAATGTTGGAAGAACACTATAAATAGCATTTAGGAATGAAAGCATATATGCTGTTATATTTAGTTTATGAACTCCAAACATACATAGCACGCCCCACAAAATTTCACATAAGTCCGCAAACATAACTGAAAGTCAGTGCATGCACTCCCATACTCAGAAAACAGTTACAAGTTGTCTACATTCCAAAACGTGTTAATTTGGGGGATTTATTATAAATCGATGTCCACTCCCAGTTTGTTTGTAACATAATAATGTATATACTAGATATATACAAGCTTTTATATGCAGCCTATGAGCTTGCTACTTCCTCATTCTGTCAACCTTGTTTTTGCCCACAATGATGACATATCCATCCTTCTGTCATTAGGCCACCGAGTCAATGCACAAACTGACAGATCGCGATTATCGGACAACTGGAATTTCAGTCATTACCAAGAGGCAGCAGATCAATGTTAATCAGATGTTAAAGGGGATTTCTGATTGTTTATGGTAGACACAGTCGGGAATTTTGGGTCATCTAGGTCTAAAATGGACAAATTTTGGATAAAATCGATGCATTTGTGAGCGTTTTTTGTAATACTGTGACTGAAGCAAGTAACATTCCTGACAAAAGAGCAGTTAGACATTCGGGGCCTTACGAAGAGTTGGATGTAACAAGTGTTTTGATGTACAGAGTAGACATATGAGTCAGATAAAGTAGAGTGATAAATGTATTGCTTGTTAAAACACTTTAGGTATGTTTGTTTCTAGACTTGAAACCCCAAAAATTTATGGTTGGAGATACCATTTATAGTCTTTTAATCTGTTTCCCACACAGAATCAGAATGGTCATTTCAAAACATGGTCATGTGATCATGTCTGTGGCTTATTTGGCCACCCAGGAGTTGTGTAAAACTGCACATATCTGCTCTTTCAGATTGAATGACAACATAATGAGGGGCGAATGTTGTATGGTGGGCTGATTAGCCATAACCACATTCTTACTGCAATCAGCTAAGTCCAAACAACAAAGCTGAAGACCATATGTGCTTGTGCTCTCAAACACATAAACTGTTGTCATATGATCATCTGAGAAACATAACAATAATATATGTAGTCCTAGAATGTAATATAATGTTTGTTGGGCCAGGAAGTGACATTGCCAATGCTATTATAAAGTAAATAAATTTACTTTCTTCATCAGAATAATGTAACTTTTACTCCAAAACATAAGGAATATTAGAAGTCACTTAGTTGTTAAGTGACCAAGTGCTTTTAAGCAATATGCTTTTATTAAAGTAAAAGCATTATACAGACAGCTGAAACTTCTATGTACTAATGTCCTAATGGGATCTCATACAAATCAAAAATTGAGAATGCAGTCACCAGAGTTATTGAGACATGACTAGCCCGGCCCCTGTGAATGGATCCACCAACCCACACAGTGCATTTCTGTCCAGCTATTCTACACAGCTGTTGCACACACTGTCTGCTTAGTTAGCAGGTGAAGCATCTCCATATTAACACACCAACTTGCTGCAGAGGAGTTAAAAAGAGCGTAGTGGAGTTTTAATCAACAAAAAAAACATACAGAGAATAATTTATCTTTGAACGCAATGTGAAGGCAACATACGGTTAAAAAAAACTGCACATAACTTGTATGCACGTACACGCATAGTCAAATATAAGCGGATCTCAATAACTTTTCCATTTGAATATGGGTATAGAAACTCTTATAAATGAACCACTCTTAATAGAATAATCATTAATAAAAATATTTTTGGTTTTAACCCGAAATATATAAATCAGGATATTCCTAAAGCATACTGTAAATAAAATGCATTTTTATATTTTCTCTTACTTACATACACATTTCTGGCATACTTACGTGTCAGTCATCACTATCAGTCGGCACTTAAACCTGCTCTGTAGCTGGTGCAAGTGATAAGGCTAAAACATCCATACCTAACAGATGCCCAGTGCTTGAATTGGACAAATGTGCGTGTCTTCAATCTCGGCACGCCTTTACTGTACATTGCCTACGTGCGTTTGCCCCTCCAGCCCCCGTTCGGCCCTTCAAGTCATAGGTAGTCGGAAGTGTCATTTGCGTTGACATGAATTGCATGCAATTGCATTCACTGGTGTAAAGTCCGTTTCTGAGCATGTGCAGAGCAACTTCACGTAAGATACAGCAAGAAAAGGGACAGAAGCTGAATCAGGCCCACACACCCCTGTGAATTGGTCTATTTTCTGGATGGAAAATGAGCCTTCATAGTTCTAACTAGTCTCAGGATGAACATGTCCAAATGACATTCACTTGCATGAGCCCTAAAATACTGACCGGAAGAAAGTACAGTCCATGCAGCTAGCTAAATTAGGGGATATTAATAAAAAGAAATCGGTTTGGGGTTCATTTTTCTTTCATTTGGTGTTATAATTTGACAACAGCAGGATAAATCCAGCTTGCAGGAACCATAAGTGACACTAACTGTGGGTTATTTACTATTAAAGTGTAAATGTGAAAAGAACCCATAGCAGCCAGATATTTTCTTTCATTGTCTAAAAGAACTTGGCCTAGAATGATGAATCAAAATATCTATTTGCTGACTGGCTGAACTGCATTACTGCATATGTGATTTACTCTTAAACATTACCATTAACACAACAAAACAATTAAGAGCCAGTAGCGGATCCAGAGGGGACAATCAGGGCGAACACACAACCGCTAGTAGGAGCAGGCTGCCTGCGGCCACACACTACATACCTGTGGAAAGGTCGGGCAGCATACTCTGCCTGCTTTTCAGTTGCCAGGTGCAGCCTAACCACCAATCAGAGTGAAGGAGGTGTCAGGCCAATACTAAATCAGCGCCCTCACACCCCCAAAAAAAGTTTCACAGCTTTATTTCCTTACTTTCAACCATTTGCAATTGACTTTTGTGCGACACTCTACAAATATTTTTTCTTCTTTATACATTATATGTATGTGTTTTTTAAAGGAGGGATTCTACTTTAAATAACCCCAGTACAAAAATGCTTGCCTTCCTAATAATGGATAGAGCACTGATATTTTAGCCACATGATTATAAGCACACAAATATATGACATATTCATGCTCCACACACAAATGTAAGCCTTACAGCCTTAACCTCAGCAAAAGGAATCAGGAAGCAGGTTTGTCAGCCACAATTACCACACACTTTCACAACCATGCTGTTGTGATTTAATGTTCACTGCAAAACTTTGTAGCCAGAAAAAAAAAAATTCTTTACTTCAACCTTACAGCCAATAAATCAGATAAAACAATGAAATGTTTTGTCGATTTGTAGGAGAGATGCTTTGTGTTAATTTCACTAACTTTAGGAAATACCAGCATTTTATTAATTAAATGTAGGCAACGGATCCTATATGAGGTGATCCTGTGTGTGTTGATCAATATACCACTTCTGCGCAGTATGGAGTCACAGCTTGCCTATGCAACCTGTGGCTCTCTAGCTGTTGAGGAACAAGTCAAAACTCTAGAAAGACAACAAGACAATTCAACAAGACAATGCTTCAAAGCACACTGCAAGAGTATCGCTAGAGTAGTGTAAAATTTAGAAAATAAATGTCCTTTCTGTGGCCAATCTTCTCTGAAGATCAATGTGTGACTCTCAAATAAATCCCATTCTAAAAAATAACAAATGGGATGGAAGCTGTATACTTTTTTAAAGCACTGTAGAGGTACATTTGACACCACCAATTTCCTGCACCAGTGACAGCAGCATCATATCTGTTCTTTTGCGGAACCATTCGCCTTCCATTGTCTAAGGCTGGGCACACACTATACAAAATTTCTCCCAATGCGATATCCTTAACGATTTTACCAATGATGATTGTTCATCGTTGGAGCGTTGTGTACGCTCCAACGATGAACAATCATCGTTCCAAAGCACATTGTATCATTTGATTTGATTTTTAGAAATCTTGTTCAACGATGCGGCCTGAACGGTCGTTTATCATGTGTTTGGCCCAATAAGCAGCTGAAAGCCCTGTAGTGTGTACCCAGTCAAACTCTTAGTCTGTGACTTTCCACTAGCCTCCATTCCCCTTCTCTCATAATAACAATGCCTCTGTCACAAGCAGCCCTGTCCTCACTATTTAATATACTCACAGGAGTGGACAGAAAACAGCCTCCCACAAGTCCAGCACATTCATCTCATAATTTCATTGGCTACTGGTTATTCTATCCTCACTCACTTGAAAACGGAGAACATTGCAGATGAGCAGGAAATGAAGAATGAATACAATAAGATGCTCAGACCCCCGACAAACATGCATTAAACATATTAATACATACCTCCCACTTGCCCCAATTTCAGTGGGACAGTCCTGAATTTAGGGCTCTGTACCACCCGGGGACATGTTTGTTGCATGGGTGGGAATGTTAGGGGGAAAGGGAGATATTGTGACATGGCCACGACCCCTGTACCTTGGCCAGGGACTTGCATATTGGGAGGTATGTTAAATAAATATTGCTGCCACTCTACCAACTTAAATGGGTTTGACAAAAAGAGGGATTGTCAGACAGATTTGATATGACTGACAGTTCATCTGTGTTTCTTGGGCACTCAAGTTCTGATACCAAGATCATGTTTAAACAAACCTGCACAATCCAATCACAGACCACATAGGAAATTGCTCTTCCTTTATTTATTGATCAAGCACCCTCAATTTAAATATGCCATCATACCAAGAGTATAAGTATGATTATAATAAAAGCATAACAATAAGTTAACTGATATGTAACATTCATAGCATATTGATAAATGTACACAGAGAGCAATCAAAATGCATTGGGTCTAAATATTCAAATGATAAAAATAATTAATTTACGAATATTACCAAAATTAATGAAAAAGTAAATATTTAATCTTGTAAAGGCCAACAGTATTATTTTCTAAAACTACAGAGCTATATAATAGTTAACACTAGCAGCTTGAAAAAACATTGCAGGAAGCAGCTGTTAGATACCCTCTACGAGAGTGTATCTGCCAAAGTAAATGGGAGAAGTCTTTTCATTAGGTAAATGACTCTTAGGGCTAAAGTTACCGGGAAAAGGGGGGGGGGGAGATGGCACTGTTAATTCTCTGCATTGTGTAGAGAACGTCTTTCAAGTAAGATTAGGAGCAGCAGGCTGAGGGGTCGCAGGTGAAAGCTCAGTGAACCGCTGGCAGCCTGCAGGCACCTGTTGCCCACCACTGGTTTATCTATTACATTTTAGAAACTGATAGCTAGAATTTGATTGGTTGCTATGGGCAACACATCATCTTTTCCTTTATAGAATGTTTGCTAAATCTACCTCTGTGTGTATCTTGCATATACAGGTGCCTGGCCCATTATTAAACAATCTGATACTAGAGGATTAAAGCAAATAGACAAATCTTCTTACATGCAAATTGTGTGTATGTTTTCACAAAAATCCACTAAGAAAATAATGCAGTTGTGAGTCCCACAGAGTAATACAAAGAATTAAAAGTTTTACTGTGAGAAATACTGACTGCCGGTCATTCTCCTACCAAAGTCCTGCAGCTGTCATGCTCACACAGAGCACCTATCAATTGCTCAATATAAAATACTTTAGATCTCCACTATACAAAGCCCACCGACAAGCCAAATAAAGATAATGTGGCAGATTCAATTAAGCGCAAGCTCCAGCTGGAGCCTCATGTGATGTGCTCCTCCAGGTAAAACACGGAGTCCTGTGGAACCTCATGCTTAATTGAATCTGCCCAAAATGTGCTGTGATTATGATGTCATTGGAAACAGTAATTTCCATTCCAAATTCAATTAAAACACAAAAAATAACATTAGTAGCTATATTGGACAGGATCTGGCAGTACGGCACTAGTGTATAGCAGCTAGATCTCATCCAATGTCATAGGACCACACAAGCTGCGATATTGGATCAATTGCTCAATATCGCTGCAGGTACCACAGTGTGTTTGACCAGCACTAAATAAATACATTTTAATTAGACAGCATACACAAACTCAAAAATTCTTAATTAAAAAGATATATACAACAGACAACCACTGGTTCCAGAAGGCCTAACGTGCTGCGGCTTTTGTAGTTTCAAACCAATATAAAGCATTTGCCCAATTTCGATTTATAAAATGTTGTTTCATAATTATCAGCCTATTGTTTCCTGCAACACCTATTTGATCTTAGGTGAACAACAAGATGGTCTAACTTCTTGCTTTGTACTTATCTCTTATTGTCGGGATGACAAAGTAATTGACAACATAGGACCTAATTTAGAGTCGGACGTAGAGTCCGTGTAAGAAGTGTAGGAGTGGAAGTGTACCGAAGGTTGGTAGGGTATTACGAGTGGCAAGCAACCCAAGTTCTATCCCACTCGTAATACCCTGACCAAACTGCAAGCAGTTCCTGCAGCTAGCTAACGCTTGGGCCACCTAATTCCTGCCGCACAGCTTTAGCCCTTTTTTGACGTGTGTTGTGTCTGCGCCTCACTGCGACTAGGATTTATTTACATGGTCACGCCTTTACAATTCCGTGTTCCTCCCTTTCTCTCGTAGTGAGTCGCAAGTGTTAATTGCGTCCAAGATGCAGGCGGATTTGGTGCTTTCTGCACATGATAGTGGTTTTTTTTGGGATGCGCCTAAAACAGACTTTGCGTCCGACTCTAAATGAGGCCCATAAAGTTCTAAACACATTCTCATGACCCTAATGCTAGATTTATTGAGACCAGCTCCCTAGACACCGACAATTATCTGGCATCAGTCACCCTGTACAAATGAACAAGACAAGTTTAAATATTGTAAACTCCTCTCACAGCCCTACCTTGATGGATAGGGGACACTCCCACCTTGCCTTCAAAAAGGAGTTCTTTAGAGGTGTGCTATTTGATTGCTCGCATTGCAAACACAACCTATCAGCTTGCTGTTAGCTGTGGAAGAAGATCCTCACTATGTTTACCTCTAAACTACGTGCACTGCTATATACTATATATATATATTTATGTGCACAGTATATATGCACAGTGGTCGAAGTGGGCCAGTATACAGCAATTCTCCCATTGCTTTTTGGCCACAATACTAAATTCTCCTGACGCTGGCTCCCTTTCTGTGTGCTGTATCACGGTCATGCAGTGCACTCTCAGGCCCCCAGCCTGCAGGCAGTGCGTTGCGAATGCCTCTCCCCCCCACTCCTCCCTATCAGTACACTAAGTGATTCATGCACCTGGCTGGAGGGAGAGAGATTTGCTTTTGCAGTTTGGTATATAGTGGCACCCATGCCAGTAAGTGACACCTTCCCTACTCAAGGTGTCCAGAACACACTGGAGCACCGCCTGCCATCTAGCTCCAGGAAAAGAAACAACATGAGATAACATATAACTGTAGAATTATCCAACTATGCAGAAAATGATAAATTAGCACAAACACCAGGTAAGTACCTTACCAGGCTTGAGTGGTCTTCTATAAACATAGCAAAACAAGTACATACATCATCATCCTGTAATTCAGTACAGAACCACAACCATGTTGAACTTGGGAGGGGGGAAGTTTTAAGCAATACAACTTTAAACATTTTAATAAAATATACATTCATATTACAACATAGATTTCCTTTCAGTGTTCACATTTTTCTTAATTACTTTTCAATTACAGTAATCAGTGCTGAAAAAAGAAGTAGGACAATGTGAACAGCTCTCTGTGTAGTAAAATGGGTCCTACTTGAGAGTGTGAATTGCACCCCCTTGCTGGGCACCTTGGCTGATACCCCTGACCTCCTATATCAAATCAGGGTTGCTCTGGATGGTTCCCCCAGCCTCTCGCAATGGCCAGAGCTGCAGGGTTGCGAGTAGAACATTGTTACTAGATGCTGGGTCCCAAACCTCAGCACAGCCATATACCAGATTAGATTGGTCTAATATGATGGTCGCAGTACTTACAGCAGGTGACTAGGCGTCAAAGCAGGATCTTAAAGTAGTGATGTTTATTGTTTAGAATGGGTATTTGTGAAGATACCACGTTTATCTGGCCCAATTCTACCCACTTCACTCTGGCTGGCCACCCACGGGTGCCTTCCTAAGCCAGGGAAGCCTACCCAGTACCTTCTAAAGTTATTATTAGTCAGTCAGGCAAATGCAGTTAGAAAAGTACAACAGTACATTTATTCTAATAAAAACAATCACTAGATTATTATTTACACATAGTAAATAAATGCCAGGCAGGTTTACCACATCATCTGTTCCTTATCCCACTAGCTTAAGGAGTTACAGTCACTTGGCTGTCCGGACTTGACGACCCATGGATCTCTCTCAACTGTGTATATAGACTCTGGTAGAGAATGACAATTTACAACCAGACCTCACACCTTCCAGCAATCAAATCACAGAATGAACATCCCCTCACCCCCTGGAATGGCTCCTTATATCTACTGTCTAATTTCCACAGAGCTTTCCCCTCTCTGGGCACAGCACTGGGCCTCTTATTGTAAAACATTGGCCAGTGCTGGACTAGGGGGGGTTGGAGAGGGGAGTGAAGCTGAGCTGTCCTTCCACCGAACCTCCCCTGCTAGATGGCCTGTCTGGACTAGTCTTGTGGGAACAATGGACACTAATTTGTTTTCCCCATCCAGTATCTTGCAACCTGATCCCTACCCATAATTATGTGAGAAACGAGGAACAGGATGGTTAGTGTTATTAAACTCGTTTCGCCACAGTATTATAAGGACCGTTACACACTAGTGAGAGGTACTAGTGATCATCTAGAAGTTCAGATGGTATATAACATGTGAAATACAAAATACGTCTCTTTTATACAGTTTCTGGCACACATGTTGCTTTGATTGCAAAACTATGAAATCCCATTCACTTACATATTCCATACCGCCACTTCTAAATCTTTATACTGGCACTTCTAAATTTCCATTTTGACCACTGATCACACCTAAAACATTGCGCTCAATTCTGGAGGGCATATCTCCAGAAGGACTTAAATAAATTAAAGACTGTGCAAAGAAGGGCTACTAAAATGGTGTATGGTTTAAAACACAAAACCTCCCATAAAATGCTCAAGAACCTCAAAATGTATATTTTGTAATAGAGAACAGAGAGGAGGGATGTAATAGATAATATAATATATGAATGGTTTCAACAGGAGGAGGTACAGTAGGACATCATTATATAGAGGCTAGGAACTATTACAACAAGAAGACAAGTTCTAAAACTGGAGGATAGTAGGTTTAGGGTAAATGTGAGGTAGAATTATGTCACCAAAAGGGGAATAGTAAATAGCTGTTCAACAGAAATAAAGGCTAATACAGTCAGGGAATTTAAACATGCTTGGGATAGACATAAGGACATAATAAGACATTATCCTGAACCTGAAAAAAGCTAAGGATCAAATTAGGTATGAGGTTTGAACTAATACAAATGGACTTGATAGATCGTGTGGTTTTCGTCTACCATCAAATTTTATATTTATATGTTTGGACATATATGATGCACAGATAAGTAATATGAAACGCACAGTTTCAATCACTTTGAAAGCAGAAACTCTGTAGCAGTTTTTTCAGATTTATTACATTGAACTTTTGAATAAATTGGATTAGTGAAATTTTGCAAATACTCTTCAAGTCAGACAGTGTGATGTCAGATGAGTTTGGTGAAAGATAATAGTAATTGTCTCCTCATTACCAACATATTATTCAATCTCCCTCTGTCTGTGCAATCAGGCTAGGCTCTGTGGTTTTGAGCTACACCCAATATTATTTAAAGAGAACAGTATTATGTATTCAGAGAGAGATTCGGATCTGCAAACAATTAATGTGCCACAATCAAATGTGTATACTACTGAAGTCTTCAGAAAAATATGTATATATTTAAAGTGGAAGTCCCCACCAACTTTTACACCATGGAATGTTTTGGCTACAAACCACTCAATCAAGCAGTCAGCTCATCACAAAATACACAAATCCAGGGCTTCATTGGGACATCACAACAACTGTCCAGGTCCAAACTACAGACAAAGCAACTACCTCATGTCCTTACCCGTCATGGCTGCCTACTGGCAGAATCACTGACTAGCAATTGCTTTGTGGTTGTTATGTTAGTTGTTCAGCTGACCATATAACACAGCCACAGTGTACAGACACACAGGCAAAGAGGTACAGATGTTGTATTATTATGGGATCCAAGTAGTCATGATGCCACTCTCTAGATCTGATTACCACTAGCATCTGGTGTCCAGAGGGTAATGTGTATAAGTATTTGACAACATTGTGCTTTTAAAAGTTTAATTTGGCGATTATTTTTAAAATATTCTGGCAACTTTTACATTTACCCAAATTAAAGCTTTCATGGACGGCCTTTTGGTCTACTTTCTAACTTCTGTGATTCTGGATTTTGTTACATCTAGAGGCCTCATGTGGCCTACTGACTATACTCATTTATTATTAATTCAGATGTACCTACATTAACAGGATAAGTGGAGATATGTTTGTAGAACTAATCATATCTGCAAATATAAAGGTAGTATCGGATCAATTAAAAAAGATGGAAGCCCTTCCTAAGATACTATCACATGTTTCACATCTCCCCCCTGCGTCCTTTCTAGCAGTCTCCGCACATATTAAAAAGAGCTCTGGCTATAAATAAGTTTAGCCAGTAAAATTTTTAAGGAATTTTTGTGCTCCTAAGAGTAGAGTGAGAAAGCGGATGGGATGCAGCCTAAATCCTTGTGAAAGGGTGACTGGATCCTTCAGCAGTGATACATCATATTGAACCAAAAAGAGGGAGCCTTAGCTCAGTATATAAGGGAATGTGGTACAATATATCCTTCCTCAACCACCTTCTATACTATCCACCTTCCCTTATATACTATGCCTACACCCCCTTTTTTGGTTCAATTAGCCAGTAACACCTTTGTTCTGGGACCACTGCAGATCACGGGATACTCACCTCCCCCTACCCTCATCTGACACTTCTGTATTTTTTGTCCATTCTTCTGGCACAGGATGCGGGGGAGGGAGGTGTTACTGGCTAATGTTATTTACTGCTGAAGTTCTTCTTTAATGTCTTTGAGCTTATTCTAACACATTTTATTTTTACAACTGTACATCATCTGACCGATACTTTATGATGTCTTTAGTTTGTTCATACCCTTCTAGAGATATAGGGGTAAATGTATCAAGCAGAGAGTTTTCCGGCGGGTTTGAAAAGCCAATCATATTCTAGCTATCATTTTGTAGAATGTACTAAATAAATGATAGCTGGAATGTGATTGGTTTTTCAAACCCGCCGGAAAACTCTCTGCTTGATACATTTACCCCGTAGTTTGTGTTTATACAGTATCTAGTCATGGCCAAAAGTTTTGAGAATGACACAAATATTGATTTTCACAAAGTTTGCTGCTTCAGTGTTTTTAGACCTTTTTGTCAGATGTTGCTATGGTATACTGAATTGCAGAGGTCTTCAAAAAGAAGGGTCAACACTCCAAATATTGACTCTTTGCATAAACTTAATGTAATTTTCAATAAAACACTTTGACACTTATGAAATGCTTCTAATATTACTTCAGTATACCATAGGAACATCTGAAAAACAGATCTAAAAACACTGACGCAGCAAACTTTGTGAAAACCAATATTTGTGTCATTCTCAAACCTTTTGGCCATGACTGTATTATTTGAAAAGTGATACAAGCAAATAATACAATAATTATATATACAACTTTTTAAAGCTATACAAATTGTATTAAAAAGACTATATTTAAAAACTGCACTCCCAGCTAGAGTTGGGAGTTTTTATCGTTCATAATTAGAAAATAGCCACTGAGATGAGTGCAAATGGGAGGACCAATAAGCTTTCTTTTTGCCAGTGCTGCCAAACGTCATCCTGCATGAAGGAGAGGGTAGGGTGATATTTTATAAACCTTAACCGGGAATTCAGGTTAAATAGGTATTAAAATCTTTACTAGGTTGAGAAAGCTATCAAATTGGAAATGGGGCTCACCTAATAATAGTCACCTTAGAAGTAACTCATTTTGCAGATTTCATGAAATTGATATGGGCAAAATCAAAATGAAGGAAAAGTAATTATGGCCTGGCATATTCTCCATCCCAACTTCTTATATCCCAACATATTCTCTCACCCAATTGGAAAGTCGACAATAATGACATGGGGTCTGATTCACTAAGGACCTTAACTTAAGAAACTTCTTATTTCAGTCTCCTGGACAAAACCCATGTTTGCAAGGGGTGCAAATTAGTATTCTGTTTTGCACATAAGTTAATCACTGACTGTTTTTTCATGTAGCACACAAATATCAACTTTAAATTTCAGTGTACAAATAAGCTATCAAGTATTTGTGTGCTACATTAAAAAACAGTCAGTATTTAACTTATGTGCAAAACAGAATACTAATTTGCACCCCTTGCATTGTAACATGGTTTTGTCCAGGAGACTGAAATAAGCAGTTTCTTAAGTTAAGATCCTTGATGAATCAGGCCCATTGTTAGTGAAAAAGGGTAATGAAGAGGGGAAGAGGAGAGCAAGGACGAGGTTAGACAGAGGAAGAGTATTGCACACCTACGTAATTTGTAGTTTACAAGTGACCTTTAATGGATAATTTTAAACTTTAGAAGACCTTCAATATTCTAAGATTCTCTACATAAAATCCTATATTTGGGGAGTATTTATTTATTTTGTAAAAACATATTAATAATATAAAATGCAAATTGTTTATAACAAAAAAAAGTTAAAAATAACATTTCTGTCTGGAAAGAGAGTTATTTCTGCAAGTGTGACACAGTATATAGGATGCAAACAGGCAATGTTCTTTTATATTACACACAGCAACATCCGGGTCACAGTAAAGATCACGGTTCTGGTTTCCTTATACATTTTTTAATTAATATAATTGAAGGATATTGGACTGAATCACACATACTGTATCAAGAGTGCAGTCAGCTAGCAGCTGTAAAAACGAGTTCACTTATTTTACATCTTCATCTTGCTAAAATGTTAATAATTTGGCTTGCAGGGTTGAACTGTTTTTGTATAGATCTATTATGTTTACCTACTGCACAATGACAACCATATGGGAGAGGAAATGTTCAGCGCTGGGGCAGATGGAGTAAACTGCAAAAACTTTTCTGTTTATATTTCGGCAGAACTGAGCCTGCAGCAGGATTGAAATTACTAATATATTTTGGATCTGATGTAGTCTGACCTGGTGCGATTCCAAGATTATACTGACAACCTTACTTTGAAGTAAACAAATTTAATATTAGAAAAAAAAACATGCCTGATTACTGATGCACTATGGAATTATTTAATTATTTATTATTAATTATTATTATTATTATTATTATTAATAATAATAAGGACGACTAATATACTAGATTACAATCACTAAATATGGACACAAACAATGATGCAGTCAGTGTAATTATTTATGATGTGGATGGGAACGTATAGTATAGACAGTTTAAACACATCAATATCATTATTATTATTATTCTTTATTTATAAACAGGAGCAATAACCTGTTGTGATCATGCATAGAAGTAGTGCTACAATCAGTGCTTGTATAATATATATTTTGCATCACTAAAAGCTATAATATCCATGAAAATGTGTGTAATTTAAGGCTCGTTCATATCTATCCTCTTTCTGTGCTCTACATAATTTTAGAAAATAGTGCAATAGAAAAGTCAATGGTGCCGTTCATACCATTGTGTTCTATAATTTTATAGCTGCGTGTATAATTTTAGAAAGCAGCACACCCTATTTCTTGTGCATTTACCAGTAAAATAAACTGTATGAAGGACGTATGAAACATTCTTTCTAAAGCATGCATTAGTTCTCATGCTCTTAGGGGTATATATAAATAAATATATATATATATATAGCAACCAGATTCTAGAGTGCAGATTTAATTCAACCACGTTAGTAGGATTAATGCGGTGTTACTACTATTACCTTTAATACGATAATTTTAACCCGGATTTTTACTCGCTGTCCTGAGAGGTGCGAGCAAAAATCAGCGTTAAAATTACCGTACTAACGGTAATACTGCACACATTTACCGTACTAACGGTAATACTGCACACATTTACCGTACTAACGGTAATACTGCACACATTTACCGTACTAACAGTAAAGCGCAGCCCAATTGAATTGGTCCCTCGTTATCATTTATTTAGTGCATTCTACAAAATGACAGCTAAAATCTGAATGGTTACTATAGGCAACAACTCCATAATTAATAAATATCAATATAAAATCGTTCTACAACATCCAGTGTTGTCTCTACATTTTGTTCACAAGAACCTCCTCTGTCTTTCAGCTTAGTCCCGTCATACTTAGGTATGAAGCTTCATCTGTTCCCTTCAGCTTCTTCAAGAGTTTCTCAACTTGCGGTACATCAAGTCCCAGGGCAAAATGTTATTCAACTTAATAGTTTTCTCTACTTATGAATAATGAAATATACAGAAATACATAAACATTTACCTACACAGGCCTCATACAGAATTGAAATTTTAGGCATTAATGCACGTTCGTAAAGCCTATCAAATCACATTCAAACTGGTAATTCCAAAAATAATGTAGGTGAATGCATCTATACACACACAAATTCTGACAAGCGTTCTCTTCACTTTACCTTGCATCAATGACAATGCTGTCCACAACATACAAAATCACTAATCCTCATTAACATGCAATGGAGTTCTGTGGAAACGCTCATGAAGTACATAGTACAGAATGCTGCAGGAAGGCTTTAGGAACACGCTTACAATGCTAGTTCAACGCAAAGACAAAGTACACTTCACCTTTCAGCTCCAGGGTGTGTGCAAGCCTATAAGTGGGTAAATTAGGAAAACTGTACTTGATAGAAGGAGAGGTCCGGTAAGAATTAGTAAGGAGAAAGAGATGATCAGGTAAAATTAGCTCTGACCAAAATGTTAACACAGAACGTTTTGCCCCCCTCCCCCCCACCCAAAAAAAATATAATAAATAAATAAACACAGAACCATGAATATGTTTGCCCCATGAGATGCACCAAGGTGTTCTACCAATACCATTTAAATAAATGGTAATAATAATAATAATAATAATAATAATAATAATATGAACAATGTCAGCCTTTGGGGCTGGTGGGAGTGAAATTAGAGAGGGACCACTTAGCAGATTGCCCACTTTTTTATTTAAAGCGTTTATTGAATGTTCATTGTAAGCACTTACAATGCTGTGTATAAGCCTGACGTCAATGCAAACAAGAATTGGTACATTAACGTGCAAATAACAAAGCTGACACTGAATATAAGTAGTGTGAATTAAGAATAGCGTAATCCAATTGTTGGGTGTTAAGGTGGTATTTTTGGGAAGTGATCAGGCAGGAACAGAGAGAAAAGATAAAAACAGAAAGTGTGTGTGTGTGTGTGTGTGGAGGGGGGGGGGGTAGTATGTGATGAATAATACATAAAATACTCCTTGCAGTAGGTGTACCATAGTCTATTGATTAATTTGGGGACTTCCAGTCAGCAGCAAGCTGGCTGGTAGCAATTATGTGTCAGATTAGTTTGTTTTGATGACAGGGGGCCGACAGGAAAGGGAGCAGCAGGAGGAAGAACCTTGGCAAAAGTGGGACGTCCACTTGGACCACCATTAGATTGAGGTCCATTATACTTTTCTAGAAATGTGTGAGATTTGGACACCACCACCAGATGTGCTGAAAGAAGCCAAGTTGAGTGCATTCCCTCAGCTTCTACCCGAGGCTGCAGGGTAGATCTTATATCATTTGCAGGAACATGATACTAATGACGGTTTATGGGTTTTATTTTATTTTTACACAAATGAAGCTGCTGACAATATTTTCCCATATGTTGGCCCATTCTTCCCTATCACAGGTCTCAGCCAGATCGGCCTCCCAGCGAAACTCGTGGGGGTCTTCCCCAACGCACTTGAAGTGACGAGTTCTAACAAAGAAATATAAGAATTGATAAAGCTTTTGATTGGGATAGAACTCCAAAAATTGAGTAAAGACCGGAGCTTGATCTAGGTCGTTTAGAAATCGCCACCCACCTGCCAGCAATGGGCTGAAGGGATTAGGACCGCTACCTGAAGGAAAATTGGTGTTGCACCAGAGTGGAACTATTGGCAAAGGTATGAAAGCTCAGTACCAGATAGATAGGGAAATTAAGATCACTGGATGAGATTTAAATCAGGAAGATTAGGAATGTCTTGGGAACTAAAGGGGAGATGGGAACGTTAAAATTTGAAGGGTTTTTTGTTTTTATAACTGTCACGACTGAGTATAGCGTACCTGCTATCGTTGACACTACTCGAAGGAAGGCGCGGAGTCTAACGTGCCACTGGTGTTCACCAGGGACCCCCGCAAGGAGGTATGGACTCAGCTGCAGGAAACACGCAGGTCGCGGTCCTTCCACGAGTCAGATAGCGAAGCACGAGAGGAATGTCAGACAAGCCGGTTCAGCAACGGTGCGGGCAAGGCAGGTACACAAGAAGAAGCCAAATGGGTAGTGAGTCAAGCCGGGTCGGTAGCGTTCTGGCAGCGTGGTACAAAGGGAGATCCAAAAGGGTAGTCAAGGCAATCCGGGTCACAAGGGTCACAGGCAAAATGGCAATAATCAGGAGGCAGGCAAAAGGTCAGGAGACAAGTTAAACACAGGAACACTGGAAACGCTGGAGGACAGGAAAGGACCTGAAACTCTGGCCCTGGAGGTGGACTCAAGAGAGGCTTAAATGTATCCATTAGCCAATGAGGCTCAGCGCCGCAGCGTTCGTCATAATTTTAGAGCCATAGCGCTTCCGCAATACAGCGCCCCGTTGCCTAGCAACGGGGACGCTACTGAATCTGTAGCCGGGCGGCCGTGCAGGGCGGAAGTGCTAGGCAACCAGACGTGCCGAGCGGCACAGCGGGACATCCGTCCTGATCTCTATAGGCGGCGCCTGACAGTATGCCCTCCTCCTCCTCCTCCCCTTGATTGGAGAAATCTTTTGAGTAGCAGAGGAGTATGAAGGTCTGATTTGTCCACCCAAGATCTCTCTTCAGGACCAAATCCCTTCCAGTGAACAAGGAACTGTTGGCGACCATAGCGGATACGGACAGCCAGGATTCGGCTGATCTCAAACTCTGTTCCAGAGGAGGTTTGAACTGGAGGAGGTCGAGATGGAGGTACAAAGAACCTGTTAAGCACCAATGGTCAAAGTAGGGACACATGAAAGGTATTATGACATCGTAAGGAAGCAGGTAGCCTTAGCTTGACACACACAGGATTGATAACTTGTGAGATGGTGTAGGGACCAATAAAACGTGGAGCCATTTTCATAGATGGTACCTTCAGTTTCAAATCTTTAGTAGAAAGCCATACCTGATCCCCTACCTTCAATAGAGGAGTAGCTCTACGTTGACGGTTTGCAAAAGACTTGTGGTGCTGTGTTGCCCTTTGCAGGGCCGCCTTAGTTCTGGCCCAGATGAGGGAAAATTCTCGATAAAGGGCGTCCAACGCTGGAACTGAGGAGGGAGAATTCGGAAAAAGATCTGGAATAATAGGATGCGCCCCGGACACAATAAAAAATGGAGAAAAGCCGGTGGATTCATGGACGTGATGATTGTGCGAGAACTCTGCCCAAGGAAGAAATTGTGACCATCTGCTTTGATTATCAGCAGTAAAGCAACAAAAAAGGTCTCCAAGTCCTGGTTGATCCGCTCGGTCTGGCCATTGGTCTGTGGGTGGTACCCCGACGAGAATTTCAATTCTGTACCCAACTTCTTGCAGAAGGCCCTCCAGAAACGGGAGATGAATTGGACCCCTCTGTCAGAGATGATTTCTTTCGGACAACCATGTAGTCTGAAGATCTCTTTGATAAATGTGTCGGCTAAGCGACTGGCCGAAGGTAGACCAGAGAGAGGGATGAAGTCCACCATTTTGGAAAACCGATCAATGACGACCCAGATGATATTGAATCCCGAACTGCAGGGAAGATCAGTGATAAAATCCATGGCTATACTTTCCCAAGGAGCATTAGGCGTGGGCAAGGGGCGAAGCAATCCAGCAGGAACCTTCCTGGAAGACTTGTGTTGGGCGCAGATTGTGCAGGCTGCAATAAAATCACGTATGTCAGTACGTATAGTGGGCCACCAGAAACGTTGACAGAGGAAGAATGTGGTCTTCTTTATTCCAGCGTGACCCGCAATACGGGAGCAATGAGCCCATCGCAATACCTTGAGTCGAAACTGTGGTTCCACAAACAATCGCCTACAAGGGGAGCAGTTTTCACAGTATTGGTAACTGCCACAATGTTAGAAGGGTCGATGATGCATTGGGGAATTAATGGATTCAGGCGGTGCTCGCCCATTTTTAGCACCTGGACAAAAAGTAAGAGTCATATTGAAGCGAGCAAAAAATGACGCCCAGCGGGCCTTCCGAGGATTCAAACAGCCGGCTTCACGAATGAATGTCAAATTTCAATGATCTGTGAATATGGTAACAGGATATAAAGCACCTTCTAGTAAGTGTCGCCACTCCTCCAGATCTGCTTTGATAGCGAGAAGTTCTTTATCTCCGATTCCATAGTTCATCTTATTAGGGAGGAATCGTCTGGAGAAGAACCCGCATGGAGAATGGGTACCAGAAGGTACCCATTCTCCATGCGGATTGGGAACCAGATGGTGTCTTTTGGAATAACACGGCTCCAATGCCTATTGAAGAGGCGTCTACTTCCACAAAGAAAGGTCGCTGTTGGTCCGGCTGAGAGAGAACAGAGGCCGAAGAAAAAGCTTTCTTAAGAGTAGCGAAAGCAGAAATAGCCTCTGGAGACCATATCTTCGGATTGGCAGATCTCCTAGTTAATGCTGTGATGAGAGCGATAATGGAAGAAAATTTTTGGATGAACTGCCGACAATAATTAGCGAACCCGATGAATCTTTGGATTGTTTTAAGGCCCTGCGGTTGAGGCCAGTCCAAGATGGCCGACACCTTGGTGGGATCCATCTGTAGCCCCGAGCCGGATACGATAAACCCAAGGAAGGACACTTGAAGAACTTCGAAGACACATTTTTCCAATTTACAATAGAGATGGTATTTGCGCAGTCTTCGTAAGACCTCCCTCACTTGTTCTTGATGAGAACATCCGTCCCGATCTCTACAGGCGGCGCCTGACAATAACTGTCCAAAACTTGACTGAAAGACACCGAGGCCCCTCTGCGCAAGACCCCCCTCCCCATTAGGCCTCTATAGAAAATGTATTTTTATCAGATTGACATCTTATGACCAGTTCTTACTGCTATATGACTACTACCAATTTAAACTGACTGTACTTTTGCACCTATTTCTAGAATATATTTGTCTGTTATTATTTTGTTTCCCTATCGTCTTGTGTTAGTTGTGGGGCACTGCAAAAGAAAATAATAAAAGTGCTTTCATTAGTGTTCCATGAACATTTTAATAGGTCTTAAGGGTTCCACAATCCCAAGATCATTGTGTAGAGTCAAACTCACAAATGTATGTTCACCAAAACACAATATTTAATCAAATGAGCATCTCCTCTCTAGTATGACAATTATTTATATCTTACAACCTGGTGCACAGAGTAAACATATAGAAACTAACTATAAATATAGCAGTCACATACCTGCCAACTTAAAAATAAGAAAAGTATTAGTGTGATTCTTGTGACCAACTTATTGTGTAACATGTATAGTATTAGATTGTTATATCAGCTTGCTTAACAATGGTTTATATGAGCGTGCTGTGTATAAAGCAGCTGTGTATAGAGCAGTTTGCTACTCCAAAAAGGACATATATATGCTTGACATGCATGGTATGGTAAAAAGGACATAATATATGCTTTATATGCATGGTATGGTAAAAAGGACATAATATATGCTTGACATGCATGGTATGGTGAAAAGGACATAATATATGCTTGACATGCATGGTATGGTAAAAAGGACATATATATGCTGGACATGCATGGTATGGTAAAAAGGACATATATATGCTTGACATGCATGGTATGGTGAAAAGGACACGATTTTTGCAGCATAATAATACTTGGCATGCACTCTGTGGGAAAAAGGATAAACTTATTGAGCTATAAACAGCACAGCGCATTAAAAAAGTAAATATTTTGCATGCATGGTATGGCAAGTAAGTAAGTAAATTCTAAGCATATCACACCCATCTGTCCAATAGTATACAGCCCAGTGTCCAGTACACTCACATACCTACCATATACAGTTACAGAGCAAGTTTAACACTCCCATGCCACCATACACTGCCTCGTCCCACCACATATTCCCAAAATGCCTCTAAATAGCCCCAGGATTACACCATGTTACCTCCGGTCATCTTGCAAACTCTTAATACCAACATACAGCCCATACTTGCCAACTCTCCCGGAATATCCAGGACACTCCCGGATTCCAGGTGGGTCTCCCGGACTCCCGGAAGAGTATGGCAGCCACCAGCATCTGCCCACATCCTAGTGAAGTGGGCAGAATTAGATCTAAAATGCAGTGATTCTCAGGGAATTGCGGCATTTGGCATAATGACACGATTTTCTGAGCCCCGCCCCCCGCACACCCACCTCCTAACAGCAGCTCCCGGACGCCAACGATAAGAAGTTGGCAAGTATGATATAGCCTCTCAATGTCAGCACAGTGCAGTTTAGTATGCCCATATACATCATTCAAACTGAACTGAATGTGTGTGCTTTTACACTATTGAGGGGGGAATCCAGAGACGTATCCATAGTTCAATGATGGGAAACAGGAGGCCCTCTGAGCTTTCACCAGCTTGTAACACTTGTTTATAAAAAGTTATTAAAGATCGATGTCTTTAAATAAAAGTATTGTTTTAAATTATTACTGAAATTAAGGATACTGAGCGGCCTTCTTGAAGGTTAGAGAGCCACACCAGGCGAAACTTGAAGTGTTTCAGGTTGCCCATCACTATAGGGGATGCATGAAATGAAGATGAAATTGAGTGGTATTAATGCAGATTACACTAAACGTGTCAGTACTGGAAATTGGGGAGGGCCATTAAGTTTCTTCAGCTGCATCAGGATTTTCCTTGATTAAAAGTAAAAACATAAAACCTATTTATTCAGCTGATTTTCTCATACGGTACTCTGAAGAAGATCCTGATTTCTGAGGGCTGAATGTACTGCATAAAAGTAACATCATGGTGATCTGAATGTTCTCCATATTTTTGACAGTTTTCTTTTTTGCATATAATGCACATAATAGTAAATAATATTTATTTTAATAAGTTACCAAAATAAAAATCTTGCTGTATTCCCCCCCAAAAAATTTTTTTAAAAACTAAACAATAAAATATAATTTCTCTTATCCAGATACATCAAAAATTGTAATGAGACAGTAAGAATAATAAGGAAAAAAACAGTTATATTAAAGCATAATGTTAACATGAAATATTGCAACTAATAAACATTCTCCAGCTACTAGAATCCTAAACGTTTGTTGAGTGTAAGCCACCACGATGACTAGATAACTAGATTAGAGTTGGGGCAAAATCATGGTGTACTACCAAAATAATAGACATCTATTAAGCATATTTGTAAAATATTATACTCTCACCTTTTATTTACCCCTTTTATCCAGGCTCCGCAGAGAACCGCACAAGTATTATTAGTTATCTGTACCTAGTCACTGACACCAACACTGATCTCAAAGTCTTCAAGCTGTGAAAATCAGCTACTTGCAGGCACAGCGCAGGGATACCAGACATTGTCTGCTCCAGTATAATGTGTTATATGCGACAGCATATTATTAGAGAGCCACACAGCACATTACAGTGAAGACGATTAGTCAGCAGAGTCCATGGAATCCATGGTACTAGGCCATGAGCTGGGGTGACTAGTACTCAAAATAGGCTAAAATTACAGTCGGTACAGGACTCTTTGATTATTTCAGCATAACTACTAAAAGTGTACAGAAAACATTTAATATTAATTTTTCAAGTACATATTAAAGCAACTGTAGCATTTAATGCTAATTAAATCATGAATTTTAGCCAACGGTAAATTTTAAACCAAATTCACTATTAATTGATCATTGAACCATGGGACTAATAGTTAACTTAATCCGAGTCTCTGGTGAAAAAATAACAAACCTCTAGTGTTCAAGAATAAATCCATATTAATAAAAATGCTTTGATTACCGGTATATTGCTTTTCTCCCTCTTTTTTTTTTTCTTTTACAGAGAATAGACATGACTAATGAGTCATAGGTTCTAGGAAAACTACATCGATGCAGTGTGTTCTCAGCCCATTTCAAAGAATTGTAGTAGAAGGGACTTTGTCATAGCTTTGGTCATTTTACTGATGTGAAATTATTAAATTATTTCTCTTATTTAGAAATGGAAATTTTACACTTTAGAATCAATTACTACCCACAAAATATGCTGTGACGCAGATTGTTACGTTTTGCACCTATATATAAAATAGTCCTTTTACGAAGAGAAAGAGGCTCTGCAGCCCCCGTTAACCAGGGAAAGGCCTCTCCACCATTTAAAACTCAATTTGAATATCCCGTCCAAAAAAATCATATCGTTATTGCATGTGGATGCACCAAGGGGCACCCAGGCAGCATTTACCGAGGAAAACCCCAATCTGTCATGCTCCTTCAATCAGGAAATGCAAACTGTTGCACCCTTCACCGATATATGCCATCTTTGCTGACAGATAAAGGAGCTATAAATGGGTGCTTTTGGACGTTTACATTTAACATTATTTTATTGTAACCATGTCAGTACCTAAAGTCGCACTAACCCTATTTTTATATTACCCATTGGAATTGTTTACTATATAAATGTACCTACCATGCAGCTCTGAAAAATATAACATTATAGTACAGTCTATTCACAAACTGCTAGTTTTACTAATGGCCTATATAGAGGGATACCATAAGACTATGTCTACAGTATATAATACCTAGTACTACACACAATAATGCAAACACCTTCTTGATGACATTATAGAAAATGGGTCAGAAGCACTTGATTCATTTGAGCAGGAAAAAAGGACAAAACAAAATAGAGAAATGTTCTAAACAACAGTTTGTCCCATCTGCAAAAACATGTTTATAACAAAAACACTAGTTATCGGAGTTGTCTTTACTGTATTTATCATTTAAATGTTTTCTTATATTGGTAGAAATGCACCTACGAATGTCCTTTCACCTATAACGTGCTCCTGGAACATTCAACAAAAATATGCTTTAGAAAGTTTAGGTCAAGGCCGGACACCCACCACCTCCAAGCAAAGGGTAAAAATCTGAATTTTTCATGAAGAAAAAGTTTTCCTATTAAATCCATATGCATTTTTTGACCAGCCAAACTATATCACATTTTTGTATGTGGGTGACTGGGACGGGGCATTTTCATGGTGGGGGGGCCCTGCCTGTTTCATTTGTACTGGGCCCCACAATTTCTGATGGCAGCTCTGCTTGCTCCTAACTGTAAATGAGGCTCTATATGTTTTGCAACAGTAACTTATTCAGCTATGTTTAATTAGGCACAAGGAAGATATCATATTATAACACAAACTGCTAGAGATTGCTTCCCTGAATGACTGGATTTAAATCCTGATGTAAATCAATACACTGAGGCCTTGAATTTCACTGCTGGTTTTATTCTTTGTCTGTAAAGTATGTACTGTATTTTCGTCTCTTATCAAAAGAGTATAAATTATTCACATCTTTGACATGGATATAAAGTTGCTGTTTTGTTCTTCTTCTGCTGCCCTGTTTACATTTTACATGCATTCCTGTCTCACTTAAGGGAAAATGAATTTCATTAAAATAACACCAAACAGGGTCTATGGCCTACTGCCATCCTATGATCTCTCTTCTGAAAGTAAGAGATTATACTACAGAAATATACTGCTCAAAAACCTGTAGAATGCTATGCCCAGAAGCAATGTAAGGCCCAAAAAGCAAAACTGGTGCAAAAGAACGTCAAATAGTGTAGAGGAAAAATATATGTTCTTAGAAAAAGCAGAAGTCTTTTGAGTATTCCTTAACAGGTAACATAATTGCAGTAATGTAAACTCACATAAGCCTGAAAATGTGAGAATTCAACGTTATTCAAAACACAGAAAGTTGTTTTTACAAAACACAACAAGTTAAAAACAAGTAAAAAGAACACAAAAGTCAACCCCACAGCCACTAGAGAGAAAGGGCACAGAATAAAATGTAAACCCCAATAGCCAAACAAGGAACACTTATGATAATGTAAATACAGTAAAGGATAATGGATAACAAGTGATCTTAATCCACTAGGGCAGTGATGAGCAGCAGCAGCCCTAGTACTGCATGCGGCCTTCCAAGCTTTCACCAGCGGCCCCCAGCTACTTCCTCTCTTATTGTCAGATTTATTTGTTTGTTGTAATGCTTGTTTATATTACATTACAATGGCTACTGATCTGTTATTACATTTAACCTCCACTAAGGCACCGCTATCTTCTAGGACTGCAGCTGGGGTGAAAATTAGATTTCCTGGCAGTCTTTGCTGCTGGGAAGAGAAAGATGGCACCGCAGGAACCACTGCTGGATCACATGAGATTGGGGGAGCGCACATGCAGGCACAAATAGTATAAGATTTCCTGCCAGTGCCATGAGGAACCGAAGGAAGAGCCCCAAGAGGGTGTGGGCAGTGGCCCCAGAGGACCTTGTGGGAAGGCTGGGGAGTTTGGCAGGCTGCATTGAGGAGGGATGCCCAGCATGCACCTGGGGCCAGAACTGGAGAGGGCACTGAAAGAAGGAGTCACCGGAGAGTATTAGCTTGAGAGACACCAAGGAGACCCAGAAAGAGATACAGAGACGTTGAGAGTTCTGGTGCAGAAAGAGACTGAACATTATTGCCCCGAAAGAGGGAAATGTTTAAAGTCAACTTATTAAGAGAAAGAGACACTTTTCCCTATCACTCAGACTGTGGGAATGTTATAACTGCAGCCGGTCAGCATAGAGAAGCTTGTGATGTGTGACACTGAGAGTAAAGCAAGTCCCTGGTCAGAGAGGGAGTCTCCAGACTTGTGTGAACTTTCATTTGAGCTGGGAGGATTGCAACCAAGATAAAGATGGTCAAATGTCCCTCTGCATTGCTGCTTATACACCACTGACAGATAAGTGTATTTCACTTTACAAGAAAACATATATATAATGCAAAGAGACTAAGATAAACCTTCTACTCTTCCTAAGTTGTGCGAGTGCCGCATTACACACCTACGTCAGCTAAAGACAATGACAAGCTAATAAGTTACTACATCATTTATGGAGGATTGTGGAAGTTAATTACCACAGAGATACTCTACAAACATTCAACTATAACCTGAGTTATTCAACAAGCGCAACGTTACCCAACATTAACAGTACTGTAATAATATTTATACTGACCAGTCACCGATATGAGTGTGGTGTGAGTTTGGTGAGCACGTGTCAGTATGAAGGGGTGTGCATGTGATTGAAACTCACACTGTTGAGTTGCTATTGTGTTAAACAAGATTAATATTTAAGTAATATATATTGAGAGTCTATTCTGTCCTAAGGATTTACATTAAAGATATTTATCTGTATTGTATATTACTATTGCTTGTATTTATTGAATTGTTCGTGTTTACTTATTGGTGGCTGCTACTGACCTCTTATACAGTTTACCCCATTACCTTCCTTACCCTTTAATAAATGTGCCAAGGTGGATTTTGCAGAATCTTGTTTCAGGTACAAGGAGTCTTCCAGTCATCCCCTAATGGAAGACCACACTGCCCACAGCCCCACAAGTGTGAGAGACGATTCAGGTGGAATTACTGTGTCATCAGCATAAGTGAGGACACACAGACATACCCCATTCCTACAATGCCCGTCTCAGACCTGGCCTGATGGTGCTACATACAAATAATAACATATTATTTGATTAATGTATTGTTTTAAATTATTACTGGTTGTAAGGGTGATGTTCGACTCTTTTGAAGCTTAGAGAGCCGCTTATGTGGGCCCCATAAATGTATCAGGCTGCTCATCATTACTCTAGAGCCCAGGACTAGCTCTGTAAAAAGAGAGCGATATATTGTATATAAAGTCCCAAACAACAGATACACAGTAGCAAGTGACAACACTTTGTAAAAAAAACATTTTATCAAACATAGAGGCAGTGAAAGCTACTCATGAGATGGTTTAGTGTAATCAACAAATGATAACAACTAGGCCTCATATCATCATCACCATTTATTTATATAGTGCCACTGATTCCGCAGCGCTGTACAGATAACTCATTCACATCAGTCCCTGCCCCATTGGAGCTTACAGTCTAAATTCCCTAACACACGCACACACAGAGAGACTAGGGTCAATTTTGATAGCAGCCAATTAACCTACTAGTATGATTTTGGAGTGTGGGAGGAAACCGGAGCACCCGGAGGAAACCCACACAAACACAGGGAGAACATACAAATTCCACACAGATATAATTGAAGTTGTTAATTGTAGGTGTTTAACATGATTTCTTAAAGCCTATTACACCTAATTTAACTCCAATTGTCTACAAATAATATAAGTGAAATGACCTGTACAGCCATTCACTGTGCTTCAGTATGATGATGCCTGCAGCTTGTCAAAACATTAATGTCTGCTACAATATAATGGAGTTCTATGGGAGCACTCAATAAGCATGACACACTATCCTGCAATGTATAAGGTTTTGTTTACCCTCCTATCTAGCATTATTTTCAACATATGTGTACAAGGGTAAAGCATAAGAGAAATCCTGGATGAATAAATAAAACTCAATATTGCAGCATCTCAAATAATATACCAGCCAGGGTGGTGCCAATTCAACATGTTGCCCTTTGGATCTCACAGGCTTTTATACATTCTGATGGATACAGTTCTGTGCTTTGAGTGTGTGCATAGGAGATGTTATATTGGCCTTCAAGCGAGAGACATAATGGGAACAAAACATGACAATGTCTGCTTTGGTGGTTGTCTGAAAGCAATGGCACAATGAGGAGTATAGGGCTATTAATACACTTACCCCGAGCAGCATGCGTCACCTTGCCTGCACACTAACCCTGTAAAGCAAATAATTTCAAGAAAGAACCAGGCACACTTGCTGATAAAGCTCACAGGTCTCCTACGGAAGGACAGATGACTACTTGCTAACTTCCCAGAAAGGTTATTTTGCCCTGTGCAGCCACAATGCTTCCATTTCTGGGAGTGCTAGTTGATGAATGATCATACATGGATTCTAAACTAGACACAGTGGACCTGAGTCATTCAGGAAAGTAAAGCAAAAAAAAGGAGTAACTTTGCACCTTAACATTGGAGGGGGAGGTAAACTTAAATTGTGATGGTAGATTTATAGTTGGGGTAAGACATGTCCTATTTCAACTTTAAATTTCAGTAAACAAATAAAGCTACCATAGTATTTGTGTGCTACATGAAATTACAGCCAGGATTTAACTTAGGTGCACAATAATAAACTTATTTGCACCCCTTGCATTGTAACATGGTTTGTCCAGGAGAAAATTTACTCCATTTTTTGCCTTACTTTCCTTAATAAATCAGGCGCAGTGTTGGATATGGGTTCATGGATAGCAAGCAGATTGTGGTACCACGATGCATCTGGTTATGACAGTGACACTTGCTAATGGCTACATTAGCCACTCTCTAATAAACCTAAAATGCAAATAGGCTTATATAACAGAGCTACAAAACACATACTCAATGATACAAATAAAAGATTCAGCAGCGTTTCAAAGAGGAAGATATTAAAGTCAAGTTGTGATGGTGACTTCTGTTGTGCCTCTTTTAACCATCTTGATAACAGAGAACAATAGCTCACACTCTGCTTTGCATCAAATATAAGGGTCCATTTATCGAAGTAAGATAAACCCTCAATTCTACCATTTAGGACTTCTCCCTACTTTCCAAAGCCCCACAGCCGATGAAGACTATCGTTGGCGGTAGCCATCACTGGGAGCCTCGTGCAATGCTTCCTGATGCAAAGCTGATTTTTTTTTTTACGTTTTTTTAAGCTTTTTTTATCTAGTTTTCTCTATTTCAATTTTAATATTTTCTTAATAAATTGTCCCAAAAAATATATTCAATCTCAATCACAATCAAAAACTTTATTAATGTAGGGGTCTCAATAAACAGAATCCACAGGATGAATTTCAAATACATTTTCACGCTATGGGAACGCAATACATATTTATAAATATTATTAGTAGCTCCTTTATATAAGCCAGCTTGCGCTGTATGTTTAATGGTCTTTTAAATGTCAACTCAGACAGTTTGCCCAATACATGAATTTTAGGTATGATCTGCAGTTTGTGCAACCAACTACGAAAATTACAAATTAGATTTACATATGTATTTTTATCCATAATATTCATGTTTCACTATTATACTCAGACTTGAATATTGAGAGCGATGGCTAGTTTTCTATTTGCCCCGGGGATACTAATTTTGAAACTTAAGCATTCCGATCTTTTTGATGACTGTGATAGTAATATAACTTATGTACACAACAAAATGCATGTGCCTGAAAGCACTGACAGCATGTAGCCTATGAGAGGGTTAAACCAAACTCTTATATAAACATTACACTACAAAATTGTGATATCCTTACTTAAAGTATGAAAACCTCACATAGATAATTCATGTACAGTTCTAGATCACTGGGCAGTCATCTTACTAGACTCCACTGGTTAAGTTATCTCTTACACAGTAATCATTCAGTGTTCTCCAGGATCAAGTCCTGGAGAAATGACCACTAACTGTTAAGGCTAGTGTGAGTTCTTCTGAATTTTCATGAGAAAGTGTCCCAAACCATGTGAACCCTGTGGGTCTGTCACTGGGCCGAGGAGATACAATGGTTTAAAAATTTGCATTTGTGGAGATTTATTCTTTAAATAAATTACCTATATAGACTCTATAGAAGCAATTTAATTAGGTGCATGTTGCCTTGTGCATGACCTCACTCATTTTTGCTCACACCCATGTGAAAATCCTGATTTTGAATTAATATTTCTTAAGTTATTAAGTATTTGGCTGTCCCAGTCTTGCTTCCTGTCTCACGGGAAAGCTTTCCAATCAGATCTATGAAAATTTACCAACTATCGACTGTATATGATCACTGTACAGTCACCAAACATTGCACAACGCAAAGACAAAATAGTGGCTCTTTGGGTCTAGTCAAACTTGAAGGTATTCAATTAGGGCCTCATTTAGAGTCGGACGCAATGTGCGTCTAAGATTTACATGAAAGAGTAGGAGTGGGAGTGTGCCGCAGCTTGGTAGGGTATTATGAGTGGTGTCCAACCCCAGTTGCATCCCACTCGTAATACCTTACCAAGCTGCGACCAGTTCCTGCAGCTAGCTAACTACTTGCGCCACCTAATTCCTGCCGCACTTTTTCAGTCTTGTTTTGATGTGTGTTTCACCTGCGTCTTGATCCGACTAGGGTAGTTTTTACAGGTAGACGCCCACAGTATCTGAATTATTCACGGTCACGCCTACATATATCCGTGTTCTACCCTTTCCCTCGTACTGAGACGCAAACTGTCGCAAGTGTACACTGCGTCTTAAAAGCAGACGGAACTGCAGGGAACTGTTGCTTGCTGCACATGCCACGTCAGTGGAAATGTGCAGGATGCGCCTGAAATGGACTTTGCGTCTGACTCTAAATGCGGCCCTTAATGTGTATTTAGGCTGAGAGCTTTCTCAGAGCTCTCTAGTCTACTTCGACACTTGCACAAAGGTGGTATAAAACTACATGCAAGGAAAAGCACTTGGTATGTAATTCTGAGAACAGAAAAATGTTGCAGTAAGATTCATATTGACAAATATGGAACAATAATGATATACAGCCCAGTATACTTCTTTACTTCCCCTTAGTGTAATATGATCAGTTACATGCACATTGCACTCAGAATCATAGTCATGACAGTCAGGAGGCAAGTTGAGTACCTTGCCCCAGGGATCACTTTGACCCTCCGAGAGAGGTGGTAAAAAGGTCTCATCAGAGCACATTGCAACCGCTCACTACAGAGATTGTACAACAATGTGAAGAGCAGTTAATAGACCAGTGGTTCCCAAACTGTGCGCCTAGGCTCCCTGGGATGCTGCAGCGATCTCACAGGGGTGCAGCAGCCAGGACTGGTGGAAAGCAAGGCGGGGGGCTACTTGGTAATTATTTTGGCTTAGGGTTGCCTTGAAAAAATTTTGGAGACCCTAAGGGTGCCTCAAACTGAGAAAGTTTGTGATCCACTGTAATAGACAATAATGTATTGAAAACCTACCACTGGCTGTGTGATGGCAACACTCTCCAGGGACTTGATTTAGGAACAGGAACTATGAGAACTCAGTTAACAGCCCACCTCCCAGAGTCACAATGTCAGCACTCAGTCATTTTAGAACAGACAACCTGTCAGCCCATCTCCTGGACCTTCAATGACAACAAAGCCATGTACTGTAAGTTGCCAGGCAAAGGGGACAGGTACACAAGGGCAGAAGCGGCAATATTCATAGGAGCACCACTACCTAGACTGCACTGATTATGTAGGGACAGCATTCACAAAAGGGTTGCGATCCCATTTCAGACAACAGAAATTCCTTGGTAAATTAATGTACTTTGAAGGAGTGCACATATGCAGGTGAAAGAGCACACAAGCAGACATGCATTTTGCAATTCACCCACCTATGTAGATGACCCCAAATGTTAGTCTGTGAATACACATATATATATATATATATATATATATATATATATATATATATATATATATATATATATATATATATATATATATATACACATACATACATACACACACACACACACACACACACACACACACACATATATATATATATATATATATATATAAAACATAGCTATAAAACATAGCTAATTAACCATTTTGCACAATACTGACTGACTGTGACATTAAGGAATAGGTAGGCATGGTTGATATGCATGATATGCATGCAGCAGTGTGATCAGATGCCTACAAACGTTGTGGAATTAAGTTTCATGCAAGCAGATGAGCAGCACAAGAATGAAATAGCGTGCAAATGCAGTAGGAGCGCACACCAGCAGCAGCTGCCCCACTGACTGACACAAGTAACGGGCATTGCGTGGTCCTAAATACACGTCCACACACACCCCCTCCTACTCCCCCTCGGGCCTAGCCCCAGTACGACACAATCTCTAATGGCAGCACCACGGCGGATATAATAATACACAGAGCACGCAGCTGAGCCGCCCCCTGGCTCCATTTATTTATATATATATACGTCTGTCTTCCTTCCTCTGCTGGCATATCATGTATACACATCCACTTACAGCCGTCACACTGGGATGACAGCATAGGGTACACCTTGTGCTCCTCCCTATACACCGTGCATGGGTGACCACCCCTCCCCATCCCTTCTGTGTACTCAGTGCCAAGGGACAGCACCAGCGCACACATGACAGAGGTGACAGCCCTGCACCCCTCCGCCACCACACCTAGCAACACAGCTGACAGGACGCAGTAGATACCAATGGCTGCCACCAAGGGCAGCACAACAGTAGGGGTCCGGGGGTGGTTGCAGCACCATTTATCCCCCACCCAAGGGGCGTACACTATACCTAAGCAGGGCGCGCAGAAAGGGGTGCAACTCGCAGCTGTACATATACACCAGAGGGGGTGGGTAGGTGGGTGCATGTGATGCATGGCTATAGCTGGAACTGTGCATAGCTGATACACTCAGTGGGACCTTGCACAGTGAGCGATACCTCCAACATGTAAACGTTATAGGTTTGCTGTGCTGATATGTCAACCAAATGGGTACTTGGTTGCAGCCCTGAGACCATGCACATTTAAGAGCAATGCAATAGTTTGGTCCCTGCACCTTCTATTCATTACTAGGTTATAGGTGGGTACACAGTTGTGGGGGTGCAAGAATAGTGGGTACTTACCGATATGGTTGTCCTCTATGTGCTCAATCAGCTCGGCCAAGGTGGTGAAGTGGAGTCCGCAGCCCCCGAAGCGGCAGGCATTGGAGAAGAAGGAGGCAGCGGCGATGCCTGTCATCATGGTGTGGTCATTGATGTCCCGGTAGGGCTGTGAGTGGGAGCCGGACAGAGATGGAGGGAGAGAGGATGGCAGCCGGTGCTGGAGGGAGGGATGGAGAGAGGGGGAGGAGGCAGCGAAAGCGTCGGGAGCGGAGGAGGCGGCTGTAGGGAGCAGCTGAGAGAAGGGGTGGGGGCAGCCGCAGCTGGGACAGGAGGAGGAACAAGCAGCCCTCACAGCTGGACTGACAGCGACCAGGCTGGTGTGACAACTCCGTCCCCTCCACCTGGTGCTCTCAGAGGAAAACCTGTCCCGCTACTTAACGCACGTTGTGTTGCAATAATAATAGTTAAGGAAAACTCAAGCTGCTTCTAAATGGAACATCTAATAAAATATATGGCAATGGCATATGTCTGATTTTTCATTACAACAGAATTTCAAGAAAACTTTTTTTTTAAACTTATATATAGTTTCTATATGCTATTTATTTACATAGCCATCAGGGTTTACATATTTTGTCACTGAATGTTTTTGTTTCCATTCCTATTATCCCTACTATTTAAAATATTGATCAACTCATCTTCACAATATTATTATTATTATTATTATTATTATTATTGTTATTACTAATATTATTAAAATTTATTTATATAGCACCTTACTCAGTACTTTGAAGAAAATTACTACTCTTTCACATCTGTTCCTACTGCAGTGGAGATTATTTTATCGCCATAACAGTTGATCGATACCCATCTGAAAAGGCAAAAGCTATCCAGGGTCATATACTTATCACTCCAGTGTCCCCTCCTATGATCTAGTCAGCATGCTTGGAGCCCTGATGCATGCAGACATTGGGAAGTTCAGATTCAAAGTTTCAAGTTAAATAAAATATACTTTTTTTTCTTTTCTTTATAAAAAAAGCAATAAGTTTTTATACATAAATTTATAATTATATGGTAGATATGCTATATAAGTTATATCTACTGTTTTTAATCCATAAAATAACATTTTATGAGGGAGGGCAAATAATATTTAAATTAGTTATTTTCAGTTGGTTAATGCTGTCTTAAGATACTTGATAAATAGGTTGTGTGAGTCTTCTCCAGTGAGAGCTAGTGATACTTAAGAACTGATGGGGCTAGTAGTATATGTACACTGCAAAGTGATAACAAACCCTTTCGTTGGCAAAAAGGCTTTTTACTCTTTGATAAATATGCTCTTAAATTCTCTACCACGCAAACACTAACATTAGCCTACCAGCAGGGCCAATGCTGGGTTCTCCAGCACCCCCTACACTTCACTGCGCATGAGTCGGGAAAGCCATTTACTGTGCATGTGTGTGGGGGGAAGCCATTCATAGCGCATGCTTGGTAAAGCCTTTCACTGAGAATGCGCTTGTGAAGCCCTTCATATCTCAGATATCTGCTGCTTTGCATTTCTCATCGTTTTACTGAGCACTCCCCATAACAGTGTATGGGACGTGCTCAGTAACGCTATGTATTAAAGTCTTCCTAGAGAATATTTCCTCTTTTTCTACATGTTAGTGTACGCCATCTGAAGCTGGGGTACATTAACATATCTGAAATCTTTCGCAGCTGTCAGCCTTGCTCTGAAGAGCAGAGCCGGACAGCACATGTGTGGAGGGATCATGTGATCCCTCCCTGCCACATAGCGTACCTTTTGCTGTCCAGGATGTTAGTGCGCATGCACCAAATTTTCGGTCGGTGCATGCGCACTAACAAAAAGAAGAAGAAAAAAAAAGAAGATCACCGCAGCTTTCAAAATTGAGAAAAGACTGCGATGGACAGGTGAGTCACTTCTCAGGGACAGCAGGTTATCGGCACTGCTGTCCCTGAGATGTTTTTAATACATTGCCGTTACTTTTCAATCCTTATCAAGGAGATAAGGATTGAAAAGTTTCAACTGAAAAAACTGAAGGGTCATAAATAGACCCCTACGCCTCTTTCTAGAATATAAGCTCTCGCATGCAGGCACCCCTCTACCTATTGTTTCATGTATCTGTCTGTCTGTCTGTGCTTGTGTGTGTCTATGTTAGGGAATTTAGACTGTAAGCTCCAATGGGACAGGGACTGATGTGAATGAGTTCTCTGTACAGCGCTGCGGAATTAGTGGCGCTGTATAAATAAATGATGATGATGTATGTCTGTCTATTTTCTGTCTTCCTTATATGTCATTGACATGTCTTTTGCTATATTCTGTGCGGATCCCTACAATTTTTTTTTATTTTACTCACACTCATTTATGCTAGGTGCAACTGTTTTCATGTATTTATGATTTTGCTCACTGTATTCCTTATATCTTATCTGTACTTGTACAATTGTGCAGCTCTATGGAATCGGTGGTGGCCTAGAAGTAAATGATAATAGAAGTGGGACTATGTCTGCTGGGCTGTACCTGTGTCTATGAAAATGTTTTGAAAATTGAGTGTCTTATTGTACCAGAAGCTTATATTCATTTGGATACTTTATTTCAGTAGTAAGGATCATTTCCCAAAATGTCTTACATTAGGCATGTTGTATGCTTTGGAGCAAACATGCCATATTTTTTCACCTTCATGTCTACACCTCACTTTCAGAAACTTTGGTGGCTATTCGCTGACAGCATGTAGTTAGGGAAAATAAGAGGGAGGCTGGAGTTTGCATCTGGTGAACAGGTAGAGTCTCAGGGATAGGTTGTCAGCATTTTTATGAGTTGGGGGATTTAAAAGAATAATATTTGTGTGAGTGGGAAATAAAGTCACTTTGCAATATTTACTGGTATGAAACATGGTAGGGTGTCCCACAGAGTCTTGAAGTGCCCAGGTCACTTGCATGGTTAGTCTAAGCCTGATGCCAGGGGCGGATCTAGAAAAAATTTCTACCCCAAGCGGTACAGGGTGGGGGGATTTAGGCCCCGCCCCCTTTCTGCCATCTAAGGCTGCCGGCGGCTGCACACTATGTGCAGGTCCGCTCGGCAGTGACAATGTGCTGCCTGGCTGCTGTGATTGTGTTTAAAACATAATCAGAGCAGCCGGGCAGCACATTGTCACTGCCGAGCGGACCTGCACATAGTGTGCAGTCGCCGGCAGAAAGCCCCTGCTAGGGGGGGCGATTGCCCCGATCGCCCCCCCCCCCTGGATCCGCAACTGCCTGATGCTCCTGGGAATCTTACAGGTAGAATAGAAAGTGCAAACTGATGTTCCACAAAGTTGAAGCGTTTGATTTTTTAAAGCATGTCTATTGACTTTTACTGTTTCTATACAACACAAACAGTACAATACAAACAGAGAAAGAACAACATAATAATGTTCAATGAAGATGTACAGAATAATGGAACAGTTATCATTGTAAAGGATTCCCCAATTGTTCAAACAACTCAATTAAATCAGAAAAGTTGAGGCACAGTAACATCAGCTTATATTTCGAAAGGCAAAATGGTATGCCTGGCAAAACATAGTAGTATGTAATGTTCTGGAGAGCCAAGTGACAATACTAATACATATAAGAAATAAATAAAAGATGGGTGGAACGATATTTTGCATGAAGTCTTGTTAGAAGGATATCCATCTTTGGTTATATTTAATAATGGTCCCTCTTTGTGAATGAATAGAGTGATTGTTTGGCAGGTCTAAGTTGACCATGCCTTTCCACGTATCAAAAGTTGCACTTTCTGGGTCACCCATTTAGAAATAATACATTTATGGGCATAAAAAAATGTATGTTTAAAACAGGAGTTAAATGTTAGTGCTACTTCAATTCTCAGTACACTTAATAAACATGTAAGATGATCCAATGTAATGGGAATGGGTATTAGAGAGTCAGAGTAATCAACTGCTTTTGACCAGATGTGCCAAAAATTGTGATAATTATAAATAGATGCATCTCTTCTACACTATCAATTAGGGGAAGTACAGACACTTCTGTTGAACTTTTGTACAGATACATCTATGCTCTGTTGAACAATGATATCTGAATCTGAACCTAATCTGGATAGATCCTTTCTGGATGCTCCTAGAGTCTCTTAGATATTCCCTCGAAAAGATCATATAATGGGTTTGATTCATTAAGGCACGCATACTGAGCGCAACGTGTGTTTGTTTAAAAGCGCACGAAAATCGGCTCTGCGTACTCTGGAATTCAACAAGGAACAGATCTGAACATACTTCAGGTCAGGGCCGGACTGGGACTAAAAATCAGCCCTGGCATTTAAAGCACACGGGCCCACCTCTGTTGATGAGCAGGAAAAAAAAACACGTGCCACAGTGCATTTGGTGCGCCGCCAATGGCGTGGCTACATTATGTTGAGGGCGTGGTCAAAATGGTGCATTGATACATACATTATAATAAAACATTACATTTATCAGGCCCTCCCCATCCACATTACGTCACCCCCCCAGACACATTTTGACACCCCTAGCCCACTGTACTTATCTATGCTTCTAATGCTGCTGACATTCCTGTTGAGTGAGCAGGGAAGCTCTTAGTCTCACGAGATTAATAAAGCTCATGCAACTTAGAGCTCCTCGGCTTGCTCTGCAGGCTGTGTCCTGCCCTGGACTGGGAGCACAGATTCCTCCTGCTGACCAGAACTGGATTAAGGCTCGGGGGGCCCGGGTACTTAAGTCAGGGGGGCTCCTATGATGTAATTTGGCTATTAGACACATTTTTGACAAATACACAGGCAATACTGTGTGCACTACTGTTAGGTGCACGCAGTTCTGCCTTAACAAGCAGTACAGTGTGAAGCAGGACATATCTCCCAACTGTCCTTGTAGTCAGACCAAATCCTGACTAAGCGGGACAGTCACCCACCAAATTCAGAACAGTTGGCAGACTGTCCTGGTCTCTCCTACCTGTCTTGTCATTGTCACCACCTGTGGCTGCTGGTGTCTTTAGATCAGTTGCTGCTTGTCTGGATCCTGGAATGTTGGATACCCTATTTAAAAAAAAAATTGAGTACATGAAATTTAGCCCCGGTGTTAAATCAATATAGCATCCACTTTTTAAAATTAGGCCTCACTCCTGCCCCAACATTAAAATACTAGTATTCACATTTGATAAATACATCAATTTCTCTCCAACTAGCCCTGACATTAAACAGTATTCCAATTTAATAAATAAAACTATTTACCTCTCTCCAAACAACTCCAGCAAGAAATTAAATAGCATTTACGTTTAATAAATATATCCATTTCCTACAACCACCCCAGGCATTAACTCATAATCACATTTAATAAATAGACCTCATTTTCCCCAAACAGCCCCACATTCAATTAATAGCTCCCAAACCACCCCAGCATTAAATTAAAAATCCAATCACTCCATCTTAAATTGTTAGGCCCCATTATTAAATAGCCCCACCATCACCTCACAAAAAAAATAGCACCCAATAATTAGCCCCTACCTGCAATTCACCATTAGATTAATAGCCTCCCCCTCACACATTATAGTCATACACCGGCCCCCACACACATACAGTAGTCATACCCTGTCACACACATACACACTCTATAGTCATACCCTGTCACACACAAAACATACTATAGTTACACTGTAACACACACATTCTAGTCATACACTGGCCCACACACACACTTTAGTCATACACTGGCCCAAACACACACATACTATAGATCCCCTGTCGCACACATACTATAGATCCCCTGTCGCACACATACCATAGATCCCCTGTCGCACACACAAAACCTGTCATAGATCCCCTGTCACACTCACAAAACCTGTCATAGATCCCCTGTCACACTCACAAAACCTGTCATAGATCTCCTGTCACACTCACAAAACCTGTCATAGATCCCCTGTCACACTCACAAAATCTGTCATAGATCCCCTGTCACACTCACAAAACCTGTCATAGATCTCCTGTCACACTCACAAAACCTGCCATAGATCCCCTGTCACACTCACAAAATCTGTCATAGATCCCCTGTCACACTCACAAAACCTGTCATAGATCCCCTGTCACACTCACAAAACCTGTCATAGATCTCCTGTCACACTCACAAAACCTGTCATAGATCTCCTGTCACACTCACAAAATCTGTCATAGATCCCCTGTCACACTCACAAAACCTGTCATAGATCCCCTGTACACAAACTACCCCCCCTTACCTTGTGCGCTCCGCGGCGCGCTCTGTAGTGTCTTCTATCACATGGGACGGCACTTATCACATGGTGCACGTCCCATGTGACAGTCTTCGGCAGATCCATTAATTTCATCGGAGGGGAGGAGGGGACGCGCGGCAATCAGTAAGTGTAGTGCTGGCCCCATTGCTCAGCGCACAGACTGTCATGCCGAATTCCGGCATGACAGTCTGTGCGCTGAGCAATGGGGCCGGCCAGCTAGCAAACGGCCCATCTGGCCATCGGCCCTTCTGGCATTTGCCAGAAGTGCCAGATGGCCAGTCCGGCCCTGCTTCAGGTGTAGGTCTGCTCTGTTCTACTACATAAGACACTGCAGGATACGTCCAATGTCTATGTGGAATATACATTTGCAAAATAACACACAGAAAAAAATATGGAATTAATGTTACCTGTTAATAATATAAGCATTAATGACAAAACAGTAAAAAAACAATTTTTTCCTCCATGAAATACATTTATTTGGATGATCTAAATGTCTACTGAACATAAAATAAACTTTTACAGTTGTTTCTGATTGCAAACACTTGCTATAGCATGCATACAAGGCTGTCATCATTAGTACTCAGGAATTAGACTAGTCCTGTAGCTGGAGCAGGAGATGCAGCAGCAAAACAAGTAACTTTGAGATGCTCAAAGCTTTATTCGGATATGGCTTTCTGTGCTCGAGTTTGGCACATCCTTACTGTACATTGACTACGGGCAAACTCCTCTTCCACTCCCTGTTCACTCCCAGAAATCATAGGCTGTAGTAAGTGTCCTTTGCATAGATGCAGTGAACAGTACTACGTTTAGTTGCATATAGCTTGGTTCTGAGCATGCGCAGAGTGATTTTGCTTGCGATATGGATAAAATCGACAGATACGACGTGCCTTTATGAATCAGGCCCAATGTCTCCACTCCCCAGGTCTAGAGACAAGCTTGGTCACACCCCCGTCCCAACCCTTTATCTACATATTTTCCTCGTACCATACCTCACTGCAGCTCAATATGGTTTTTTCAAGTTGCAAAAGTGCACCTTCCAGATGGATTTACTCCCGACCCTTTATAGCAAGACTGACCTAGTATGCACGCCACATTAGAGGTCTCTTTAATTAGCCAGGAGTTTTATTTGTGAGGACAACTAATATCTAGAAAAGTCTAACAGAGAGTCCACCCTCATTTTTAGGCCAAGTAATAAAGAATAATCCAGATGTCTTGCTCTTGTGCAAAGGAAATAAGCAGGAAGTTAAGGGTTTTGCATATTAGTCTGAGAATAGTAATTGGGGACTGCTGTAACATATATTTGCGGAAGAAAAAATAATTTTAATGCCAGTTATCATTTTATATTTAATTCTATGTATAACTGGTATAATATTCAGTTTAAAATAATCTTCCCAATGCTCAATGAGAGCTAAAAACTTCAAAACATACAACCACACAAGTGGATATTTTATATGGGGTAGGTTTTCTTTAAGCATGAGGGACTTGCAATTTTTTTTTGAGACCCTGAAGAGTTCCAAAGAAGTCAATAGTGTGTAGGGCAGTGTCTAGTGGAGAGTATGGATTGCTAAGGAAGAGTACATTGGGCCTGATTCATTAAGGATCTTAAATGAAGAGGTATCTTATTTCAGTCTCCTGGACAAAACCATGTTACAATGCGAGGGGTGCAGTCTAGTTTTCTGTTTTGCACATAAGTTAAATACTGACTGTTTTTTCATGTAGCACGTAAATACTTGATAGCTGATTTGTATATTGAAATTTTCAGTTGATATTTGTGTGCAGTCAGTATTTAACTTATATGCAAAACAGAAAACTAGTTTGCACCCCTTGCATTGTAACATGGTTTTGTCCAGGAGACTGAAATAAGATACCTCTTCATTTAAGATACTTAATGAATCAGGCCCATTATCACTAACATACATCTCTACTTTGCATCTATCCCTCCATTACTTTATGGTCACATCTCTCCTTATACTAGCAGCAAATGGTTCAACAGCAAAAATAAACAGTGGACTGTGGACACCCCTGCCAAGAGCTTCTATGTTGAATAAAATAGGGGGTGTATAAGTCCCAGTACTAGCACCTTGACAATAGGGTACTGCCTTACCAATCTCATTAATCCAGAGTCAAAATCAAGATAAGTCATTCTGTAATACAAAACCTTCCTTTTAATAATATCAAATGCAACAATAAAATTCGGCTTCCCACCAAGTAGTGAGGGATTTGCAAATTCTAGATAGCTTTTTATCAACCTTCTCCCCAAAATTTCCCGAAGTTTAATGTAAGTTGTGCCATGTGTTCATAAGTGTCATTCTGCATCAATTGCTTATGTCTGCAAATAGCATGCTACCACTTTTAGCCCCTGGTGCCCCAGAGTTGGTATACATATATTCGGCTTCCATTGCGGCTCTGGCTAGGGAGTCTTCGTGCCGTGTTTTTGTGCTAACCTGAAATATGGCGAAGCCTCTCAGATGGGCCTTAGCTGCATATCGTAGTACGTGTAAGTGGACAGTTTATGTCACAGAAAGTTAACATATCATTTTGGGAGGCAGCGGCAATTACTTGTACTTTAAGCTAGAAATAACTAATCCACCCCCCTGAATGGAGAGGTGCATATTCAGAAATAAAACTAAGCTGGAAATCCACTCAGGTAAGAAATGGCAGCAGACCAAGTGAGGAGAAAGCATTCTGGGAAAAGCATCATATGAGACTGAATAGAACGAACAGTATCTGTCCAACAGATGTGGATTTCTACATGCATCAATAACTTGCAGGCTATGCATATAAGAAATATTCCTTGTGGATACCAGTTGGTTTCAGAAAGGGTCAGGGGAGCAGTGGTCAATTAAATGACCAGAAACAACATAAAAATGTCGGACACAGCGGTAGCAAATTCAGTGTAGTCTCCAAAATTGTAGGTCATATATAAGTGATTATATATATATATATATGACAGTTGTATAAGTTTATCTCGTATAGTGCATATTTTTGCTGCATATTTACCCATACAATCTGATTTAGAGTTGGATGAAGAAATGCATACGGAGCGTAGACAAAAATCAGCACACTTGGGATTGTGTATCTGTATTTTGATTTGCACGCATTTAAAGATATCTGCAGGTTAAAATCAAAACTATAGATGCGACCAGAGCAAAGATACGAGAGTTATTATCAAAATAAATAATTTGATAGGTATTTATTTAAAATAATGTACTTCCCTCACCCATAACATTTTTAACCAGCCTCAGTGCTAGACAGCCTGCTTTCCACTCAAGCAGAGACTCTATCAATATGCAGAAGTGGTAACCAACACCAGCAGTACAACTGCTAAAACATACCACAGAGTGGGGTCCCCCAGGCATAGTGAAAACCAGTCTCAGACTGGGTTAAAGCCTCTTGGGGTGTTGCCAAAATGGGGCCATTCACTACACCCTGGGTATTAAGTACTTCTGTAATGGTATAGTAACATACAAAGCATTTAACAAAACTGCACCAACACACATTCAATCAATTGTATCAAAACACTACTTCAGAGGTGCCAACCATCCGCCCCGTTACAGCACTATAGCACGGGAACTCACAGAGGTTCCCCTGCCATAATGACAAACGGCCCCAGGCTGGTCAGCATGTGGCTGGATTCTCTAGAGATGAGATCCGCAAAAAAAAAAAAAAGAGCCTCGTCCCATAGGGATACCCAGCCCCATGCCTGAAAGCACTAAGGCTTTCCCCTCACCCTTGGGGAAGTGGGTGTGCAGCAATAAAATAGTTTTTAATGTTTAAACACCATTTTGTGTTGGTGCACTACTGGTCCCAGCAAGTCAAGGCTGCCATTAACAGTCTGGGAATGCAGCTGCTTGCAGTACTGAAAGCACCATCACACTCATGGCTGACAGGGCATGCTGGGACTTGGGGAACCACAGCCCTAGTTTAACCACTAAATTTATTAAAAATCAAAAACTCCAGTAATACTCATCAACATCTATGTTATTCATCTGTAAATAATCCAATAAAAGTATTCAAAGTGTCCGTTGTTGTCCATTAAAAAAGTAGTAAAATTAATCAAAGCGTGTTAAAAAAAATCTTCTTTTTTTGCAACTTATAAAAACCCAAATAAATAATCCTACGGAACATTTTTCTTGGCAAAAATAAAAAACCTGATTGAAATAATGCAGACTAATTCCTGCATGCAGGAACTCCCGCCGTATAATGAGGAAACGTCAATCGCTAGGTCTATACCTGGGACTTTCCCAAGCTGTCAGAGCTGAAAGACCCAGTTTAATTAGATCATGGTTATCGACTTGATCCAGGGGCACACGGAGGATTTTTCAGGGGGGGATTCCCCTCCACCCCCGGAAAAAAACAAAACCTAGAGAGCTGCCGCGCGCTCCGTTTCGGCAGCACTGTACTATACAGCAGCCGCGGCGCTGTCAAAGAAGCGTCCGCGGTGGTGCTGTATACAATACAATACAAGTTGCTATTTCATGGAATATGACATCTCTGGATTTTATGACTTTCTTGTTTACAATGTCTCAAAGCCTGTATGTAGCCTTTGTTCTCTAGACAATATCCAAGTAAAATACAATCTTGTGACTTAAAGTTCAATTTTCGTGTTCCCTCTTTAGGAATGTGTGCATATGATTTGCATCCAAACACCCTAAGATAGCTGATGATAGGCTTTTTTCAGCCACGCTGTCTTGCCTTACACTGCAACAGTGGGTATATAGTTTTTCAGATAAACTGCTGTTTGTACTGCTTCAGCCCATAAATTTATTTTTTAGGCCAGCGCCACTCAGCATAGTACGTATTATTTCAACTATTGTGTGATTTGCACGCTCATTTACACCATTTTGTTCAGGCGTGTTCGACAAAGTCAACTGATGTTGAACTTCATGATTTTTTAAAAAGTCAACAAAGTTCTTGTTTAAGTAGTCTCCTCGGTTTTTTTAGATCTTAAAACTTTTAGCTTATATCCCATATTATTTTGATCTTTGTATATAAGTTTGATTTTTGCTTTAAGGAAATATACTTGAATCATTCTCGTCTAATCATTAATCAGTGTCATAAAGTAGTGGTAACCAGTAATTGACTCAGTCTCCATAGGACCACATACATATGTGAGCACCGACGCTAATAGCGCCTCAGCTCTGGTTACTAATTTTGAGAATTGTTGACTGGTTTGTTTACTTTTGATGCAACTCTCACAGATTGGTCAATCAGGATTGTTCACCGCCATTCCTGTTACCATCCCATTTAGAAGTTGCTCCCCATTATCGAATCCAAGATGTCCTAAATGCTTCTGCCACAGTTCCATGGTCTAACTTGTGTCAGAAGTAGCCATCACATAACACTCCTCTGTGCAGGGGCCGCTTGGTCAGACCGCTACTCGGGCCGGGGGGGTAGGTAGGCCGGCCGCCCCCCCCCCCGGATGCAAAATACAAGACTTTACCCCGCGTCCGCATCTGATGACATCAGATGCGCCGCGTCAGCGCACAGGCGTCCGCATCACATGACAGGGGATGCGGTCGCCTGTGTGCCCCCCGGGCTTCCCTCTCCCAGCCCGCGCCTGCCTCTGTGTCTAAGACATATAGTTGCTGGCGATGGATAGCTATTAAGTTCCCTCTTTTATATTGCAAAGAGCACTTGTCTTCTTTGAATTCTACTGTGCAACTTTTGTTTTCTAGAACACTTATGGCAATCAAATTGACTCCTAAATCTGGTACAAACGAAACCTTTTATCCTCAGGCGGACTGTAAATTTCCCTACTGCTGTCGGGATCTTGTCTCTGATCCGTCTGACTTTGATAGGATCCCCCTCACTTAGTGAAGTAAACCAGTGCTTATTACAACTGGTATCTGGGGACTCCAGAGTCCATGTACCAACAGTTCTTTCTGTAACTATCCACCACATTCAAAGCTGCCTCGTTGTTTTTATCACGGTTGCTTTTCACTCCATTTTGTACTTTCAGTCTGCACTCCGAGGCCTTGCGTCCCATTTTGTGACAGAACAAGCACTTGTACTTTGGTTTCTTAAACTTTGTGTCCTAAGTGAGCACAGCAGTTGTTTCACCTCTAGTGTCCACAGCTTTGCCCTCATGACATCTGTAGATAAGCTGGTAGCACATGACTCCAATGCCACTACAAGAAAATCTAATTCAGGGTTCAGGGTCTGTAACATAGTCAAGGCAACCTCCATTTCAGCTCCGACAGACATTATTTGCTGTGAAACTAACAACATTTTATCAATGTATTCATTGATGTCAGTGCACCCACGCAACTTGGTACCGTACAAAGGGCGCCTCAGGTTTATCCTTCTCATGAGACCTTCATCTTCATACACTGTCTGTAGGACAACCCACGTGTCTTTTGCTGATGTTTTCCCTTTTATGAATATACATGTTGTTCTCCAGCTAAGCCAATTGTTCCAATGGTCCTATCCACATCATCAGGGTTTGAGTCATCACCTGGGTCACTGCTGACCTTCCACAATTTTTCGAATATATGTACCTTGCAGGCTTAAACAATAGTCTTGCATATTGCAGTAGGGAGCAGGTCTTGTATACAGATGTATGAAGCAGGCTTTTGGATACAGGCACAGCTTGTAGTAGATATATATATATACAGTCTCAGTGTAGGTTTCTATGTACTACACAGCTGTGTAGTACATCTACTGTTTATATGGCAGACACTTGGGCACTTTACACTTCACATCCACGCACGATCCAATATCGCCCCACGTCAGACCCATATGCAACTTTTACGCTGCTTCTATTAAACCGATCCAGATGTCACTAATGGTGAGAGAACCGGATACTGCGGCAGAGAGGTCCCGCATGCGCAGTAGCGCTGTGCGGCCGGGATCCGGCAGTGTCCCACTTTCGGCCACTAGACCACTGTGGACGGACCGGAGACAGAGCGTAGCACTCCTCTCCCAACATTTGCAGGCATACACAATCCCCTAAATGATGGCACAACGCATCTGCACAGGAAAGAGCACTTCCAAAAAGTAGAATGAGTACATACACTTGCGTTTAGCAGCCCATTGTGCATTAAGTATCTTATATGGGACACAGGCAGTAGTGGAACTACCACCACTGCAGAGGGTGTGGCCCAAACAGGCCCTTTTCAAGAAGGGGGCCAACACATGCGCATTCTGGGCACCCTCAGAAAAGCAGAGGTCGCGTCAGCCCTCCACCAATGTTAGCTAGTAGACTTAGCGATGCCGTGTTTAAGATTTTTTAAGGTGATAACCTACTTATCTGTTAGTGACTTGGTGTCACGATCTGTCCTCAGCTTATGCATTACATGCTGCTTTGCATGGCAGCTCCTGCCCTTTGTATCCTATTATTGTATTGTATTGCAGCAGTACCTCTGATTACCAGAGGTGCTGCTATTATGCCTTTCTTGTTTGCCTTAGGGGTTAACTTGTTCACCAATTATCCCATGCACCTGGGTGTGGTTTCCCCTTTATATACCTGTCACTCCCAGCACACAGGGCTGGTTATTGTTGTCCCATCCTGTGATGTCCTTTCCTGTTGTCCGATCCTGATGTAATTTCCTGTTGTCCTTACCTGATTGTTTCTGGACATTCATGCTACTTTCTGCATCAGCTGGAACCTGGTATTTTTCACTGCTCCTTATTACCTGTTGTTAATACCTACCCTCTGCTACCCTGCATTACCGTTTACCTGGTTGTTTCTGGACATTCATGCTACTTTCTGCATCAGTTGGAACCTTGTATTTATCACTGCTCCTTATTACCTGTTGTTAATACCTCTCTGCAAATAAACACAGAGTGTTTTCACCAAATTCGTGACTCCTAGCTGTACTTCTATTTGAGATCTGTTACAGTATAACCAGCCCAAAAAACATCTTTGGAGTAAGGTGAAAGTTTTGTTTTATTCTGGGACTTTTTTTGCTGCAATCAAGTTTTCATTTGTCTTTTGCAACATGTCTGTTTTACCAATCATGGAATTACCACTGCTACAAACCTTACAAATGGACATTATATTGTTACGCTCCCAGCTGGCCAAATTTTCCACTTTGCTTTTGGACCCACTCAGGAGACTATCAGAGACTGTTTCACTGAAATCTAATACTGTTGATTTGACCCAGCCAACTCTGTCTGCTGCTGAATCCGTGCCGCCAACACCTTGCAATAATACCATGTCAAATTTGCATTTAACTAACTGCAGTTTAACTAATGCCCGGTTCACAAGTGGGCCACGCCCCCATCTGACCGAAGTGGAGCGACAGCGCAGAGTAACCAACAAACTGTGTCTCTACTGTGCCAGCAAGGCACATTTCTTGCAGGACTGTCCTGTCCGTAGACCACGTCGGCTTCCTGAATCATCTCCTGTTTCCTCTCGGCACTCCAAATCTGTTTATGCTCCAGCATTCCTGTTCTCTGCGAAGAGACCCAATCTGCCAGCTCCAGCCGCCTGTCCTGAGGCACCCACTCCCTCTGTCTCCTGTGCCGAGGTGCCAGCCTCTGTCTCCTGTGCCGAGGTGCCAGCCTCTGTCTCCTGTGCCGAGGTGCCAGCCTCTGTCTCCTGTGCCGAGGTGCCAGCCTCTGTCTCCTGTGCCGAGGTGCCAGCCTCTGTCTCCTGTGCCGAGGTGCCAGCCTCTGCCTCCTGTGCCGAGGTGCCAGCCTCTGCCTCCTGTGCCGAGGTGCCAGCCTCTGCCTCCAGCTCTGAGGTCACATCATCTGCCTCCAGCTCTGAGGTCACATCATCTGCCTCCAGCTCCGAGGTCACATCATCTGCCTCCAGCTCCGAGGTCACATCATCTGCCTCCAGCTCCGAGGTCACATCATCTGCCTCCAGCTCCGAGGTCACATCATCTGCCTCCAGCTCCGAGGTCACATCATCTGCCTCCAGCTCCGAGGTCACATCATCTGCCTCCAGCTCCGAGGTCACATCATCTGCCTCCAGTTTGGAGCCTGCTGCCACCGTGTCCGGTCCCAAGCCTCCTGCCACTGTGTCCGGTCCCGAGTCTCCTGCCACTGTGTCCGGTCCCGAGTCTCCTGCCACTGTGTCCGGTCCCGAGTCTCCTGCCACTGTGTCAGGTCCCGAGTCTCCTGCCACTGTGTCCGGTCCCGAGTCTCCTGCCACTGTGTCCGGTCCCGAGTCTCCTGCCACTGTGTCCGGTCCCGAGTCTCCTGCCACTGTGTCCGGTCCCGAGTCTCCTGCCACTGTGTCCGGTCCCGAGTCTCCTGCCACTGTGTCCGGTCCCGAGTCTCCTGCCACTGTGTCCGGTCCCGAGTCTCCTGCCACTGTGTCCGGTCCCGAGTCTCCTGCCACTGTGTCCGGTTCCGAGTCTCCTGCCACTGTGTCCGGTTCCGAGTCTCCTGCCACTGTGTCCGGTTCCGAGTCTCCAGCCACTGTGTCCGGTTCCGAGTCTCCAGCCACTGTGTCCGGTTCCGAGTCTCCAGCCACTGTGTCCGGTTCCGAGTCTCCAGCCACTGTGTCCAGCTCAGAGTCTTCAGCCGCTGTCTCTGTTCCTGAGCTCCAGTCTGCTCCAGAGGGGGCGCTGCCCTTCCAGTCTGCTCCAGAGGGGGCGCTGCCCTTCCAGTCTGCTCCAGAGGGGGCGCTGCCCTTCCAGTCTGCTCCAGAGGGGGCGCTGCCCTTCCAGTCTGCTCCAGAGGGGGCGCTGCCCTTCCCGTCTGCTCCAGAGGGGGCGATGCCCTTCCCGTCTGCTCCCGAGAGGGCGCTGCCCTTCCCGTCTGCTCCAGAGGGGGCGCTGCCCTTCCCGTCTGCTCCCGAGAGGGCGCTGCCCTTCCTGTCTGCTCCAGAGGGGGCGCTGCCCTTCCCGTCTGCTCCAGAGGGGGCGCTGCCCTTCCCGTCTGCTCCAGAGGGGGCGCTGCCCTTCCAGTCTGCTCCAGAGGGGGCGCTGCCCTTCCAGTCTGCTCCAGAGGGGGCGCTGCCCTTCCCGTCTGCTCCAGAGGGGGCGATGCCCTTCCCGTCTGCTCCCGAGAGGGCGCTGCCCTTCCCGTCTGCTCCAGAGGGGGCGCTGCCCTTCCCGTCTGCTCCCGAGAGGGCGCTGCCCTTCCCGTCTGCTCCAGAGGGGGCGCTGCCCTTCCCGTCTGCTCCAGAGGGGGCGCTGCCCTTCCCGTCTGCTCCAGAGGGGGCGCTGCCCTTCCAGTCTGCTCCAGAGGGGGCGCTGCCCTTCCAGTCTGCTCCAGAGGGGGCGCTGCCCTTCCCGTCTGCTCCAGAGGGGGCGCTGCCCTTCCCGTCTGCTCCAGAGGGGGCGCTGCCCTTCCAGTCTGCTCCAGAGGGGGCGCTGCCCTTCCTGTCTGCTCCAGAGGGGGCGCTGCCCTTCCAGTCTGCTCCAGAGGGGGCGCTGCCCTTCCAGTCTGCTCCAGAGGGGGCGCTGCCCTTCCCGTCTGCTCCAGAGGGGGCGCTGCCCTTCCCGTCTGCTCCAGAGGGGGCGCTGCCCTTCCAGTCTGCTCCAGAGGGGGCGCTGCCCTTCCCGTCTGCTCCAGAGGGGGCGCTGCCCTTCCCGTCTGCTCCAGAGGGGGCGCTGCCCTTACCGTCTGCTCCAGAGGGGGCGCTGCCCTTAAAGACTTCTCCAGAGGGGGTCCTGTCCCTCCAGTCTGCTCCAGAAGAGTTGCCAGTCCATGCGGTCCAGCCCGAGTTGCCAGTCCATGCGGTCCAGCCCGAGTTGCCAGTCCATGCGGTCCAGCCCGAGTTGCCAGTCCACGCGGTCCAGCCCGAGTTGCCAGTCCATGCGGTCCAGCCCGAGTTGCCAGTCCATGCGGTCCAGCCCGAGTTGCCAGTCTATGCGGTCCAGCCCGAGTTGCCAGTCTATGCGGTCCAGCCCGAGTTGCCAGTCTATGCGGTCCAGCCCGAGTTGCCAGTCCATGCGTTTCAGCCCGAGTTACCACTTGGTGCTGTCTGCCCTCAGGCTTCTCAAAGTGCTGTCTGCCCTCAGGCTTCTCAAAGTGCTGTCTGCCCTCAGGCTTCTCAAAGTGCTGTCTGCCCTCAGGCTTCTCAAAGTGCTGGCAAGCCTGCCGCCCAGTCCGGGCCAGCTCCCAAGCCTGCCGCGCAGTCCGGGCCCGCTGCCAAGCCTTCCGCCCAGTCCGGGCCCGCTGTCAAGTCTGCCGCCCAGTCCGGGCCCGCTGCCAAGTCTGCCGCCCAGTCCGGGCCCGCTGCCAAGTCTGCCGCCCAGTCCGGGCCCGCTGCCAAGTCTGCCACCCAGTCCGGGCCCGCTGCCAAGTCTGCCGCCCAGTCCGGGCCCGCTGCCAAGTCTGCCGCCCAGTCCGGGCCCGCTGCCAAGTCTGCCGCCCAGTCCGGGTCTCCTGTCGGGCCTGCTGCCAAGTCGTCTGCCAAGTCCGAGCCATCTGTTACCGAGGATGCCAAGTCTGAACCGTTACCTTTCTTTGAGGGGCATCCTTCCCAACTTAATGCCCTACTGAGGTTATTTGCTTCAAAGATCCCCTCCACACCAAGCCTTGTTAGTAGCCCTAAGAGACAGGTGTTATTTCTAATATCCCATTTTAGGGGAGAGGCATTAGATTGGGCAAACCCATTTATTGAGAAGGATCACCCCATTTTATCGGACTTTCAATCCTTTATTGAGGCAGTTTTCAACAAGTTCGTAACTGTCCCTGCTATACCATCTTGCGGGGCCTCTGCAATATCACCAGTACCACCCATCTCACCTGGCCAAGAGATACCTTTGTGCTCCACTCAGTTGGCTCAGGCCCCAATTCCGAGAAAGTCCCGTAAGAGAGGAGGACGTAAGAGGAGAGGAGGTTCTGCAGTTCTTGAACTGGCAACTGGCATGGCCTCCTTTGCCCTTTTGCCCATGGACGAGGACTTTTCTGACGGGCCCCCAATTGTAGACTATGATTCCGATGAACTCAGACATTTCTGGTAATTAGGCGTCTGGAATCCGCCCTTAAGGGAGGGGGTACTGTCACGATTTGCCCTCAGCTTATGCATTACATGCTGCTTTGCATGGCAGCTCCTGCCCTTTGTATCCTATTATTGTATTGTATTGCAGCAGTACCTCTGATTACCAGAGGTGCTGCTATTATGCCTTTCTTGTTTGCCTTAGGGGTTAACTTGTTCACCAATTATCCCATGCACCTGGGTGTGGTTTCCCCTTTATATACCTGTCACTCCCAGCACACAGGGCTGGTTATTGTTGTCCCATCTTGTGATGTCCTTTCCTGTTGTCCGATCCTGATGTAATTTCCTGTTGTCCTTACCTGGTTGTTTCTGGACATTCATGCTACTTTCTGCATCAGTTGGAACCTGGTATTTATCACTGCTCCTTATTACCTGTTGTTAATACCTCTCTGCAAATAAACACAGAGTGTTTTCACCAAATTCGTGACTCCTAGCTGTACTTCTGTTTGAGATCTGTGACACTTGGTGAACATATAGACAGGAGATAAAAATCCAGACACTTCTAGTGCAAAATCACATGGTCTAAACGTATGTTCATAATTCTCCATAAATAAATAAATCTCCAGGTGGGGATCTCTCCAAATGTCGTTCAGTGTTTTAGGGAGAAAGTGTCTACTACTTGTAGAGAATGCAGACCAAGATAATCGGTTGTAACAGATCATTTTACATATAAATCTCCAGGTAGGAATCCCTCCAAGTATCGATCTGTGCTTTAAGAAGAAAGTATCTCCCACTTATAAAGAAAATAATCCAAGACAATCAGTTGTCGCAGGACAGCAATACATCCAGAGAAGACTTGTATCCAGAGTGAATTGCAGGCTGATTTAGGGTTATGTGTGGTCAGCAAAGACTTCACACATTGTTGTGCACCTGCTTGCACAAATTACAGAAGGTAAAATAAACTCTCCCACCGTCCAATATTTAAGGAGCATTTTAACCAATCGGTGTGGGTTATTTATTATTCACAGTTTTGGGTTTCCAAAAATGTAAGTTACTCATGTAGATATAAAATACATCATTATACTAAGACAGGTTCTGCGTTAAAACATCTAAGAGAATCTGAAATATTAAGGGACTACTTTTAAATATCTACATATATATAATTCATACAATAGTCTCCCACAGATTTATAGAATAAAAACAGTTTTGTTTTGAAACAGGTCTGATTTTACTACTGGGAAATAGTTGACTTTATAAATAACAAGAGAATCAATTGTAGATAATTTTGTGATACAATTAAACCAATCAGCAACAATAATATCACATGTAGTATTAGTAATTCATATCCTAAAACATTTACCAACACGTGGAGTAAGTGAAACCTGAAAGAAACAGATTGCTACTGTTTTTATTGAATCCATAAAAGTAGTTCAATATCATTAATTTGTATTAATATACCTTCATCACAAACACAGACCTAAAATATAATAAATGAAAAAAAAAAAATACTAAAATTGCAAAACTAATAAGTTCTATGACAAGAGGAAGATTCATATGTTCAATAAAGCATTCACTCCGCACTAAAAACGTATTATAAAAGTATATATGTATGCTGATAAGGAAGCAAATAGCTTTGCATAGTAAATTCACTTTAAAAGGATCATTCAATCAAAGTTTAAATCTAGAGATTCATTGGGACCATCAGGGTATATTTTTTTTAATTGACAGATCCAATAAAATTCTCTCAAGTGGAGTCTATTAATTCAATCTCCTCCTCTAGCTGTAGGGCTAATATATTTTATACCTGTAAGGATAAAACACGATGGAACACCACCATGAGATTTTGCCAAATGTCAGTACATTACCTAGCTTATTCAAATCTAATCAAGATTTTAGTAGAGGATGTATCAAAAGAATCTGATTGTTCTGTTTAGTTATTGATTTTAACCCTATGTGAGGAGTTATTATATCTGGAAATAAATAATGTAGTTTTGCTCAAAGTTCTACTTTTTTGGTTTATCTATTAATAGGTCTTCTCTATATACAGCCAGAATATTATATAGGTAATTATTCAAAAATGCAGTTGGGTAGTGTTTCTATTACATCTGTAATATCTTCTATGACTTGTTGTTTCATAAAACAATTTCTACCTATTCCCCTTAATTGGCTGGAAGGAATATTTCTGAGCCAACTAATATAGTGGTAACTGAATATGCATAAAGTTGTTTTTTTACATACAGAAATAGAAAAATAGGATAATATTAATCGTGCAAGCAGGGCCATCTTAACAACATTATGGGCCCCTGGGCAAAGCAGTGTACCGGGGCCCTTTTATATATATATATATATATATATATATATATATATATATATATATATATATAGAGAGAGAGAGAGAGAGAGAGAGAGAGAGAGAGATACAGATATACATATATAGAGATAGATGGATGTACTTGCTCAGTGACTCTTGAAGGTTTTTTTTTTGCAGGTTTTTTCTTTTGCAGGATTATTTATTGTAATTAGGAGCCCTGCCTGTGGGGCCCCCGGGCACCTGCCCATTGTGCCCAATGGAAAAGATGGCCCTACGTGCAAGTAGCTAGCCAAACAAAAGGTACTGCAAAATCTTAAAACAATAGAAGAAAAAGAGAAGGAGGCAGCACTAAAGTATTGCAATGTAGAAACCGGTGAAAACATGAAGCAAATATAACTAATTAGTTACTAAAAAAACATTTTAAGATAAAATGTTTATGATGTTAAAAACAAGAATGGGAAGCTCATATCCACAAGATTAGTAAGTGGAGCACTAGTATCAGGGATCTAATAACAAAGAACAAAACTGTCCTATTAGTTTAGTTAGAAAAAAACAGATGGATATCATTTCATGGGTGGTCTTGTATGGAACTAGAAGTGAATCCTGCCAGTATAAGAGCTTGATTGGACAGCAGTAGCTATATATTTTACAATGTTTTCACCTCTCCAGCCAGACAATTATATGGTTCACATATGATTCTCTGTGATGGTGAAAGGGTGAATGTCCATAGAAATAATCCCAATTATAGCTCCACAAAATCAGTGAGACAAAATCCCAAAATCAGCATGTCTTATGAGTTCGTATTACGTTTCTCAGTTACAGCAAGCGGATTCTTCATAAGGATAATAATGACTGTTTCCGAGTCAGCTATTTAAGCTCCTAATATCCCATGGAATCCAAGAATTAATTAAGCACCTGTGTTTACAAGAGAGTATGTGGATTATTTTAGTATGTCCATTTGCTGATACAAAGCTGAAACAGTTTACATAAAAAGGAACATTATAACAAAACACTGTTTTTTGTAGCAATGTTTCAATCCTTTAAATGTAACCTTTCTAGAGCAGTGTTTCTTAAACCTGGTCCTCAGGACCCCTAACAGTGCATGTTTTCCATATCTCCTTGTACCAGATCCAGAGGTGGTATAATTATTTCACTTGTCACCTGGAAAACCTACACTGTTAGGGGTCCTGAGGACTGGGTTTGAGAAACACTGTTCTAGAGAACAATTAATAACCGCAAAAAAAAAAAGATTTTGACGAACAATTACATTTCTTTATCAATACATAATAACCAAATGAATGATTATAGTCTTACATATTTTCCTACGTTTGCGGACCTGTCAAAATATATACTTAAGCCTTTCTTATGCATTATCCTTATAATAGTATTGGGGCAATACAACGAGGGCTAGAAATACATTATTAAGAGACTTAATAATGTAGCTTAAATATATAAATCCACAAAAAGAATGCAGTTAAACACCTAGTAATATAGTCACTGATATATTATGGGATTGTACAGGCAGTTCCATTGTTAGTAGTTTATAAAGTGAAAATGGAACTAGATTTACTAAATGTAAATTGATCAGAGAAAAGTTTATCAGTGTCAGAATCCGCACAAGGAGAGATTAATAAAAACGTAACATTATGGGAGGTGCGGCTTTATTTCCAAGCCGTGCAGACGTGTCTTGGAGAATCTCCTGCTATCTGTCATGTGCAAGCTAATTTTTAGGCATAAATCTGCAAATATATTTTCGTGAATTACTTCCTAGAAATAGTGTGACATGGTTCTCTTAGAAGCTGTTAGATCAATGGGTTTTGTGTATGTTAACTGGTAGATAAGGGTAGCACCTTATACCATTTATGGCAGGACGCAAATGTGAAAGCCTTTGAGGATATCTCTTGCAAGACAATAAAATCTAACACATGTTTGGGAGGCCCCAGACAAGCCGACTGCAGAGACTGGGTTGTATGTTAATGACAGATTCAAGCTGAATAGGGTCACAGGAAAATATCATCTCATTTTCTCCAATATCATACATACCAGAGGCATGTGTGGTATGCAGATGAAGGGAAACTTATGACCTGTTGTGTGGAGGTAAAATCATGTTTGTAAACCATACTGCTCAAAAGTTAGGACGGTGTAAAAAAAACTTGACTTAAAGGTATTCCAACCGCATAGTCATAAAACCCTAATTTGCATTCTACCATCCTGTTGGTTCTGACCTCACAGGAAAGGGGGCTGGGGGGTCATGTAGCTTGGTTTTAAAACTATAGTGGAAATGTAAGTCTTGGTTCACTCTGAGGGAGTCATTTGATTGAAGAGGTCCCATATTTCCTGCTTCTCCCAGCACCAGAAACTTGATTCTAAGTGAGGTATCAATTCTGTGTTTCATCCTTTTTATTTTATAAGAAACACTTGCACTATATTTGTATGTCTTTTATTATCCGTTTATCTTAAGCATTGTGGATGTATTTTCCATATTAAATTACACTTAATAAGTTCTAGTCTCTGTGTTCTTACAAATTCACGCGACAATTTGGTCCAGACACTACATAATTGAAACTGTGCAAACCTTGTGGTTTATGTGAACTCTAATTTATGTGAATTGTGTTAGATAAATGCTAGGGAGAACCGAAGGCTTCCTAAATAAGAGTGTCAGCTCTTGTCCGAAAAAACCTTGGTTGTGACAAATTAGTATCGCAAAGCTAGTGTGTGGCATAGATAGGGAAGGATTTAATCATTTTAGACAGACCAGGTTGTTGTGTTTTGGTTAACCCTGTGTCACACCCACATCACGCAGACTCAGGTGAGTGCTGTTCGTGACACTATCCCTTACATATTTCTGTCTCCAACACCCCAATATCCACCTCTACCTCAGGTATCTTTGTTTATACTGCCCACTGGACAAGCAGCAGCTCCCCTGGCCACAAATAGTGGAGTGCTCCTGTCCAATACCTGCAGGATAAGTCCTCTGGTCTACTTTATACTTTTGCAGACAAAACATTTGCAACAGGGTAGACACACCAGGAGGGGTTAAACAAAGCATTGATGATCTAAGTAGACTAGAGGAATGGTCAAGAGTGTGACAATTACAGTTTAATGCAAAAAAATGCAAAATTGTGCATTTGGGTCTCAAAAAGCCAAAGGCTAAATATAGTATTAATGGCACTATAAGGGAATATAATGAGGACGAAAGGGATGTAGGAGTCACAATTTCAGGTGACTCAAAGGCAGGTAAGCAATGTAACAAAGCAATGAGAAAGGCAAGTCAGATGCTTGGTTGCATAGGGAGAGGAATCAGTAGCAGAAAGAAAGAAGTAATAATGCCACTATATAGGTCTAATAAATCATTGGTACAGCCTCATCTAGAATACTGTGTTCAGTTCTGGGGGCCATATATCCAGAAGGATATAAATACTTTAGAGACTGTACAAGAAAGGGCAAATAAAATGGTCTACAGCACAAAATTTACCTGTAAAGACTGAAAGATCTTAATATGTATAGTTTGGAGCAGAGAAGGGAAAGGGGAGACATGACAGAAATTTTCAAATATATCAAGGGTTTTAACAAGGTACAGGAGGGAAACATTCTTTAAAAGAAGAGAAATATTAGAACACAAGGACATGCACTGAAATTGTAGGGAAGTACGTTCAGAGAATATTTGAGGAAATACTACTTCACAGAGGTGGTAGAGGCTATACAGTAGAGGAATTTAAACATACTTGGGGTAGACATAAGGATATCCTTAGAAAGAACTAATGATCAAATATGGTTTGAGGCTACCATAGATTAAAAAAAAGATATCTTGCATGCATAACGAAGTTGCAGGGGTTGACTTTTTTAGTAAATAGTCCCTTCCCTATTCACTTATCCATGATTGGTGTATGGCCCTGGTATAGCACAGTCCACAGTAGTATGGCACAGCTGAGAGGTGGTAATATGGTGCCAGACCAGATTCCAGGTGCTCATTGACTCAGATAGTTTTCTATGTTCAATATAAGCCTCTATGTAACGATATAAATAATGTCTCCAATATGGTCTATGCTAAGGGGCCTCAGTAACTAGGATGTCTGAACCCCAGACGAAATGCGATGAGGCACTCCTACGTAGGGCCGTAACTAGGGCTGTGCGACAGGGGCGCAACGCTGAAGGGGGGCGCAATTTAGGAATATTTTAGGTTAATTTGGTTAAAATTGAGGGCTAGGGGGTCGGCATTTGTCTTTCTCGCCCAGGACGCTAGAACTCTAAGTTACGGCTCTGCGCCTACGTCACACTATATCCGGCAGAACCTGTGCGTTCCACCGTGGAACGTACATAGCACAATTTCATCCAATACATTGCTTTATAAGACTGGGTACCCAGCGATATTCTCCGAACTACGAACAGCAAGTATTATCTTTGCATAGTAATGTCACTGGCAACAAACTGACATCAAGCTCATAGGACACCAATGGGACTTACTGTATTGTTCATTCCAGTGTGGCATGCCATAGACTGATACATCCAGGTTGCTTATACTGAGAGCAACGAGCAAGTACTTTACCATTATTTAGTTGTGACTAAATTTGTATTGGACCAAGTTAGCTGTTGAATTGGATGTATTGAGCTATATAAGGAATTATTATTATTATTACCATTTATTTATATATTGCCACTAATTCCGCAGCGCTGTACAGAGAACTCACTCACATCAGTCCCTGCCCCATTGGGGCTTACAGTCTAAATTCACTAACACAGACAGACTAGGAGACACACACACAGACTAGGGTCAATTTGTTAGCAGCCAATTAACCTACCAGTATGTTTTTGAATACCATATGTTACTATGTAACTATATGATTTAACATGCCAGTCAATATTGATTTGTAATACATGATATCCTTTGATTGTTTATTAAAAACTTGCTAAAAAAATCAGTCTGATAGATTTGTAGACAGATATCTTGAAAGTGGGGATACAATAGTAAAGGAATTAGATGTGCAAGTAAAATAGTGAAGGTGGTGCATACCCCTAGGTGTCCTGGTTGCTCTAGTACTGTCCCTGATTCCGGGGATGTTGGTACTGTCCCAGGCTGCCCCTCAAATGTCCTAAGCAATACCAAAATCTCTCCTTTCCATTGCATTACAGTGCTTGGTTGGATCAGAATGTGACCAGCAGAGACCTAGCAGAGCCCCTTATACAACAATGGGATGGGGCTCTCTAGTGGTCTAAGGTCCTGCTTGGAATAGTTGTTTGATATTTAGGCCATCGTTACAAAAAGTTGTGTCCAATACAGACTTTCACAAACTCCCAACCTGTCCCAGATACAGCAATCTGAACAGCTGGCCGTGACTGGCATCACCTTAGTCACTTAGCAATGAATACACCTTTTCTGCCACCACAAAGGATTTATTATGGTGTCCTTACGTTCACCAAAACCATTTATTAATGTTTCACACTTAAATCACATACACATGTAGCATGAGCTTCCCTGGGCTTCGTAAATTCACAAAGAATCACAGAGAATACACTAGATTAAATGTATTTAATCTGAAAAAATGTTTCCAAGGCTTAATTACAAAAATTAATAACAAGAAATACAATATGTTACACATATGAGTTTCAGAAAATAAAATAGGAAATAAAATCAGAGTTACTACTTACTAGATGAGGCCTGATGTATGATGGAACACAATTGTGGAAAATAGGACATTTCAGTCTTGATTGACCCCTCATGAAAATGCATAATCTGATGTCTAAAGCAGAAGATTTTTCCACATAGCCCTCACCCCACACCTTTGGAGCTTAGCTGTCAATAAAGACAGACTGATCTCCCAAATGTCACAGGGCTTTCGAAGTGAGCTAGGGATGTCTTGAGATCGGAATGTTCACAGGACCTTGAGTTCTCACCTCTGCTCCTTTTGTTCGGCTAGATGATTTATAACTTTGGGCTTCAAACTCCTCCAAGATCCTTATCTATCCTTGATCTGGCTAATTTCAACAGATATTGATACTTGCATAGGTTTCAGACTCATGTCATTTAGCAAAGCACACGTTGAGATTGCAATACAAGATTATATACAATATACATTGTCATACAAGAATTCAACAGAAAATAATCATCAGTCATTAGATATACTACATAATCATCACACAGGCAGTATACCATTCTTTACGTCATGCACTCCAATCTGATGATTGTCATATTAAAGTAAATGTACAGGACCATGCCGTGTGTTACAGTTAAATGTAGACAGCATGACTTAAATGCGCCATGACAGGTACCTGTTTTTTACACTTGTCTAATATAGAGGACTATATTGAATGGAACTGGGCAGATATGTGACTTTTTATGAGGACATTTGTTGGTCAAACATATGTTGCGCTCTGCTTCCTTTTACCAGTAGGTACTGACATGCTGCTTCACTTCTCTGAAGAAGACTTGAAGGAACACAATAGCAACTTTTACCTAGGAGTAATGTACTAACCGTACCACTGACAACTCCTAATAAGCCTTTTGTGAATAAGCCATATACAAAAAGCGGGTAAAAATGAATCCACCAATGTATAGACATTGCATTGGATGCCATACCTTGGTTTTGCACCACTGTGCTTAGATAGTCCAGTCAGCACACATCAAGGTCCAGGGTCGGACTGGGCTGCTGGGGAGCCGGGCTATCCCCCGGTAGGCCCCGACCCTGATCGCTTCCCTCTTCGTTGGTTGGGGGGCAGCGGACTCTTTAAAAAAAAACAAAAAAAAAACATACTCACGTGATTGCGGCGCCGATGCCCCCCCATCTGCTCCGTCCGCACTGAATGTCGGACGTGATGTCACGACGCGTCACATTCAGTGAAGAGCGTCGCAGAGAGGAGTCGCAAGAAGAGAAAAAAAGAGAAGAAAGAAGCCGATAGAAAAGGTAAGTGAAGGAACGGAAGCAAGGGGGAGTAAAGACAGCATAGGCAGCATAGCATATTGTGAAGGGGGGAGCAAAGATAGCATGGCACAGTGTGAAGGGGGGCAAAGGCAGCATGGCAGACTGTGAAGGGGGGCCAAAGCAGCATGGCAGAGAGTGAAGTTGGAGCAAAGGCAGCATGGCACAGTGTGAAGGGGGCAAAGGCAGAATGGCAAAGTGTGAAGGGTGGAAAAGGCAGCATGGCAGAGTGTGAAGGGGGGCCAAAGCAGCATAGCAGAGTGTAAAGGGGGTCCTAAGCAGCATGGCAGAGTGTGAATGGGGTCAATGCAGCATGGCAGAGTGTGAAGGGGGGGGCGAAAGAAGCATGGCAGAGTGTGAAAGGGGGGCCAAAGCAGCATGGCACAGGGTGATGAAGGGGGGCCAGGAGAAAGGGGGAGCAAAAGCAGCATGGCACAGGGTGATGAAGGGGGGCCAGGATAAGGGGGGACCAAAAGCCGCAGTGCACAGGGTGATGAAGGGGGATCAGGAGAAGGGGGGAGCAAAAGCAGCATGGCACAAGCTGATGAAGGGGGGCCAGGAGAAGGGGGGAGCAAAAGCAGCATGGTACAGTGTGATAAAGGGGGGCCAGGAGAAGGGGGGAACAAAAGCAGCATGGAGGGCGCAGTGTGATCATAAGGGGGCACAGCATGGTGATTAAGGGGCACAGAAATGTGTGTGTGATAGCACAGTGGGATTGTGGCAATGTAATGTGTGTGGTAGGGGGTGGCTAACTACTGGGTGCTATTTTGTTTGTGGGGTAATGGTGGGGCAATTTCATTTTATAGTGGGGACTATTAATTTAAGATGGGGTGGTTTGGGGGCTATTAATTGAATATGTGGTTGAGTTTGAGGAGCATGAGGTCTATTTATTAAATGTGAATATTAATTATTTAATGGCAGTGACGTTGCGGGAAATAGGTATATTTATTATACGTAAATGCTATTAATCTATTGCAGGAGCTGTTTTGAGGGAGGGAAATAGGTTTATTTATTAAATGGGAATACTATTACTTTAATATTGGGGCTAGAGGAAGGCCTAAGTATTAATCATGGATCCTATTGTTTAATGCCGGGGCTGGTTGGAATTTTCTAATTGCACCCATTTTTTTTCCAAATAGCTCCCCCAAAACATTCCGGAATCCAGGCAAGCCGCAACTAAAGAAACCAGCAGCTAAAGGTGGTGAAAATGACAAGAACAGGCAGGACAGTCTGTCAAATGTTCTGATTCTAGTGGGACAAACCCAATTTTTGGTGACTGTTCTGCCCAATCTAAAGGGCAGGTCAACTGTGTACTCTTTATATACACACTGCATTCTTTATATACTACACTATGGTGTTAGCTGTCCTTCGTGGGCTGACCACTACCCCTCTAGTGTCTGGTCTCGCCTGTATGATGGCTGGCCACACCCCCTCTGGTGGGCCCCCAGCGTTGAAGTCCCCCGGAGGGTCCTTCGTGCCCCAGTCCAACACTGTCAAGGTCTTAGTCTACTCTTTTCTCTCAGCAGACAACTCGGCAAGGTAGAAGTGGGCCAGGAGTGCACATAGGAGGGCCCATCAAACTTGAATCACCACCTCCAGTATACTGACACCAGTAATTTCCCCTGCTAGGGTGAGGGACCAAATAAAATAATAAATTAATAGATAAGAATGTACATGATTTCCCCTCAGACAAAATGTTTAAAAAATGTTAGGTCAGTCAGCACAGGGAGAGGTAATTAGGTTAAGCTCATCAGAGAGCCCAGACATTCTTTCAGGAAACTCACATAACCTATGAGGATCACAGCCATGCATTTCTTCTGATCATTCATTCCTTCCCTACCTAGAAAAGATGGTCTAATTAAGGTATTGTCAAGACAAGTAAACCACTAGATATAAATGAGTGAAAACCATATGCTAGATAGCCAGATAACCCTTTAGGCCAATACAAAGAACTTTTGCTCATATTTAAATTTTTGAGGTATCAGTGTGGAACTCTGTACTTAGGGAAAAAAATGCATAAGGCTAGTTGCATATCTTTCGGGATGATATTTGCTAATGTTGTAATTCCATCATAATTGATATGTATATATGTGCAGGTTATACCAATTTATTGAAGGTGGAGTTATGTCTCTGTGATATGTCAGAGAAAAGGTATGGCAGCTCAAAGATTTTGCACTATTTTTGGGCAAACTATAATTGACACATTTACTCCTCAACATTAGCATTTACACTGCCCCACTAAATGTCCTCCAAGTGAAACCTGCTCAATATCCTGTGTATGAGAGGGCTAATTTCCAGCTCTTGTGGACTGTCCATTTTATTCTGCCTTGTCCCTGACTTACAGATTATGATACGTAAGTGTTTATTCTCTGTAATTATATCCTGTTTCTTTTTATGACTGTATTGCATTTATTTTTTGTATGTCATTTATTATATATTCTTTTTTTATTATCATATCCAAATGCCCTGTACCTTTCTATATGAAATCTGAAAAACGAACATATTAGTCTTTTATGAAAAATATTACTTGACCATGTTAACCCTTTCAATGCTGGTGTATGATTTGTTAATCCATTTGTCTAACAAGCCTAATGAGTATCAGTGTGTACATTTGCGTAACAGAGTTTTCATGTGAAAATACTTTTATTACTGGAGTGTGCATTGCTAACCCCTGTGTAACAAAAAGCATAGCGTGTGCCAGCAGGTACCTTTGTGTGACAGTATCTTGGGGTCCTATTGCCCTTATTCAGTATGTGGGAGGAGATCATAGGTGCACATGGATGTGAGTGTACTATTTGGGAACAGTTCAACAAATCTATAACATGGTTGATAGGTGATTGCACAATTTAGTCCTGGAATTGTGTGTAACCCTGTATAGTAAACAAGTCGGGGATGCTGGGTGCATCCCCCTTGTTTGTGTGTGTCTATCTCCCCATTGCATGTCTGTCCCTTTCTTTCTCCTCCTCCGTGTGTATGTCTGCAATAAGTAGGATTTTATATTTTAGTAAACTATACTAACTACATATACTAATTTTTATATATTGATAAAGAATTTAAATATTTAAAAACCTTAATTCGTTAAAAAATGCTTGTTAAATACTTGTAAGCTAGGCATCCCCATGCAAGCATTTGGAATCCCCCCTCTAAAAAGCCTATGGTTGCCCTGGTGCACCTATGTGTGTGGAGATGCAGAATGTTCTGATAAAGTGCACTGTGCAAACCACTTTAATACCACCCCTGTAATTAATGCTGCATTTCAGGATAATAGTTAAATTTATGTATCTAAGCGTACCAATGCATGTGTCCTGTCTATGGGTGGTCTGAACGTTCAACAGTAGCGCAGTGCCCCCACCTTAGTCAAATCACACCAGGGTTTTTGCTGGGTAGTGTCCTGGATTAAGCAATACCAGAAGGAGACTAAGGAACCCTCTATCCCCTTTTTCTGGACCACAGGCACACAAATAACATCATATCCCACTGAATTGAATTTAGAATTTTATATAAAAATATACTACTATAGTGTCAACAATACAATAGCATAAACTTACCAAAAAACACACTACAACATTTTGAGCATAACAACTAAAACAGATTCATCTAATATATTATAAACTAGAGGTACCTATATTATCATACATATAATACATTCTATAGTAGAATATTGATATAAAGCTGTACACAGATAGCTATCTGAATAACTTTAAACATTCATGAACATTTAAAATAGCAATACAGTCTTCGTCTTAGTGATCTTCACACTGAAACAGTCTTACCTGGGTCTCTTCCGTTTCTGCTTTAAATTATTTCAAAGGAACATCCCTAGCAATGTGCCCTCTTATTTCAATCATCACATTTCACAAAATAAAATCTAGTTTTTGCACTACTCTGTTGTGCAGGGGCTAGCTGGGCTGGGGGAAGGGTGGCCACAGTGAGCTGAGTCACTGGGCTACCTGCATTTTTTTTTCTTTTAAAGTACCCCTAATAGGCAGCAAAGATGAGTCTCACCCCCCAGGTCAAAATTTGCTCACTCCGCCCAACTCCTCTCCTCAGCCAGTGCAGACTTCTGCTTATCTGCAAACAACAGCATGTTGCTCCACAAACTCAAGTACTTTGGCGGATTTCTATACATTTGCGCAAATTTGGACACATGGCAGAGTGTAAGCTGAATGGCCATATTTTGTAAAGACCATCAATGTGTGTTGTGTCACAAAAAAACAAAAATGTGAAAGCTTATTTCAAATAATACTTAATACCAGCGTTTCAGTTCCTTTGATGATACCTTAATTATTAATATTTAATACATCATTTGTGATTTTAATGACAAAAGAACAGAAAACATTCACTTTACTACTTGAACATATCAAATTATTAAGTCTGCAATTTACATGTAAGTTCATTTTAATCTATTATTACAGGTATAGAATAAACATCAACAGCATGCGTGTCAGCATTTCTAAAAAGTATAATACACCTGATCATATCCAAAAGGCCAAGAACTATTTTTTTTAGACGTTTATTAACAGATAAGTCGAAAGTTAATTTGCTTGGCCACACAGACACAACAATTTAGAATGGAAATATTGAACTTATCATCATTTTAGAACAATTTTATTGGTTAATGGGAATGAGCTCAGTATGCACAGCAGTGTTCATAGAAAATAGATAAACACAAGAAAATAGCGCATGTTGAAACCGTTATCTATTTCCACTTGTTATCAGTGCTGGTGTTTACTGTGGTTTGTTCGTCATCATCAATGATCATTTCCATCCTTACTCCATGCAGTAAATGTAGCAGCATGTAGAAATAGCAGAATTTGTGAAAATGATTGTCCTTAAATAAATATTTTGCTGCATAGACAGTGGTTGAAGGGGTTGGAAGAGTTGGTGTATATAGGAGTATGCCATACCGCCACCTACTGCCTTTATTTTAAAACTATGAAATTCCAGTCGCTTACATTTACATTACGCTTTCCATTCCGCTTCTTCGAAATGTCCACTTCGACCACTGTGTTTACATATAATAACTTATATTACATTTGTGGTAGTTTGGAATTTGGTATTATGCATGCTTTTTGTACTTCTTTTCTAAAATATGTAAAATAAAGGAATCGGAGAGAGCTGCTTGGCACTCTCTGTAGCAGGGGAGGTCCAATATAGCGGCACTAAGGGTTTCAAGTTTAACTGCTGTGTAGGATCTCTCCTGTTACATAGAGATATGAGTAGCTTTGACTGGGAAAGGTAGAGTCAGTAAAAGAATAATGAGATAGGCTAATGCACTATATATATATATATATATATATATATATATATATATATATATATATATTATTAATTTCCATCTTCCAAAGATGGTAAAAGAATGTTCTGGAAGTACTGCACCATATATAAGATAACTAATGTGACCCACCTGTTGGCAGGTTATTTTCCAGCATTGATAGCTTTAGTTATTTCATTTGGTTGTTTTGGCCATTAGTGTGTTCATTCCTGAAAACAGTGATTGTTTCCATTTGTTGACCTAAGCTTACAGTAAGCAGGAAGCATCAGGAAACAGGGATGTGTGGTCAGCACAGTGACTTAGTGGTTAGCACTTCTGCCTCACAGCACTGGAGTCATGAGTTCAATTCCCGACAGTGGCTTTATCTGTGTGGATTTTGTATATTCTCCCCGTGTTCGTGTGGGTTTCCTCGGGGCTCTCTGGTTTCCTCCCACAAACCAGAAACATTCTAGTAGGTTAATTGTGTGCTATCGAATTGACCCCAGTCTGTCTGTGTGTGTGTGTTAGGGATTTTAGACTGCTAGCTCTATTGGGACAGAGACTGATGTGATTACTTTGTCTTTACAGCGCTGCAAAATTAGTGGCATCATGAGGCTACTGTATCAGGCAGCAAATTTAGGGGCAACAAAATGAGGGGAATTATTGAAAAACTAGCTGAAGTACTCTGCATTGCTCAGGTTTAAATCTTCAAGTTATCAATGAGTTGGATGTTACTGTCAACATTTTAACAGTAATTAGCAGCTTAGCAGCTCTTACACCCAGGGGTAAATGTATCAAAGTCCGTTTTTTCATCTCGCGGGAGATTGGCGACTTTGCAGCTAAAATTTAAAGCGGCGATGGCTTGTAAAGGCAAACTTGCCTTTACAAGCCATCGCCGCTTTCGATTTGCAGCAGAAATCGAGATTTGTCAAACCAAGTGATGTGTTTCCTGTGTCCACTGTAGCCTCAGTTTTGTGCTCTTAGCTGACAGGAGTGTAACCCGATGTGGTCTTCTGCTGCTGTAGCCCATTCACTTTAAGATTCATCATGCTGTGCATTCAGAGATGCTCTTCTTCATACCGCTGTTATACTGCATCTTTATGTGAGCTACTGTCGCCTCTCTGTCAGCTTGAACCAGTCTGGGCTCTCTCATTAATAAGACCGTTTTGCCCACCAAACTGCTGTTCACTGGATTCTTTTTTTTTTTTTTGCATTCTCTGTAAACTCTAGAGACTGTTGTGCGTGAAAATCCCAAGAGATCAGCAATTTCTGAGATACTCAAACCACCTGTCTGGTACCAAGAATCATTCCCTAGTCAAAGTCACTTACATCACATTTCTTTCCCATTCTGGTAGTGGTCTGAACAACAATTGAACCTCTTGATCATGCTTTTATGCACTGGGATGCTGCCACATGATTGGCTGATTATATACTTGCATTAACCAGCAGGTATACTGAATTAAGTGGCCACTAAGTGTATATGTGCAGACGTTTCTGCCTGCATCGATCCATAATGCTCCTCAGCTCCTCTTTCACATGAAAAGGGTAAGCGAGAGTTTTAAATTGCTTCTTAGGGACAATATAATGTAAGCTCATCCTATATAGAACAATAAACTTTAGGGAAATTCCATTAGATCCTAATAACTCACCTCTGAAATATTGCTTCACCCTATGCTATAATCATTCTATAAATCAACTGGGAGGTTTAAAAGGATAAAGTTAATGAATCTTTTACAAATACATAGGACAGATGTGAGCATAGCGAGCCAGGCTGAGAAAGATGTGCGTTCCCTCAGCTGATCTTTTTGGAAACTAAATAATGCGTTGTACTGCCTTGCCCTACACATAAAGGATCATCAGGTGAGTGCTGAGAACATACAACACAAATGACATTTTATTAAGTCATTCACCTATTATGCATTATTATCCCATTGTACCAGGGAACAGGTAGATTTGTGGGTCAAGATGGCAGCATCTGCGGCATTGTGCATCTTCTGATGAGTGAGCTGGCTGGATCAGAGACATTTTAAACCAACATGCAAACATAGGACAAGGTATTTTAATGACATTCAAAGTGTGGAGAGGACGCTTTTACACAATGCTTCCTCGCTTTCAGGCTGCTTGCTTACTTGGAGGGAAGAACCAAACCCGTGACTATAGATAGATTCAGGAGAGGGGGGGAGGAGCTTTTTCACCTTCCAGGTGTACTTTATACAGCTCATTCCCAAATGCTTTTCTACTACTATAATAAAAACATTGAAATATACAGCAGTATCACGTGTAAGAAAGACAGTTCCAGTGTCTTCTTACTCTCATGACTTATTTAAGACATACATAAGCCTGCATATATTGCATGGTTCATAGATGACCTTTAATACCTTTAATTAGTGAGTTGTTAACACAAACATTTCAGGTTTTAGTGAACAGCGGTTGTGATCAGCACATAGAATTCAGTGCACAAATTTAATGTAAAAAACATGTTTATTCCATATTTGCCAACATATTTATTGCCCCCTGTGGGAGATCCAGAAGGAGTCGCGAAGCACAGCAATGGTGGGGTATTGCGTCATTTTGGGGTGGAGCCAAACTGACATGATTCGCAATAAATGGCGTCATGGAGGCTCTTATCTCACTAGGAAGTGGGCAAGATGGGGAGAAGTGCCTACTCTCCCGGGAGTCCAGGAGACCTGCATGCAATTTGGGAGTCTGTCAGAAATTCCGGGAGATTTGGTAAGTATGGTTTATTCCACTTTTTGCCTAATATCCAAATAATTATCCTCCATAAAAATACAGTAGTGCTAAATATCCCTATTTTAAATAAAGGTATTTGTTGTTGTATTTTAGATGTATTATTTGTTTGCAAAATAAAAGGCTTTTCAAAATGCTATATTAGCAATTTTTTTAAATTTATTTTCTTAGGAGATTGTGGGAATAATGGCACATTTGGCTCATAAACTATGGATGAAACTATGTGCAGTTTTAAATTAACGATTACTACAATCCAGAATTTAATTTGTTGGTATATGAAACAAGGTAAAATACATTGTTCACTGACCTAACTCCGTTACCGACAGCCGAAGTCTTACATTTTTTGGCCAGTAAGGGTCATTCACAAACATGCAAATCCTGCAGTCAAATACCATTATCACCTATGTTTGTGTAAAGGGGCCTCATTTTATACCATGTGCATGAAAATGATATGTTATAATGGTGGCATCTGCAGGGATAAATTATTTTACATCTTCTGATCGGAGGAGCTGAACACATAGAAACATTCCTTTGCGGAGTGTGGGCTAGATTCATGAATGTACCCAGATATACACATACAAGCAAAAATTAAATTTATTTCTGTAAAACATGAATGCTTAAATGAGAAGGCAAAGAGAAGGTGCATTTAGGGGGCATTCGCTTATTATCGATTGGTTGCACAACATTTTTCTCCCAGCATTAGGTCTTGATTTTGACATTTCCTTGGGGGTGGAGGATGCCAAGACTTGGCCCATTATTTCAACGGGTCACTTAACACACCTTCTAGGGGCCCTTTATATGGAAAAGCAGCACATGTCTAGGCGCTTTTCTACAAGTGGAAAGAAAAAAGAGACAAGAATGTAATCTTGAATCACTCTGGTCTCTAAAGGTTACCAGAAATGTTTAAAATTAAAACTTTATTAGGTAATATTAAAACATCATGCTCAACCAGAAAGAGATAGGCAAATTTATATAAAATTATAGTGTTAAAGTAGGAAAGAAAGTGGCTAAAACAAATAGATAGAACCTGTGGTGGGACTGATCACAAGTATTGTATGCCCCAAATCTTGGACCATTATAAAGTTACTGCATAGCATTGTAACATTGTGTTAGTATGTCCTAGAGCTCTTATTTGTGTTAGAGGTTGAGCAGATATCATTCAAACTTTAATTATTACACATAACACTCCTATTTTTATTCTTGGCTATATTTTGCTTATTTTTTATATAATGCTCTTTATAGTTTTATTTTTGTATATTTGTTTTTCATGAGCCACAAGGACCTTCCCACATGTTTGGTCAAAAGCAGATGTTGAATATTAGATATTGTACCTAGTATTGGTACTATTTGCATCCAGGTCCCTCAGTTATGTCTGTGGTGTAGAAGATTACTTATAGCAATGTAATTTGCCTAATTGGTGTATAATGGGACATTTATTTATTAGTTATCCCTTATCAACAACATATACATTTTCCAAATCAATTATTTGGACCTTTGTTCTATATTAGTTAGCTATGTAATCCAATAGAGGTTGGGAGTGTACAGCTATATTACTGGTGTACCATCGCTTATCACCCCCCTATATATTGGAAGGACAATAACATGCATATTATCTGCTACGTTTTAGTCGATTGCATCAAGCACACATTTATAGTCATCTACATTCACTTGTCTCTAAAATGGTTACAACAGACATAGCTGCACTATCTTAACAGAGGCAGATAACAGATAGATAGCTAGCTAGCGGCCAAATGCCGCAAACAGCCCCGGTCTGACGTCACATGACGTCTGGCTTTTCTACCGGTGTAATAAAAAATATTAACTATGCAAAAGTGACATATCCCTTAATATTAACATAAGGCATACAGTCATGGCCAAAAGTTTTGAGAATGACACAAGTATTGGTTTTCACAAAGTTTGCTGCGTCAGTGTTATAAGACCTTTTTGTCAGATGTTGCTATGGTATACTGAAGTAAAATTACAAGCATTTTATAAGTATCAAAGACTTGTATTGACAATTACATTAAGTTTATACAAAGAGTCAATATTTGCATTGTTGACCCTTCTTTTTGAAGACCTCCGCAATTTGTACTGACATGCTGTCAATCAACGTCTGGGCCACATACTGACTGATGGCCATCCATTTTCCTAATCAATGCTGGGAGTTTGTCAGAATTTGTGGGTTTTTGTTTGTCCACCCACCTCTTGAGGATTGACTACAAGTTCTCAATGGAATTAAGCTCTGGTGAGTTCCCTGGCCATGGACCCAAAATTTTGATGTTTTGATCCCCGAGCCACTTAGTTATCAATTTTTTGTTATGGCAAGGGGCTCCATCATGCTTGAAAAGGCATTGTTTGTCATCAAACTGTTCTTGGATGGTTGGGAGAAGTCGCTCTTGGAGGATGTTTTGGTACCATTCTTTATTCATGGCTGTGTTCTTAGGCAAAATTGTGAGTGAGCCCACTCCCTTGGCAAAGATGCAACTCCACTCAGGATGATTTACTGTTGGCATGACACAGGATTGATGGTAGCGCTCACCTTTCCTCCTTCGGACAACCGTTTTCCAGATGCCCCAAACAATCTGAAAGGGGATTCATCAGAGAAAATGACTTTACCCCAGTGCCCTGCAGTCCAATCCCTGTACCTGTTGCAGAATATCAGTCTGTCCCTGATATTTTTCCTGAAGAGAAGTGGCTTCATTGCTGGCCTTGACACCAGACCATCCTCCAAAAGTCTTCCCCTCACTGTGCGTGCAGATGCACTCACACCTGTCTGCTGCCATTCTTGAGCAAGCTCTGCACTGATGGTGCACCTATCCCACAGCTGAATCAACTTTAGGAGGCTATCCTGGCGCTTGCTGAACGTTCTTCACAACTATTGAACCTCTCTCCTTTTAGTTCTTGATGATCCGATAAATGGTTGATTTAGGTGCAATCTTACTAGCAGCAATATCCTTGCCTGTGAAGCCCTTTTTGTGCAAAGCAATGATGACTGCACATGCTTCCTTGCCAGAGCCGTAACTTAAAATTCTAGCGCCTGGGGCGATAAAGACAAATGCCACCCCTAGCCCTCAATTTTAACCAAATGTACCTAAAATATTCCTAAATTTCTCCCGCCTTCAGAGTTGCGCCCTGGGCGGTCGCCCCTGTCGCACAGTCCTAGTTACGGCCCTGTTCCTTGCAGAGAACTATGGTTAAGAGAGGAAGAACAATGATTTAAAGCACCAGCCTCCTTTTAAAGCTTCCAGTCAGTTATTCTAACTCAATCAGCATGATAGAGTGATCTCCAGTCTTGTCCTCATCAACACTCTCATCTGTGTTAACAAGAGAATCACTGACCTGATGTCAGCTGGTCCTTTTGTGGCAGGGCTGAAATGCAGTGAAAATGTTGTTTTTGGAATAAAGTTCATTGTCATGGCAAAGAGTGACTTTGAAATTAATTGCAATTCATCAGATCACTCTTCATGACATTTCATGACATTCTGGAGTATATGCAAATTGTCATCATAAAAACTGACTGGCAGCAGACTTTGTGAAAAATAATATTTGTTTCCTTCTCAAAACTTTTTGCCATGACTGCAAATGAAGCTAAATCGAGCAGTATGTTATGTGATAAACTTGGGCGAGATCCAGCCTCGGGCCAAGCAGCAGGATCACTTCTACCATTACTGGGGCCTATTAATGAAGATGATCGCACACAAAATTCACTTATTCAATTACATGGTGTAAATCACACATTTATGCTGTTAAGCCACAGCAACCAGTGAGATAATAACTTCTATTCAATAGACTTGCAGTAGCCCAATCGATATTTAATACATATTTGATTACTATGGGATAATCATCATCAACATCATAATTAAGTTATGTAGCGCCACTGATTCCGCAGCGCTGTACAGAGAACTCATTTACATTAGTCCCTGCCCCATTGGAGCTTACAGTCTAAATTCCCTAACATACAGATAAACACAAACAGACAAACAGACAGACAGAGAGACTAGGGTCAATTTTGATAGCAGCCAATTAGCCTACTAGTATGTTTTTGGAGTGTGGGAGGAAACCAGAGCACCCGGAGGAAACCCACGCAAACACGGGGAGAACATGCAAACTCCACACAAATGGTTGGGGATTGAACTTATGACCCCAGCGCTGTGAGGCAGAATGCTAACCACTGAGCTACCGGATAAAGCACATTTGTGCACTTTTCACCAATTTTAAATTAAAACAAACCTATTTCGATCATTTGGCCTAAGAAATAATATTGTTTTCTTATTATTATCTTCTTATTAAGTATTATTTTCCTTGTAAGAAATGTCAAAACATCTTGTATGACAAAAATAGCCTCCTTCCATAACATTAATTTCAGCCAAGTTGAACCTGCTTTGTGAGATTGAAAACAAAATGGATTGAAAAGGGTTAATTACATAAAAAGGTCTGTATGGCAAACCTTAAATTCCATTTATGGAAGGCAAAAAAAAGTAATAATATCAGTGACCTGTTTGAAACGAGCCAGAACAGTTTTCTTACAGTATACCATAATTAGAATTGATTACCCCTCAAAATGGCCTGAGGTGGGTTTTACATCTCAGGATATGTCAACCACAGTAATCATCTTCTTACTCACGAGCAGGGGTCAGCTGGGACTTCCAGAATGGTTTGTCTTTTGGCAGTGGCCCTTGGTTAACTTGGAACATTCTAATGGAATTTATTATTTAACAAGAATTGTTCCTTTTCTTTTAGTTCAAATACAGCACTACATTGAAATACTGATTCCACACTGTCAGCTTATAGTCAAGTAATATAAATCCCAGATTATTTGCACAATTACCCTGTTACGTTACATACAACAACACAGATATCCTTGTAACAACTAGATCATAAGACAAATATGCAGGCTGTGTTAGATGCTAGTAAAGTCATACCCTGATAAATACACAGTGGTAGAGTAATTCCTTTGTAGGGTGGCAGCAATTTATGCTAACGATAAAAGACTTGTGTTTATATAAACTGGATTAGATGATTTGGCAGCTGATTGTTTAACTAGGGAAACCCCTGAGTTGAATTCCATCAGATCAACTTTGGGAAGCTGGTCAGTTACCTGTTCACTGATAGAAAAGTATATAAGGGCACAATGGTAGCCCTGACAATATTTACAACAAGAGGAACCATAGGACTACCTTAAATGATTGCCCCTTCCACAAAAACAAATACTAAAATCAGCTTATGATTCAGCCGCCAAGTGTGCTGAAGTTTTGGTTCAGAAAGATTTGCTTGATATATATGAATATATGGTTCCATAGCTGTATCCAGAGATAGACCCCGTTGTGTACAGTTACATACAGATCATCTCAGAATTACATGTAAAAAGAATGTAACCAGTGAGCCATGGCCATGTAGAAGGGCCACTAACAGATCAATAGTGTTCATCACACATTCTAGGAGAATAGATGGTAAAAAAACAGAAAACAGAAAGTAAGGTCTCGATTTCTGTTATTTTGGTTTCTTCCTTACATTTCCTCTCAGCATGCAGAACAAAAGTTTCAGGCATCATTTAAATTGTTTCAGTGGCTTAAATTAAGCTATGATTGTGTTTTAAAACACAATCAGAGCAGCCGGGCAGCACACTGTCCCTGCCTGTCACGGCTGGATGGACCTGCACATACTGTGCAGCCGTCGGCAGCCTAAGATGTTAGAAAGGGGCGGGGCCTAAATTGCCCCCCCTAAATCGCCCCGGGTACACCAGTTTTCTAGATCCGCCCCTGCCTCCAACATTGTGTGTACACACAACCTGTGTGTCTGAATGCTTCTTAATTGCCTCCACGGCTAAAACGGACACTGTAATAGGGCCTACCCACCTGCGACCCCCACCTCATAACACCCTGCTCCCGATTGACTCATCGCTATCAACCTGCATTCGATGAGCAACAACTAACGAGTCCCACCTTTACTACCTGCTACGCTGCACCACCGCTGACGCTGGGAGGTGCAGCGCCGAACCCCAGGGAAGCGCTTTTCATCTGATGGAGCCCTGGTGAGTGATCAGCCTGTCTGACTCTCCTTAAAATCAACACCCATTTAAAATAAACTACTTACCAAGTCTAAAAGGTGTCCACCATGGCCCTTGCATACTCACATAGCCGGAAGTGCTGGCCGCCATAGCTCGCATCACTTCCGGTCCAGCATACCATAGCGCACTGCATTGGGACTCTCCCTGGCTAAAAGAAACAGATGCAGTCAGCGTTGTGGTTGTTTAATAAAATAAATCCCAATATAAGTATCTGGTGGACTGAAAATACACTGCGCTGTAGCCTTTCTGCGCTCCCTCTATTGATTCTTCCTGTGGGCCTATCAGTCCGTCCCCCCTTACTCACGGCAGTGACACTGTCTACCTATTTATATTGAGCTATACTGCACTCATATTGAAAAGGGGTGAAAGGCTTTTTGTAATGATTATGTAGTAATCCTGCGACCCTGCAACCTCGCTGCAGCTGATCCAGCAACTCCAAGGGGCTGCCGAACGCCACGTCGCTGAATGCCGCGTAGACTGGGAGGCTGCAGAGTGACAAGCCACTGCAGACAGGGAAGCTGTAGAGAGAGAAGCCACTGCAGACAGGGAGCCTGCAAAGCAACAAGCTGAACGCGAGCCCCAGCTGGAACTCGCCAGGCTCAACAGCCAGTCGGCGGACCGAGGTCCGTGTAAGAAAAAACCCACGACCAATTACCTGTATTGGAAAAAGACGGCAACATTAATATGTTCCTGAGGGGAATTGAAAAGACTTGCTGACAGATTGAACTGGACCCCAGTAAGAGTGGGACAGCTATTTGACCACTGGACTGAGAGGGAAAGCTTTGGAAACATTTGCAGACCTTCCCCGGGAACTGGACGGCGATTATGTCGCAATTAATAAAGCCTTGTTACTTCTTTCAACATAACTCCTGAGACTTACAGGCGGAAGTTCCGAGACTCAAGGCGCAGTGCTTCTGATACCTATGCCGGACTGTTAGCACACTTATCATCCATGATGCATCAATGGATTGAGGGATTGCAGGTACTGCACTATGATGAGCTAAAGGATCTTATTCTCCAGGAGCAGTTCCTCACACTGTGCCCAGCTGAGATGAGGGAATGGGTTGAGGATCGTGATCCTAAGACAGCACAAGCGGCTGCTAGCCTGGCCGACAAGTACACAGTTACCAGGGCTCCTGTAATGAAGAAGAGTTGGGGAGCACCAGGGCAAACTACGTGGAAAGAGAGGCAACCTGGAAGATCAACCCTGAGTTCCCCCATCAACCAAACCAGTTGTTGCTGCACCTTTTGGGGGGGCGGGGGGGAAGCCTGTTTTGGCAACTGGCCGCAGGTGTTTTAGACTCTGGCACAGTTCTGACTCTTGTGCATCAAGCTCTAGTGAGCCCAGGGAACATTATTCCTGAGAAGACTATTGCTGTGCAAGGAGTGGGGGGACTACCTTCTGCAGTACCCCTAGCCAGAGTGTACCTAGATTGGTGAACTGGCAGAGGAATACGAGACGTTGGGGTACTAGATAATCTGCCTGCCACGGTACTGTTGGGGACTGATTTGGGAAAGATGTACGCTGCTTATTGTCAGGTTAGCTCATGAATGGATGAGTGAGATCCTACTGTCTCAACTGGTATTGGCTAGACTTCCCTAGAGGCACGGAGATTAACAAGGTGGTAGGTATTCACCAGAGACTACCGCAAGGGAATTTGGGCTTCAGCGGCCTGCAGGTCGCGGCCCTCCAGGGAAGTTCCCAGTGAGCCAGATGGAGAACAAATTTAATAGCAGAAGAAATATCCAATTCGGACATCAAATGGTGATAAAGATAACCACTTTATTGTAAAATATAATACAGAGTAAACTGCAAATGATGATCATGATAGTATAGAGAGAGTAGGAATCATCAATAAAGTTCAATAATGCAGACTGAATGCCTCATAAGCAAAAGTCATCACTTATACCATTAGAGAGTGGAACATAATAAAAAATTCAATGAAGTTACTGGAGATGAACTGATCAATGAAATCCAGATATGCAGCAGCGATGAATCACTGCTCACTACAGTGATGTAAAATGAGCAAGCATTAGACAACGATGTTGATAACGTTGATCCAGCGATCACCACGGATAAGTGAAACTGGTACACTGAGGTCAGCAGGGTCATGTATATAACGATGAGCCACAGCCTACCACAGGGATGTGGAAGGAAACAACAGTAGTCAGCGGTGCAGACAGGATAAATAACAAGCGTTGATCTTAGCGATTACCACGTTAAGTGGAACTGGTGCACAGAGATCAGCAAAGTCCAAATATATACAGCAACGATGAATCACAGCTTACCACAGGGATGTGGAATAAGGCAGCAGTAGTCAGTGGTGCAGGCCGAGTAGGCAGCGGGTGCTAATCACAGCGTAGTTCACTAGAATCTAATCCCCCTCACCCCCCTCTCACTTTAGAAGCTGCAGATTCAGGCAATGATTTGAATGAGCGATCTTCTGCTGTGGTCAACACTGACAAGCTCAGGAGTGACACTTTGAAAACAGAGCAAAACACTGATCCCAGTCTATCAGCAGTGAGGGGAAGGGTCAGACAGGCCTACTGGTATAATGCTCATGGGTTAGACAAAAAATAAATAAATGTTAACTAAGACTTACTATGTTTTAAGCAGTTAGTGTTGGATCTCATTGCACCGCTTAAAAGAGGGAGACTGGGGTGAGAGGAGTATAGACTATGGTGGTATATCTTCCAAACTGCAGGCCCGAAAAAAATGGAGATGCTGCCAACAGCAACTAGACTCAAGCTAAATCATTAGGAAAGTAAGGAAGATAGAATTTTTGGGGAAAATGGCCTTTTGTACAGAGAGAAAAATGTCACGAGTATGCATCCAGATGTAATTGCTGACAGGCAACTAGTTGTACCTCAAACCTATAGGGAATGGTTGCTGAAAGTAGCCCATGAGATACCCCTAGCAGGACATTTAGATGTTGTCAGAACTAAAGCTCATTTGGTACATAATTTTCACTAGCCTGGCATGCTGACTGACATAGTACTGCCGCTCATGCCATGTGTGCCAGGCAGAGCCAGATTTAGACCTCATGGGGCCCTAGGCAAGATACTGGTTTGGGGCCCCCTTCCTGAAAAAATCCATAGCACTATAGTTTTTTAGCATAAGATATACCTCTATTCAGGGGCAGACTTTAGCCCGGGGGGGGGGGGAAGCATATAGCACTGGCCCATAAGTAGAGGCCCATTTTTGAAGGTTGGTCTCACCGCCGGCCCTGGGAGGGCCCTCTGGGGACTACTAAGCCCTAGGCAATTGCCTGGGTTGCCTAGTGGTAAATCCGGCCCTGGTGCCAGGTTGTTGGGAAGTCTGGTGATGTGGGGATGGACCCTCTCATCTCCCTGCCCGTCATATTAGAACCCTTTGAATGGGTTTCTGTGGATATTGTGGGTAGAGTACATTCTGAATGTAGTGAATTATGCTACTATGTACCCAGAAGCAGTAGCGCTTTCCTGCATTCGCTCAGAAAAAGTAGCAGATGCCCTTATACCTATTTTCTCCAGGGTGGGGTTCGCAAAAGAAATGTTAACTGATCAAGGTACCCAGTTCATGTCAAACCTCATGCATAGTCTTTGTAAAAAGATGCAGGTGAATAATTTAATTACTTCCCCGTATCACCAGCAGGCCAACGGACTGTGCAAACGCATTAATGGCACCCTAAAATAAATGCTTAGGACTTTTGTGGAGTCGTAGGGAAGAGACTGGGAGAGGTTTCTGCCCCACCTCCTCTTTATATAACGCGATATACCGCAGGAATTCACTGGCTTCTCACCCTTTGAACTCCTGTATGGGCACCGGGTACGCGGCCTGTTAGATTTGATTAGGGAAGAGTGGGAAGGGAAATTGATCACCCAGAAACGTCAGTGGTACACTATGTAGTGCAGTTCAGGGAAAAATTGCAGTCCTTAATGGGGATGGCACAGAGCAATCTGAAAGCTGCGCAGGTGAAACAGAAGCTTTGGTAGGACCGCAATGCGAGAGAACGCATATTTGAGGTGTGGCAAAAGGTTCTGGTTCTGATTCCTATGCGGCAGAACAAGTTGCATGCTGCCAGGGAGGGCCCCTACACCATAGTACAGTGTATTAATGATGTCAGTTATGTAGTGGCAAAAGATGAGGGCCAAAAGAGGCAGAAGGTATTTCACATCAATATGCTCAAAGCTTATCATGACAGGGAAGCTTGTGTATTAGCTGTGTGTAGCTTGCCTAAGAGCGATCAGGAGTCTGACACCTTGGTAGATTTAGCAACTGCTGCTAAAGAGGTAGGGTCCCTAGCAGATGCCCACTGCAATGAAGAGCTGACTGACTATCAGCTGGAGCAGCTAGCTGACATGCTACGGCCCTATCAGTCCCATTTTACAGGGAAACCTGGAATAGCACACTTGGTCACACATTATGTAAACACAGGCAACCAGACCCCCCTCAGACAGCCAGCATATCATACTTCCCTAGAAGTGCTAGAAGCAAAGAAAATGGAAATAGACGAGATGTTGCAGCTAGTGGTAATTCAAAAGTCTCACAGTTCTTGGGCTGCTCCAGTGATACTGGTCCTAAAAAAATATGGGGGGAATCCAGTTCTGTGTAGACTATAGGAGGTTGAATGACGCCACAGTGTTTGATGCTTACCCTATGCCTAGGATAGATGAACTACTAGATCAGCTTGCCCAGGCACATGACATCACTATCATGGATCTCAGTAGAGGGTACTGGCAGATCAGATCCCATTGTCATCCAAGGCACGTGAGCACTCTGCAATTATTACCCCATTTGGGCTGTTTGAGCTTTTGTTCATGCCCTTTGGAATGAAAAAAGCCGCTGCCTCCTTCCAGCGCCTGGTCAATGACCAGTTAGAGAGCCAGAAGGGACATGCAATTGCCTACCTGGATGACATTGCAGTGTTCAGCCAGACCTGGGAGGAGCACCTGATCCATCTGAATAGTGTGTTAGGTGAAATTACTATGGCAGGTCTAACTATCAAGCCAGAGAAAAGCCAGCTTGGCATGCGTGAAGTGCAGTACTTGGGGCACCGGATAGGGGGAGGTACCCTCCGCCCAGATCCAGGCAAGGTAGAGGCTATCACGGTGCTGCCAACCCTACCATGAAAAAACAGGTCATGTCTTTTTTAGGTACAGCTGGGTATTATCGAAAATTTGTGCTCCATTATAGCACCATAGCCAAACCTCTGACTGACTTAACAAAAAAGAAATTGCCACAGGTGGTTAATTGGACAGAGGATTGTGAGAATGCATTTACAGCTCTGAAATCCACTCTGGCCCAGTCCTCTGTGCTGCAGGCCCCAGATTTCAAACGGAGATTTATAGTACAGACCGCCGCATTTAACTATGGACTAGAAGCTGTCCTTAGCCAGGTGACAGCCCAGGGGAAGGAGCACCGTATCCTTCTCCTAAGTAGAAAACGACTCCCCCGGGAGGTGCCGTATGCTACCATTGAACGAGAGTGCCTCGCCATCGTATGGGCACTGCAAAAGCTACAGCCCTACTTGTATGGACGGGATTTCACCATTATTATAGACCATAATCCTTTAAGCTGGATGAATAAGGTTTCTGGGGATAATGGAAAGCTGTTAAGATGGAGTTTAATTTTGCAGCAATATAACTTCACCATTCAGCACCGGAAGGGCGCAGAATATGGAAACGCAGATTGCCTCTCACGCCAAGGGGAAGAAATGGTGAATGGACAGGAGAGACAGTGCAGGTCACCGTTCTCTGTGCCCTATATACCTTTAGGTTTAGGGGGAGTTGTGATGAAATGTAGTATATCTAATGACTGATTGTTATTTTCTGTTGAATTCATGTATGACAGTGTATATTGTATGTACTCTTGTAATGTAATCTCAACATGTGCTTTGCTAGATGACAGGAGTTTGAACTTATGCAAGTGTTATTAATTTGTTGATATAGCCAGAACAGGGAGAGATAGGATCTTGGAGGAGTTTGAAGCCCCAAAATTGTAAACCATCTAGCAAAGCAGAACGAGCAAGCGTGGGAAATCAGGTCCTGTGAACATTCCGATCTCAGGACATCCCTAGCTCACTTTCAAAGTCCTGTGACATTTGCAAGATCAATCTTTCCTTATTGACAGCTAAACTCTAAAGGTGGGGGGTGATTGCTATGTGGAAAAAGGTTTAAAATATTCTGACTTAGACAATAACATGTGCATTTTCATGAAGGGTCAATCAAGACTGAAATGTGTCATTTTCCTCAATTGTGTTCCCTCACACATCAGGCCGTAACTAGTAAGCATTAATTCTGATTTTATTTCCTATTTTATTTTCTGAAACTTATTTGTGCAAAATATATTGTACGTCTTGTTATTAATTTTTGTAACTAAGCCTTGGAACCATTTTTTTTTATAGATTAAATAAATTTAATCTAGTGTATTCTCCGTGATTATTTGTTAACTTACCAAGCCCAGGGAAGCTCATGCTACATGTGTGCATGATTTAAGTGTAAACATTAATAATTGGTTCTGGTGAACGTAAGGACACCACAATAAATTCTTTGTGGTGGAAGAAAAGATGTATTCATTGCTAAGTGACTAAGGTGACGTCAGTCACAGCCAGCTGTTCAGATTACTGTATCTGGGACAGGCTGGGCGTTCGTGACACTTTTGATTGCCTACTGATGGCAAAACTTCCTCTAGCCAACAGTGTACTCGTGGTACAAATCTGTCTCTACATTGCCATCTCATCAACTGTTTGCATTAACAGGGCTGCAGAATTTCGGGGGTTGATAACTCTCGTCAACTTGTAGATTAGCTGGCTTGTAGGTTGTGTGCAAATCTCTACTTCCACCTAGGGGGACCTCCTACAACGCATCTAAATTTTCAGTCTCTAAAACTCTGACTGCCAAATTATCTCTTCAATAACAGCAGGCAAACAACTGGACACTCCTTTTGTTCCTGAGACCCTCACCAGCTACCCCTTGTCCTATTTTCGGCTACAAATACAAGGGCAACTTTTAAGAAGGCTGTATCATCCCACTTGACCTTCATTGTGAATTTTACAGTGCAGTGCTGAACCTTTACAGTGTGTTTCCACTGTGGACATGTGTGCTGCTGCCAACTTCTTCCTTACCCTTGCCTGTCCACTACATAGTCACCAACCTACATCTACATATCCTTCAACCTTCTCTTCATCATGCATATATCCTCAGCGGGCAGTTGGCGCAGAGGCAATTACCCAGGATTTCTCACTACAAGATAAAGCAGCTTCTTAGACTCCGCTTGTCTCCCCTTCAGGTACTCATGGGGATTCAGATTCTGGGTGTACCTCTGTTCCCTCTACTAGAGCGGACTTTGCTGAGCTTCGCAACCTAATAGAACACTGTACAAACTCTTTTTCGTCGGATCTCCAGAAAGCTATAGTGGACTTGAAAACAGAATTGGTTTCCCTATCTAAAATGACCATGACTTTCGAAAGTAAGATGCCTAGCAATGGGACGCGCGTGTGTAGACAGCGGGGCCGGGCGCCCCGAACTGACGCGTCTGGTTGCCAGGCAACCAGACGTGCGAGGGGGAAGTACAGGCGGCCGTCCCGGAGAGATCGTGGGACGGTGCCTGACAATAGCTATGATGATGAAGAGCTGTCTCAATTGAAAGAAGAATAAATGTATTTATAATTATTGTGAAATGCATCCTCTACATTTTGTAAGGCAACGATCTAGACATGTCAGTCCATTATCCTGTTATCGCCATTGTTACACCAGCTGTTACTTATATTTTTTTTATTCTTTTTAAATAATTAATTATTTTTATTAAACAGTCTTCAAACAGAAGACTGACAATATTACATCATGGTGTAGCGAAGAGGTACATCACACAAATGTACAAAAATGTAAATAAGGGTAAAAAAAGAGAAAACTGGATATCCAGTAGTCAGGTAAAACAGAGGCATCAATCATGAGAGACCAGAGGAATTTTGTAGTTATACAGAGATTGAGGGGAAAAAAGAGTAAGTAAGGAGCTAGAGAAAGGAGGAGGAGATGAGGGTTGAGAGAAGAAAAGGATTGAGAGAGAAAGGAGAAGGGAAGCAGGTAGAAAGGAGAAAGAGAGAGAAAGGACGGACTGTCAGGATCCGTCTTTGGGAGAGAGGACGGGAGGGGGAAAGGGATGGTAGTGAGCAGGATTGATGTGTGCGTCAGGAAAAGGAGGGGCGGAATTGGCAGTATAACATCCATGGGTCTCAAGCTTTATTAAAGGACTTGGAAGAATTATTGATGATGATGATGGTCATGAATTCCATGCAGTAGATATGCCAGAGTCTGGTGATAACAGTGGTAAGGGATGGGGGAGCAGTTTGTTTACAGTTCACCATCAATTTGATAGGTGGTGGATGAAATAATGTGGTAGGCCAATTTATTCTAATGTCTGGTTCCGAAGAGAATCCCAAAGGGAGGAGAAAGAATTTCGGATCCAGTGGGAAGGAGATTTGAATTATAGACTCTAATAGGGATTTAATATACCACCAAAACAGGGTCAGTTTTTGGCAGTTCCACCATATATAAATGTTACGGAGCTAGTAGTTACAGGTCTGATAGTCAGAGCAGGCCTGTACACGACCTGATGCTGAGTCTAACTAGGTTCAGAATAAGGAGGCAAGACACGGATGTACTTCTTCAATACTTGAATGAGTTGATAATAAACATATATATATATATATATATATATATATATATATAAATATGCACAGATGACAGGGATGAAGTATAAACTGCGGATGCATAATATAGATGTCAAATAGCCGCGACGGAGCATGGCAAGGATAAACACAATAACAGTGTTGTTATATGCACATGAAGGTACTTGTAGCAGGCTGTGTATCCCAGGAGAAGTGCTCCAGCACTTGTTAGATAAATGGAACTTTTACACAAGGAAGACACAGGTTCAGAATACACAAGAGTCCAACGAGTCAGGCTAGCAACAAGTTGCACTGAGAGTGAACAGGTGTCAGTGCTGAGTTTAAATAGAGCAGGTTAGAGTGACCCGCCCTGAGGGCGAGTCATGTGATCCACAGGAAAACAGAGCAGACAGGGAAAGTAACAAAACCTGGTCAGGATTGTTACAATAAAGGAACGTAGCCATGATAGAGCATGCACGCCAGCATCTATCAGAGGAGTTGTGCAGCATTTTACATATATATACGAGTAGGAGGATAGTACCAGCGGAACAGGAGCTCATAAACATTTTTCTTTATAGGGACACGAATAGCGCTGGAGGATGAATTTTCCCAAATTTCCGTTCAGTCATCGTCGTTGAGTCACTCAGGTCATGTTCCCAACCAATCTCATGGGGATCATGGAAGGGGGCAGTCAGGATGGTCAGCTCAGAATAGATAGTGGAGCGTAGATGCTCGGCGTAGGAACAATGCCTCAATGGCGGTGAGAGTACAGGAGGTCAAGCGAGATATAACTGTTGTATGTAGGTTACGTATATATGTAGGTACTGGTAGAATTTATTGGTGGGAGGCAAGTGAATGTGATGCTACAGAAGAGATTGTTTAGGTATGCCAGGGAGAAAAGGCAGCTGGCTGCAAGCATGGAGGGAATTCAGGGGAATTAAAGTGAGGGCCTACCGGGGTTGGATGCGGAGAAAGGCAAAATAGTCTGGAGGCAGAATACCAGATAGCCAGGGAGTGCGAAAGCGTAGGGTGAGCCAGAACCCTCTTGGTACGACGAGCCCTTGGGAGCCAGAGAAGGGATGTGGGGTTAAGAAGCCTTGAGGTAAAACCCATACCCTAGGGGTATGGGTTTTCACAAGACACATTGAGCGAGTTGGGCTGAGAGGTAATATGGTTTAAAATTTGGAATGCCCAGGAAGCCGCCCTGGAAGGTAATCTGGAGCCGTATGTGGAGTCCCCTGCCCACCCAGAGAAATTTGAATGGTTCATGCTGGAGAAATTTGAAGACATATGGAGGTATACTGATGGGGAGGTTTTGGAAGAGATATAAGAGCCATGGGAAAATATTAATTTTATCAGGATTAATACGACCTATCCAGGGAATTATTGATAAGACCAAGAGTCAAGGTTAAAAGCTGGTGTTATGATTCCTAGTGAATTCAGGAAGCGGCAACCAAAGTATAAAAACCAAATGTCTTTATTCAGGCAAAAAATAAGAACAAGGATTCTGTTCTTGGAATATGCAGATGTCAGAAACAGGATAAACAGGTATACTCCCATACAGTTATGAACAGGTGTAATGAATGGCAGGAAAAGGCCACAGAAATAACAGGTTCCAAGCAATGACTGCAGTTTAAATGCAGTAACAAGTATATTGTGTTACATAATTGCCAGGAGGCACGAGGCAGTCCAAACAGAGTAGCTAATTCCAGTGACCAGGCAGAGGTTAGGGCAAAAGAGTTCAAGCAGAATCCAGCAGCCAGGCAGAGGTCAGGGTCACAAGCGAACAAGCATAATCCAGTAATCAGGCAGGGCAACAGGCAAACCAGCAGGGTCCGGTAATCAGGCGGAGGGTCACAAAGGGAGATCAAACAGCATTAGAGCAAAACTGGAACAGGGAGAAACAAGCAGCAGCCAGGTATAAACGATGAACTGCACAGAACACAGATTGAGGCAGGTATATGAATCTGAGAGACAGGTGCAGTACTAATCAGGTAAAGTGATTAACTCCTGCAGGCAAGGAGTAGGGCAGAACAGTAGCACCTCTGGTGGAATTAAGGTATTGCTGTCACATACATATATAGTATAGGCCAGGCCTGTCCAACCTGCGGCCCTCCAGATGTCGTGAAACTACAAGTCCCAGCATGCCCTTCCAGCTATCAACAGGTTGTCTACTGGCAAAGCATGCTGGGGCTTGCAGTTTCACAACACCTGGAGGGCTGCAGGTTGGACAGGCCTGGTATAGGCAGAGTCGTAACAGCTGGTGATAATTTTTAGTAAGATAGACCCCCAGGTATTTTAGCTTCTGTAGCTGCCAGGTAAATGAGAAACTGTGTTCAAGAAGCAATTTTTCGGTATGTGGAATGTAGAAGTCTAGAGTCTCTGTTTTGTCCAGATTGATTTTGTATCCTTAGAAATGGCAATAAGTGTTGAGCTCAGATAAGAGAGAGGGAAGGGAAGAAGTTGGGCGAGATATGCATAGCAGGACTTCGTCCACATATAAAGCTATTTTATTTTTAGTGGAGCCAACCTTGTCCCCAAAATGGATTTGTTGGCTCGAATCCTAGAAGCAAGCTGTTCAATTACAAGGGCAAAGATTTGTGGGGAGAGGGGGCATCCTTGACGGGTGCCATTAGTAAACAAACAACTTATTCTCTGGCGCTAATAGGATGCGTATACAGATAAAATAAAAAAACCTCTGTATCAATTGCAGCAACTCAAAAAGGAGATAGTGCTAAATCTCCATACATATATAACAAAGAAAAATAGAGAGTTGCGCAGAATCACTGAATAAATGTTTTAATATCGTTGTAACAAATACATACAGGTATAGCCTATAAACAATAAAAGCTACATATAAAAAATGACATGAATGGAATAGTGTGCACATGCACATATATTACCTTAAATTGACACATATAAACGTAGATGACACAAATAGAAGAAATACGCCTTATGCAGAGTAAATATACAACATGAGAGATGTCACATAGCTATATTTATAAAGATATATGCACTTGATCTTAATTAGTGTAAAAGGATATCCAATTTATAAACCATAACCATCGGAAAGATGTCCGGATTAGTTGTTATATAAGAAAATACAGAGATGATATTTATATAGATCCGATCCACTCTTGTATAGATGTATTAAAGAGCCGGTAATCATCCGCTTATAGTGAGAAGAAAAGTTAACTCCTTTATACCGTTAATACGGCTGGCATATATATAGACCCCGTAGAGACTGGTTATTCCTATTGCTGGAGCACTTGGTAATAATAACCCGTTCGGTAGATCTTCTTACCGACTGTGCGGCTGAAATAGAGATAAAGTCAACATACCTCTGGGAATTAGAGAATCTAGTATTGCTCCCAGCTCTCCTTGTTGAGGGTCAAATGGATGTATTAAAAGGGTTTACCTTCTCCTCATTCGCGTGGTTCACAGCTCTCAGAGTTTTGTGATGTATTGTAACTCATCGGTGCGCACCTCCAGAAGATCCAGACAGGATACAAGTATCAAGAGAAAAGTTCCGCTTGTTACCAGGTTTCACTAGCATAAGTGAGCTTTGAATAGTCCGAATGGTCCGGGCAGCATAGGCAAAGCGACGCGTTTCGTCTGAAACACAGACTTTTTCAAGCAAAACTGTGGGTGCCATTAGTAATATTATATGGTCAGGAGGTTAGGCTATTAGCCGAGACCGTAGCAGAGGGAGATCGATAGAGAGCCATAATGCCTGTCAAAGTTCTGCCAGTGAAGCCCATCGACCCAAGTACTCCGCGCATTAACAGCCAAGAGATGCGATCAAACACTTTTTCAGCATCCAGGGACAATATAAGAGAGGGAACTTTACCGTCATGAATAGAGTGCATCAGGTCTATGGTTCTCCTAGTGTTGTGGGGACTTGTCTACCTGGTATAAATCTGACTTGGTTGGGGTGGATGAGGGTGGAAAGTAGGAGATTGAGCCCTGTGGCTAAAATTTTAGCATAAATATTCAAGTCTACATTAGGGAAACAGGTCTGTAGCCTGAGCAATGCATAAGGTCTTTTCCGGGCTTTGGAATGACAGCTATGCTGGCCAGGGTAGTGGCTGAGTCAATCAATGTCCCCTCTAGAATCTGGTTAAAGAAGATAGTCAGATGTGAGGTGAGGATCGTGGCAAATATTTCATAACATTGGGATGTGAAGCCATCTGGGCCAGGGCTTAAGGAATTTTATGGTCGCTGTCAATTCTGCCGGAGTAATGTCCGCATTTAGGCAGGAGAGCTTGGGAAAAGTGAGTGTGTGGAGAGGGGTGCTCAATGGATACGACTCCAGGGTGTCAGACAGGTGCAGAGGGTCAGGAAGATTATAGAGAAAGGCAAAGAATTCTCTGAACTCATTCACAATATTAAGGGGGTCATAGGTAATGAGTCCCCAGGCACCTTTCTGCCCGGGGACAGCTAGCAAAGAGTCCGTCTTGTCATAAATGCGCTGTTTAATTTTCTGCAAGAGGAAGGCTGCCCTGCATGATAGAAGGGTGTTCAGTTGGTCCTTTAAGGAATCAATCTGTGATAGCAAGGATGAGTCGGGTGGTTTCCGATGAGGGTGAAAATGTGTTGCTCTAAGGAGGAGACCTCGGGGGCTGCTGTCTTTTTAGCTTTTGAGGCTATGCTGATAAGCTGCCCACAAATGGTGGCTTTATGGGCCTCCCATATGACACCCGGTGGAACTTCGTGAGAGGAGTTCTCATAAAAGTAATCACAGATTGCCACTTTGATGTCGGAAAACGCAGTGGCTTTCAGCAGTAGAAAGTGATTCAGGTGCCACTAAGGAGTACGGGGATATTTCTGGAATAGATCGAGAATGATATATACTCCTGCATGACCAGTCCAGGAAAATAGAGTAATCCCTGCCTACATGGTCATGGGTGTAAGAGAGTCAGAAACATGAAGCATATTAATGTGGGAGTATATTTGATGGGGGGCGAATAGTGGAAAAAACTCCCTGGAGCTTTTAGGAGACAAGGTATCGCAGTGCCGTAACTAGACATTTTAGTGCCCTGGGCAAGACAGGGCACCGGCGCTCTCCCATCTAAGTGGGAGTGACAATCGTAGATGTAGTGGTACCATCTTGATCACTCTGCTCCTTTATCAAACTGTGCCCTGCATCACAGTTTCCCCTTCATCACACTGTGCCATCTTAATCACCCTGTGCTCCCTTATCATATCACCATCACACTAAATTATATATATATTGTCGAAGTCAGCAAATTTTATAAAATAATTAAAATTAATATCGAGCAAACTTGGTTGTCTTTGTCTGAAATTACGCGTAGAGCACGCTACGGCGTGGAAGGGCGTATCCAGCCGCAACACGTGGCAATAACAGGTTTTACAATTTTATTCACAATCTCACACATTTATAATTAGTGCACATTAATTGTAGTTGCAACACAGTTATTTATGTCGAAATATAGTAGTATTTATGTTAAGTATTATAAGTTATATACATGTTAGTGAAACCAAAGGTTCAGGTTGCAGGAACTATGTCATGTTTGGTATCATTTTAATCCCCTATTCATCAGCAGTTGTCCGGTTCATTCGCCGAAGAGATCGCACAATGCATACTCTAGTTAGCGATGTTAGGGAATAAATGTTTAAAGTGATACAGACTGTAAAATGTTAATAGACTAGTTGAAACTGGATTCTTGGCGAGAAAGTCGGAGCACAGCCCCTGGAGAGTTGAGTACTAACACCCATCCTCCCTACCCTCATATCACACTTTATATTAATACACTCCCCTTCTCACACACATTATGGCAGCATATCCCCCCCATTCCCTCATAAAGCATAGCAGCATGTAGCATACAACCCCCCCTCCATAATAGCATCATGCAGCACACACACACCCCTCTATCACAACAGCAAACATCCCCCCTCCCTCTATCATAGCAGCACACATCACCCTCTAACATAGCAGCACACATTCACCCCCTCCCTTTATCATAGCAGCACACATCCCCCTTCTCTCTCCTCCCTCTATCATAGCAGCACACACCCCCTCCCTTTATTATAGCAGCACACAGAGCCGTAACGACGGCGGTGCGACCGCCCCGGGCGCAAGCCCAAGGAGGCGCAGCTGCCCGATACCTGCCTTCATGCCCAGAGGAATCGCCGCTCTAATTCAGCTCTCCTACAAGCAACAATCCATTCCCGGCAATGCAGTGGAACGCATGTGAAAGCAGGAAGTTCGGCATTTGGAACGCATTTGCGTTCCAAATGCCGAACTTCCTGTTGTTGGAACGCACAACAGGAGCTGGCTGGCCGGTATGAGAAGAATCCTAGCTGCCCCTCACAGCTGTCCAGAGTTATTGTATGAGGGGGTCTCATAACTGCACCCCCAACCCCCGTCCCATTACAAGAGCCAGTGACAGACAGCTCCCAATGGCAGCCACCTGGCCTCCATCACCCCCGCCCAGATGGAAAGTGGGACTCTAGTAAACCACGTTATTTATAGAAAAACATCTACCAATTATTACCATATATATATATATATATATATATATATATATATATTATAATATACAAATTCTTTCAGTAAAGTGCTAGCCACACCCACATTAGGTTGGCCACACCCACTTGTTAAATGCCACTCCCACTTAGATGGGGGGCGCCGGTGCCCAGTCTCGCCCAGGGCACCAAAATGTCTAGTTACGGCACTGGCAGCACACACCCCCTCTAACATAGCAGCACACATTCACCCCCTCCCTCTATCATTGTAACACACACACCACATCCCCCCTTGAAGCTTTCGCTTCAAGTCCTACCTTCTTGCTTCTTCCTTCCTGTCGGGCTGTCGCTGCCTCGCTCTTCTCTGCTGCCTAGCAACATTATGACATCAGACGCTGAGGGGCAGAGGGCAGAGTTTAGAAGAGAGGAGGAGCTGGGTGCCATTTTGGATGCGCCGGCTGGCCGGCAGTCTGATTCTGAGGTCCGTTAGTAAAAGAGGCAGGTAGCGGGCGGCCGCTGCGCCTCCTTAGGCTTGTGTCCTGGGCGACGGCACCGACCGCACGTGCCTAGTTACGGCTCTGAGGTATTATGTAGGGAGTGCTGCTTCAGCACGACAGACAAGGTGGAGGAATGTCTAGACAGAAGAACATGCAGATTCTGGGGAGAGAGGGTCTAGTGACATTAAAATCGCCTCCCAAAATAAAGTGCCTCTGTGCCAATCGCTCAATGTGTTGGAACAAATTGACCCTGATTGATAGCATAGACTGATATGGTGTGGAGCAAAGAGTACCTATGACCATTAGAAAGCAACCCTCTGTGTCTGAGTAGGTAGTGGACAATTAAAACTGGCACTTTGTTATAAAATACAATCGCTACCCCTCTTTTGTTTGCAGTCCACCGAGGCAAAGAAAGTCTGGGGAAATTGCTTATCCAGGAGTTGTTTAAGACTAAGTCCGCTTTTTCCCTTCTGCAGGCTCCAAGGGCTACGATTCATTTGCTAGGGAAGTTGAGACTGTTAACGTTGACAGGGAGGAGTTTTCAGGGCCTTGGAGATAGTTGTGAGAGCTCAACTGTGTGAAAGCAGAACAAATTGCTAAAATGAGAAAGATAATTCAACCAGATGCATGTAGACAGGAGGGAGGTAGGGAAGCCACAAGAAAAAAGGAAAGAAAGAGGAGAATAGTAAGAAAGAAGTCCAATTGCGCAGTAACCCTTTGTTACGGGAACCCTGGTGGGGTCCTCAGATAATACAAGGAAACAATGTAAGGCAAAATACCAGTAATTAGGGTGCTTGTAGGGTGGAGTGGTGGCATTGGTGTGTGCCGCCTGGTTTGTGGACCTTCCAAAGAAAGCTAGGTATAACAAATGTAGAATTAACAATAGAAAGCTATCCAGGTGTATGAGAGGTTGTGCAGCAGAAAGGGAAAAAAGGAGAATGTGGGAGGAAGGGACATGAGAAAGTAGGGAGGGCAAGGGCAAAGGAGTTGGGAAGAGGCGAATGGGACGGGAGTGTGGAGAGGGAAGGGGAGGGGATTGGAGCGGGAGAGAAAGACACTCTGCAATATGAGGCCAGAGGGATCATCTACAACAAAGTGAGGTAAAATGAAAACAGTGTCAAAACAGTAAACATTATAATTTTACATTTTAATTATGCAAGGAGTACCACTGGACTTCCTCACTATATTTTGCAGTGCAAACATGAATGTAAAGAGAGATTATTTGCCACACTTATTCTGGTCTCAGATATAAATTATGCCACATTTCACAGTGGTAGAATAATTGCAATAGAGATGCAATATGATGAATTACCACAAGATGGCAGCAAAGTATATCATGCACACTCTGCTAAGAAGGGAGACAGAAACATTAACCGCCGATATTCTGGCTGATTTAAAATGCAGATGACGATGCTGAAAATGATGGCATTAGTGGGCAGAAAACTGAAATGTTCGTGACTGGCATCAAATGCAGGATAGCAGTGATTAGGAGTCTCCCTCTCCAGGTCAGTGGCATAAGTGCTATAGTGTAAAGGGAAGAACAGTTAAATTTAGATCCTAGTATTGTACATAGGCAATAGATATTAAGGGAGTTTCCCACTCTCTAGTCAAACTAGTGTGCCCAAATCAATAGACAGCAGAAGGTCGGAAGTGAGTTTTTTCTAGCAGGACACCACTCGGTCGGGCAGCTCAGTTTGGAAAGGTTCCCAGTGTCAAAGATTGGGGGTAGGACGACAGTCTTCCCAGGTACTCACCAGCCACAGTGTTGGTAGGAACAGTACTGGTATTTCAGGTGACTTGTCCTAGGAAAAAGATGTGAGCAGATGTCCGGCTCTGTCCCCTGCAGGACGGGTGTTCCCCCGCCTCACGATCAGAGAGCAGTGATTGCTGCCTAAACACTGCAGGATTTGGGTGCTCTGTTAAAGGTAAAGCTCTGCCAGCCAAAGATGTTATATAGACTGCAAAATAAAGAGCTACTATAGGGATGTCCAGTGCCAATGCCGTTCAAACCACCCCCCCCAGTTTTTTATTCTTTTTATAAGTTATATGGCTCCAATATTTTAGACAAACTTACAATGCTAAGTCACCCCAAACAGTTCTGTTCAATCAGTGGGAGAACATGAGAGCATTTCCCATGAGGGAACAAGTCCCTAGATTACACTTGTACTGTTTATCCCCTGCACACAGAAAATAAATGTGTGTAGTGCATATATAGATATTACATGTCCTAAGGGTGAGACATTTAAGACTGGAGGATTTTGATCCATAGTCCACGTCCAGAAAATATATTTAGTTCTTTTCTGAAATGTTGCTGAAAGAAAGTCAGTTTCTTACAGGTTGTAGGTCCTCTTATGTGACCGTTTACAGCGAGTATGGAATTACTCCTTCCCATGCCCTGCTGGCATTCTGTATCAAAAGGAACAAATGTACACACTTTAGAGGGTACTTGAGAAATGTATGTACAGTATGGGGTACTTGGTAAACATTTACTGGGGATGGGGGAGGTACATGACAAAAGGCTGGAGGGCAGCACAGTGGCTTAGTGGTTAGTACTTCTGCCTCACAGCACTGGGGTCATGAGTTCAATTCCCGACCATGGCCTTATCTGTGTGGAGTTTGTATGCTCTCCCCGTGTTTGCGTGGGTTTCCTCCGGGTGCTCCGGTTTCCTCCTGAAGTGTTGCTAAAATCAAGTCTGTTTCTTACAGGTTGTAGCTCCTCTTATGTGACCGTTTACAGCGAGTATGGAATTGATGTGTTTAATGTCCACTCCATGGAATGGGTACAGACTATCATATTAAGGAAGGTGTTACTCCTTCCCATGGCCTGCTGGCATTCTGCATCGTGTTTTATACTTTGCTGTGTGACTGATTGATATAGCGCCACTAAGCAAATTTTCCCATTGCATTCAGGCTGAACCAATATACAACCTGCGGCACTTTACCTCATGTATTAAATTCCTAAAGAATGAAAAAGCTAATGAGCAGGGCTATCTTACCTCTCTGTTTATTAATACTCAGTCTTGTGTTATTACTGTCATTGTTCCCAATTGCAAAGCACTGCAGAGTAAGCGCCTCCATATAAATACATTTTATATATATATATATATATATATATATATATATATATATAAAAATCACAGCCCTTCCCATAGAGGTATTTATATTTTTATATTTTTAATGCATAAATACATAAATGTAAAAATTGTACATCTTCCCTCATGGAAATCCTGCATTCTGGTTACCAAAACATGTATATAATTTCTATTTAACGCAGGTAATTTTGTGGGCATTCTCTTGTGTCCTATATCCCTATAACACACATAACACGTGTGTGTGTGTGTGTGTGTGTACACATACAACATGACAGAAAAAGGGACTTCCAAGAAAGGGGCATTTGCAAGATCTATATTGCATTATGCTTGTGCAAAATGTAACCTAAAATTGTCTTTTAGACAGTCGGACCCGGAGGCCCTGTATGCAGCGTGTGACAGCCAGACTTAGTTTGCATCTGCTGTCATTGAAGAACCTGCTTGACTTCGTCCTCTGACAACGTCCATACTAGAACTCACGCGGGTAATATCTCACCATGAGGTAGGTGAATCTTCTGCTTTTACTTCCACTTCACACATGTCTACTTCACAAGTGGCTTTACCTGTCTCAGGTATGTCCCATGTGGAATCTACCTTAGCGCAAACCCTTGCGTCAACAGTGTGGATGATACCAGAGAAGTTCAGGTCTCTTTATTCTTTTCCTACAGAAGAATACACAAAATGGGAAAGTATCCCAGCAGTGGACCCTCCTATTGTCCGGTTGACTAGATCCACTGTTATCCCTGTACTGGGATCTCCTGCTAGAGGTCAGACTGCTCCCTCTAGTGGAGGGTTCCATCAGGGCCGTGGGCCTTCCAGACTGGGTTCCGCTAGACCAACAGACTCAGATTCAGCATGACAGGACTCCCTACAACGGGAATGTGGTGGGAGCTCGTCTACTGCGCTTTCAGGACAATTGGCTGAAATCATCCCCTGACTTTTGGGTTTGGGGGATTGTCACTCACAGATATGTCATAAACATGCTCTACTTCCCTCACTGACGTTTTTCACCACAGGGCTTCCTGCCTTTCTCAAGCGTGTAGCACTTTCTTTGAGTGGCAATCCAGAATCTGTTGGATTCCCCCTTCCCCCAATGGAAAGGGGTTTGGGGTTTTACTCCAATGTCTTTCTAGTTCCAAAACCAGATGGCTCCTTCAGGCCCATCTTTAACTTAAAACCCCTCAACCAACAGGTGCGAATCCTGGGTTTTAGGATGGAGTCTCAACAGTCATCACGGAGCTTACCTGCATGTTCCCATATGGCAGGGGCATCAGTGCCTACTCCACTTTGCGGTGAAAGATACTCATTACCAGTTCAGGGCTTTATTCTTTTGCCTGGCTCCGCCCCATGAGTCTTCACCAAAGGGATGGAGGGTATTCCTTCCAGAAGACAAGGTCCGTTCGGTCCAGTCCAAGACCAGGGACCTACTGGCGAGGCAAGAAATCTAAATCCTTCGATGCATGAAGTTGATGGGCTCCATGGTCTCAGTCTTCGAGGCGGTGCCCTTTTCACAGTTCCACTCACAGATGTTTCAGTGGGAAATTCTGCGCAAATGGTCAAAGTCCCATCTTCATCTGGACAAACAGTTGATCAGGCTGTCCACATCTGTACGCCAGTCTCTCACCTGGTGGCTGAACAGGTCGCACCTCTCCGCGGATCGCTCCTTCCAGTCGTGTACCTGGACGCTGGTGACCACAGACGTCAGCTTGTTAGGGTGGGGAGGGTTTATTGCAGCTCTTCGGTTTCAGAGTCTGCCGGACCCCCAAGAGGCGCTTCTCCTCATCAATGAGCTGGAGCTTTGGGCGGTTTACAACGTATTCGTCCAGGCACAGATCTTTCTGCGGGGCAAATCGCTGAAAATCCAGTATGCTATGGCTGTATGCAACAGCCGTAGCATACTTGAAACATCCAGGATCATGTTGTGGGCAGAACGCCACATTTCAGCAATCTCGGCTGTCTTCATCCCAGGGGTAGAAAACTGGGAGGCCGACTTTCTCAGCCGCAACAAGGTCCATCCAGGAGAATGGTCCTGGCACAAGGAGGTATTCGACCTTCTAGTTCAGTGTTTGGGTCGTCCAGAAAGATCTCATAGCGTCCCATCTGAACTTCATGATTCCCCTATTTTGCGCAAAATCCTGAGATCCAGCCGCAGGCTTCGTGGATGCCATGGTGATTCCTTGGCGAATTTCACCTGGTCTACTTATTTCCGCCGCTTCCCATGCTTTTGAGGGTTGTAAAGAAGTTGAAGAGGGAAAGGGTCACGGCCATCCTGGTGGCTACGCATTGGCCGCGAGGAGCGTGGTACTCGGATCTGCTTGGGATGGCAATAGAGCCTCCGTTTAGATTGCCTCTGCGTCTAGGATTATTCACTCAAGGCCCTCTCCGATGCCACTCATGAAGTCTGCAGGCTTGGATGGTGTGGCTAATGTAACCATGATTCCCCAGGCAACGGGTTTTTCCGCTTAAGTGCGAAAATCCATGAATATGCGCAGGAAGCCTTCCTCCGCTGCAAATTACTATATGGTCTGGAAGGCTTATGTGTTTTGGTGTAAGGGTCATCATTCCCACACCTCTCGTTTTCAACCTAGCCAGGTTGCTTGCCTTCTTTCAGGCAGGCCTAGACAAGGCCTTGTGATTATCTTCTTTGAAGTTACAAGTTTCCGCGCTGTCTGTCTTCTTCCAGCGCAAGTTGGCTGTTTTGACGGAGGTTCACACCTTTTTGCAAATAGTATGCATAGGGATAGCGGTCTTGGAGCCTAAATTCTATAATTGTATTTCTGTCGGCAATTAGTGTGAAAGGGAGTGGAACACATGCTGATATTACCAGGTCATTTTTGTTTTTGTTTTTATGGTCAGGAGCATGGAGATGTGGATCATATATAATACTGAAAATTTCTTGTAATGTGAAAGTAATTCTGTAAGAGATATGTATAGAAGTTTGTTGCTCATATTTAATTAATATGCAACTGTGGTTGATTACTTACAAATACCATTAATGAATAACCCATTAAATCACGTCTTTTCAGTTTATTAAAACTTTTATTGTAAATGGAAGTATTTTTTATTAGTAGTTTTTGTAAGAAACTTGACCAATAATCCAGTTCTGCTTTTGCCTGAGGGACACACACCGACTAAGGCGCAATTGGTTGTAGGAGACTGCGGTGTCGGACTGGGGCATGAAGGGCCCACCCGGGGACTGCAACGCTAGGGGCCCACAATCAAAGGGGGTGTGGCCAGCCATCATACAGACGAGACCAGTCACTAGAGGGGGAGTGGTCAGCCCACGAAGGACAGCTAGCACCATAGTGTAGTATATAAAGAATGCAATGTGTATATAAAGGGTACACAGTCGACCTGCCCCTTAGATTGGGCAGAACAGTCACCAAAAACCGGGATTGTCCCACTAGACCAGGCTTGGCTAACCTGTGGCACTCCAGGTGTTGTAAAACTACAAGCCCCAGCATGCTTTGCCAATATATAGCATATAGCTTATTGCTGGAAGGGTATGCTGGGACTTGTAGTTTCACAATACCTGGAGTGCCATAGGTTAGCCAAGCCTGCACTAGATTTAGAACATTTGACAGACTGTCCTACCTGTTCTTGTCACTTTTACCACCTGTGACTGCTGTTTTCTTTAGTTGCGGCTTGCCTGGATCCTGGCATGTTGAGGGCCCTATTTGCAAAACATAACGGGTACTTTTAGAAAATTCCAACCAGCTCCAGGGTTAAATCAATAGGACCCACAATTAATAATTAAGCCTTCCTCCAGCCCCAACATTAAAGTAATAGTATTCCCATTTAATAAACCTATTTCCGTCCCTCCAGACAGCCCCTGCAATAGATTAATCGCATTTACGTATAATAAATATATCTATTTCCCACAACCGTCACTGCCATTAAATAATTCATATTCACATTTAATAAATAGACCTCATGCTCCTCAAACTCAGCCCCACATTCAATTAATAGCCCCCAAACCACCCCATCTTAAAATAATAGTCGCCACTATAAAATTAAATTGCCCCACCTTCAACCTACAAATAAATTAGCACCCATTATTTAGCCACCACCTACCACACACACATTACATTGCCACAAGCCTGCTGTGCCATCACACAAACATTACTGTGCCCCTTAATCACCAAGCTGTGCCTCCTTATGATCACACTGCGCCCTCCATGCTGCTTTTGCCCTCCCCCCCCACTTCTCCTGGCCCCCTTCACCACCTTGTGCCATGCTGCTTTGGCCTCCCTTCACACTCTGCCATGCTGTCTGTGTTCCCCCTTCACTCTCTACAATGCTGCCTTTTCACCCCCTTCACTCTGCCATGCTCCCCCCTTGCTTCCGTTCCTTCACTTGCCTTTTCTATTGGCTTCTTTCTTCTCTTCTTCACTTCTCTCTTCTGTCTTCTTGCCTCCTCTGCGCCGCTCCTCACTTAAAGTCGGGCGTGATGACGTCACGCCCTACATTCAGTGCGAGCGGAGCAGAGAGGAGTCGGGGAGCGCCGCGGTCATGTATTTTTTTTTTTTACTTTTTCCGCTCCCTCCCACCAACAAAGAGGGAAGCAATCAAGGTCTGGGCCTACCGGGGGATAGCCCGGTCCCTCGGCGGGCCAGTCCGACCCTGGGAGACTGTATCCGGATTGGTGGACGGAAACACATTTCCAATAACTGATTGAAACCATTTCCCAATTTAAAGCTAGTGCTCCCAGCGCTAAACCTCCCCTCTGATGAAGTCGCCATGATGAAACTGCATGCTGTTTAAGCTGTCAGAATAGACAAAAAATGAAGTGTTAAACGTGCTATTTCCCTTGAGAGTCTGCTATTGCTCTCTGTTCTCCCCATGTTTGTGTGGGTTTCCTCCCACACTCCAAAAACATACTGGTAGGTTAATTGGCTGCTCTTAATTGTCCTTAGTCTCTCTCGGTCTGTGTGTGTGCGTGTATGTCAGGGGATTTAGATTGTAAGCTCTAATGGGGAAGGGACTAATGTGAATGAGTTCTCTATGTAACGCTGCGGAATTAGTGGTGCTATATAAATAAATAGATGATGAAATAGATGATGATAATCACTATACCTGTCTCCTCTGTATAATATTACTCTCTTATATGTACTGGTCTTATCCCTCACTATACATTATACGCCCTCTCTTCTGTATACTATCACATATCTGTATTATCTATCGCTATAACTGTCTCCTCTGTATAATATTACTCATATGTACTGGTCTTATCCCTCACTGTACATTATTGACCCTCTCTCCTGTATACTGTCACATATCTGTATTATCTATCACTATACATTGTGTTTTCTGAATTTTATTAAATCTGTTTTTCCTATTCTTCTTTGCTATACACTATACACCTCTGTATACTGAACGCCATATATATATAACATACAGGAAGAATAAATGTTGTTGAAAATGTAAGACATAATTATCACTTAAAGCATGTTTATACTTTGTGTGATAATGATGTCTTACATTTTTATTAACATTAATTCTTAATGTAGAATATATTATTAATTCTATAATATATATTATATATTCTAGAATATACTATATTCACAAAAAGCAGGCCACTCCCAAGGTTCTCGTCCCCTCTGCTTCGCCGTCCCAAGTCAGGAGAAGCTTGAAGGGCCTTTCAGCTCAAACCTGTGGTCGGTCCCCGCAGGGGTGGGGACTCGAACCCGTGACCTGGGCCTCCCAGAGTAGCAGGATTGGAGAGCCAATAAATCTAGTAGATCCCTGTAATCCTTCCCTGGCCTGCCTGTCTCCGCAGCCTGTTGCTGTGCTCTGTGCGGTAGATCTGTGTAATTAATAATTCCTGCTTTCCTCCAGTCACATCACATATGTAATACAGGTGGTTCCAGTAGGTGGCGCTGCTCTTTGAATGCTCTAGCCATTTTACTCCTTTGGCTCTATTGCAGCTGGTTTTTGCAAGGAATTATTTGCCTTATGCCAAAAAAAAGAAGAAATTGCACATGCTTCATCCTAGTGATTATAACTAAAGAGTCTAACTTTGCAGTTCATTCAACCTCTGGAATGAGAAAGTTTTATTTACATTTGCCTCTTTTCAATGCAATGCATGTGAGACACAGCAGTTACCACAGGCAACATTCTTGTACTAATTAGTTCTTATTGCCTTGGTGATCAAAGCAAATGTGAATGTTTCTCCATATTATGATTCTGTCTTTTGTTCTGTAGCATGTAACATGGGGAAAGGGATCTCCTCAGCTCTTTTTCCTATTGGACTGAAGTGTGTGAATTTTGTGACACGTACTAGAAGTTTTGTTACACCTCCTGCATCTTATGTGGTAAAGTGTAAAATTGGGTTTCTCAGCCTGGGGTACATCAGACAGATCCGAGCCACTTTCAGTAAATCAGTTATACTCAAATAACAGTTTCATATACAAGTAATGAATAAAACATACAAACAGATTATTATGGGTATTTTTAGAGCATGCTTACCAACTTTTGAAAGTTGGCTTCCGGGAGCCTGCTAGGGGAGGTGGGCGTGATGGGGGGCGGTGTGTACACATACGACATGACAGAAAAAGGGACTTCCAAGAAAGGGGAATTTGCAAGATCTATATTGCATTATGCTTGCGCAAATTGTAACATAAAATTGTTTTTTTGACAGTCGGACCCGGAGGCCCTGTATGCTGCGTGTGACAGCCAGACTTAGTCTGCATCTGCTGTCGTTGAAGAACCTGCTTGACTTCGTCCTCTGACAACATCCATACTAGAATTCTCGCAGGTAATATCTCACCATGAGGTAGGTGAATCTTCTGCTTTTACTTCCACTTCACACATGTCTACTTCACAAGTGGCTTTACCCATCTCAGGTATGTCCCATGCGGAATCTACCTTAGCGCAATCCCTTGCGTCAGTGGTGTGGATGATATAGTGTTGGTGGTTCGCCAGACTTTAGGCTTTGCGCACCCAGAGATCTCACGCGCAGCTGGTTTCTTCCTCTTTAAGAGGCAGATGAAACAGGTCATTTCTTTCCCTCCATCTCCCCAGTTGATGGATATGGTTTCGAAAGCCTGGAAAAAGCTCAGCGATGTTTCCATATACCAGAGAAGTTCAGGTCTCTTTATCCCTTTCCTACAGAAAAAAACACAAAATGGGAAAGTATCCCAGTAGTGGACCCTCCTATTGTCTGGTTGACTAGATCCACTATTATCCCTGTATGAGGGGTAGTCTCTCTTAAAGACACCACGGACATAAAAATGTGATTTCGTGCTCCGATCTGCCTCTGAAGCGGCAGGTTGCGTTTTCAGGCCGGATATGTTCACAGCTCGGGTCCATAAGGCAGTTCAGGCTTGGACTGAGCAAATGGCCAAGGGCCTGCGGGAGGTCAGTCCACAAGATGAGTTATTGGTCCTTACTGGTCATATCAGAGAAGCATCTGATTTTCTAGTATAGGCATCCTTGGATGCTATATCAGTCACTTCAAAAATTATAGCACTCACTATAGCTGCCAGGCGCTCCCTATGGCTTAGGTCTTGGTCCGCGGACGCGGATTCAAAGAGAGCTTTGGAAGCACTAACCTTTGATGGGATATCCCTTTTTGGAGCACGTTTAGACCAACTCATCCAGGAGGCTACTGTGGCAAAAACCCCTTTTTACCGGTTACCCAGGCCAGACCAAAACATCCCAGTTTCCTGTCCTTTCGCCCCTTCAGCAATTCTCGGGGATCCCCTGCTAGAGGTCAGACTGCTCCCTCTAGTGAAGGGTTCCGTCAGGGCCGTGGCCCTTCCAGACTGGGTACCGCTAGACCAACAGACTCAGATTCAGCATGACAGGACTCCCTACAACGGGAATGTGGTGGGAGCTCGTCTACTGCGCTTTCAGGACAATTGGCTGAAGTCATCCCCGACTTGGGTTTGGAGGATTGTCACTCACAGATATGTCATAAACATGCTCTACTTCCCTCACTGACGTTTTTCACCACAGGGCTTCCTGCCTTTCTCAGGCGCGTAGCACTTTCTTTGAGTGGCAATCCAGAATCTGTTGGATTCCCCCTTCCCCCACTGGAAAGGGGTTTGGGGTTTTACTCCAATGTCTTTCTAGTTCCAAAACCAGATGGTTCCTTCAGGCCCATCTTTAACTTAAAACCCCTGAACCAACAGGTACGAATCCTGGGTTTTAGGATGGAGTCTCAACAGTCATCACGGAGCTTACCTGCATGTTCCCATATGGCAGGGGCATCAGTGCCTACTCCGCTTTGCTGTGAAAGATGCTCATTACCAGTTCAGGGCTTTATTCTTTGGCCTGGCTCCGCCCCAAGAGTCTTCACCAAAGTGATGGAGGGTATTCCTTCCAGAAAACAAGGTCCGTTTGGTCCAGTCCAAGACCAGGGACCTACTGGCGAAGCAAGAAATCTAAATTCTTTGATGCATGAAGTTGATGGGCTCCATGGTCTCAGTCTTCGAGGCGGTGCCCTTTTCACAGTTCCACTCGCAGATGTCCAGTGGGAAATTCTGCGCAAATGGTCAAAGTTCCATCTTCATCTGGACAAACAGTTGATCAGGCTGTCCACATCTGTACGCCAGTCTCTCACCTGGTGGCTGAACAGGTCGCACCTCTCCGCGGATCGCTCCTTCCAGTCATGGATCTGGACGCTGGTGACCACAGACGTCAGCTTGTTAGGGTAGGGAGGGGTCATTGCAGCTTTCCGGTTTCAGAGTCTGCCGGACCCCCACGAGGCACTTCTCCTCATCAATGAGCTGGAGCTGTGGGAGGTTTACAACGTGCTCGTCCAGGCACAGATGCTTCTGCGGGGCAAACCGCTGAGAATCCAGTATGCTATGGCTGTATGCAACAGCCGTAGCATACTTGAAACATCCAGGATCATGTTGTGGGCAGAAAGCCACATTTCAGCAACCTCGGCCGTCTTCATCCTAGGTGTAGAAAACTGGGAAGCCGACTTTCTCAGCCGCAACAAGGTCCATCCAGGAGAATGGTCCTTGCACAAGGAGGTATTCGACCCTCTAGTTCAGTGTTGGGGTCGTTCAGTGTTGGGGTCGTCCAGATAGATCTCATGGCGTCCCATCTGAACTTCATGATTCCCCTATTTTGCTCAAAATCCTGAGATCCAGCCGCAGGCTTAGTGGATCCCATGGTGATTCCGTGGCGGTTTCACCTGGTCTACTTATTTCGCCGCTTCCCATGCTTCTGAGGGTTGTAAAGAAGTTGAAGAGGGAAAGGGTTACAGCCATCCCAGTGACTACGCGTTGACCGCGAGGGGCCTGGTACTCGGATCTGCTCGGGATGGCAATAGAGCCTCCGTTTAGATTGCCTCTGCGTCCAGGCTTACTCCCACAAGCCCTAACCATGATTCCCCAGGCAACGGGGTTTTTCCGCTTAAGTGGGAATATCCATGAATATGCGTAGGAAGCCTTCCTCCGCTGCAAATTACTTTCTGGTCTGGAAGGCTTATGTGTTTTGGTGTAAGGGTCATCATTCCCACACCTCTCGTTTTCAACCTAGCCAGGTTGCTTGCCTTCCTTCAGGCAGGCCTAGACAAGGCCTTGTGATTATCTTCTTTGAAGTTACAAGTTTCCGCGCTGTCTGTCTTCTTCCAGTGCAGGTTGGCCGTTTTGATGGCGGTTCACACCTTTTTGCAAATAGTATGCATAGGGAAAGCGGTCTTGGAGCCTAAATTCTATAATTGTATTTCTGTCGGCAATTAGTGTGAAAGAGAGTGGAACACATGCTGATATTACCAGGTCAATTTTTGTTTTTGTTTTTATGGTCAGGAGCATGGAGATGTGGATTATATATAATACTGAAAATTTGTTGTAATGTGAAAGTAATTCTGTAAGAGATATGTATAGAAGTTTGCTGCTCATATTTAATTAATATGCAACTGTGGTTGATTACTTACAAATACCATTAATGAATAACCCATTAAATCACGTCTTTTCAGTTTTTTTAAAACTTTTATTGTAAATGGAAGTATATTTTATTAGTAGTTTTTGTAAGAAACTTGACCAATAATCCAGTTCTGCTTTTGCCTGAGGGACACACACCGACTAAGGCGCAATTGGTTGTAGGAGACTGCAGTGTCGGACTGGGGCATGAAGGGCCCACCCGGGGACTGCAACGCTAGGGGCCCACCTCCAGAGGGGGTGTGGCCAGCCATCTTACAGGCGAGACCAAATACTAGAGGGGGTGTGGTCAGCCCACGAAGGACAGCTAACACCATAGTGTAGTATATAAAGAATGCAATGTGTATATAAAGAGTACACAGTCGACCTGCCCCTTAGATTGGGCAGAACAGTCACCAAAAATCGGGATTGTCCCACTAGACCAGGCTTGGCTAACCTGTGGCACTCCAGGTGTTGTAAAACTACAAGCCCCAGCATGCTTTGCCAATACATAGCAGCTTATTGCTGGAAGGGTATGCTGGGACTTGTAGTTTCACAACACCTGGAGTGCCACAGGTTAGCCAAGCCTGCACTAGACTCAGAACATTTGACAGACTGTCCTACCTGTTCTTGTCACTTTTACCACCTGTGACTGCTGTTTTCTTTAGTTGCAGCTTGCCTGGATCCTGGCATGTTGAGGGCCCTATTTGGAAAAAATAACGGGTACATTTAGAAAATTTCAACCAGCTCCAGGGTTAAATCAATAGGACCCACAATTAATAATTAAGCCTTCCTCCAGCCCCAACATTAAAGTAATAGTATTCCCATTTAATAAACCTATTTCCCTCCCTCCGGACAGCCCCTGCAATAGATTAATCGCATTTACGTATAATAAATATATCTATTTCCCTCAACCGTCACTGCCATTAAATAATTCATATTCACATTTAATAAATAGACCTCATGCTCCTCAAACTCAGCCCCACATTCAATTAATAGCCCCCAAACCACCCCATCTTAAATTAATAGTCCCCACTATAAAATTAAATTGCCCCACCTTCACCCTACAAATAAATTAGCACCCATTATTTAGCCACCACCTACCACACACACATTACATTGCCACAAGCCTGCTGTGCCATCACACAAACATTACTGTGCCCCTTAATCACCATGCTCTGCCTCCTTATGATCACATTGTGCCCTCCATGCTGCTTTTGCCCCCCCCCCCCCCACTCCTCCTGGCCCCCCTTCACCACCCTGTGCCATGCTGCTTTGGCCTCCCTTCACTCTCTACAATGCTGCCTTTACTCCCCTTTCACTCTGCCATGCTCCCCCCTTGCTTCCGTTTCTTCACTTGCCTTTTCTATTGGCTTCTTTCTTCTCTTCACTAATCTCTTCTGTCTTCTTCCCTCCTCTGCGCCGCTCCTCACTAAAAGTCGGGCGTAATGGTATCACGCCCTACATTCATTTCGAGCAGAGCAGAGAGGAGTCGGGGAGCACCGCGGTCATGTAAGTATTTTTTTTTTTCTTTTTCCGCTCCCCCCCACCAACAAAGAGGGAAGCAATCAGGGTCGGAGCCTACCGGGTGATAGTCCGGTCCTTTGGCGGGCCAGTCCGACCCTGGGAGACTGTATCCGGATTGGTGGACGGAAACACATTTCCAATAACTGATTGAAACCTTTTCCCAATTTAAAGCTAGTGCTCCCAGCGCCAAACCTCCCCTCTGATGTAGTCGCTATGATGAAACTGCATGCTGTTTAAGCTGTCAGAATAGAAAAAAAATGAAGTGTAAAATGATCTATTTCCCTTGAGAGTCTGCCATTGTTCTCTGTTCTCCCCGTGTTTGTGTGGGTTTCCTCCCACACTCCAAAAACATACTGGTAGGGTAATTGGCTGCTCTTAATTGTCCTTAGTCTCTCTCGGTCTGTGTGTGTGCGTGTATGTCAGGGGATTTAGATTGTAAGCTCTAATGGGGAAGGGACTAATGTGAATGAGTTCTCTATGTAACGCTGCGGAATTAGTGGTGCTATATAAATAAATAAATGATGAAATAGATGATGATAATCACTATACCTGTCTCCTCTGTAAAATATTACTCTCTCATATGTACTGGTCTTATCCCTCACTATACATTATACACCCTCTCTTCTGTATACTGTCACATATCTGTATTATCTATCACTATACCTTTCTCCTCTGTATGATATTACTCTCTCATATGTACTGGTCTTATCCCTCACTGTACATTATTGACCCTCTCTCCTGTATACTGTCACATATCTGATACTATACATTGTGTTTTCTGTATTTTATTAAATTTGTTTTCCCTATTCTTCTTTGCTATACACTATACACCTGTGTATACTGAACGCCATATATATATAATATTCAGGAAGAATAAATGTTGTTGAAAATGTAAGACATAATTATCACTTAAGGCATGTTTATACTTTGTGTGATAATGATGTCTTACATTTTTATTAGGGATGTGCACCGGCGACTTTTGAGGTCTCGTGTTTTGGATCCGGATTTTCGTTATTTTTGAGGTTCGGATTTGTCTCGCAAAACACTTGACGAAAGGTCTCGGTTCGGATTTAAGGTATTGGATTCGGATTTTTTTTGAAAAAAACATAAAAAGTTTAAAAATCAAGTTTTTGGGCTTATTTTCACTCCTAGGCTATTATTAACCTCAATAACATTCAATAACAAGCATTTCCACAAATTTACAGTGTATTCTGAACACCTCACAATATAGTTATTAGTCCAAAACGTTGCAACAAGGTATCTTTCTGGACTGCGTAGAGGAGTGGGTCACCACAATATATATTAAAAACCCTGAACTTTTATGATTCGCACCAATAAATGTACCTGGACTGCGTAGAGGAGTGGGTCACCACAATATATATTAAAAACCCTGAACTTTTATGATTCGCACCAATAAATGTACCTGGACTGCGTAGAGGAGTGGGTCACCACAATATATATTAAAAACCCTGAACTTTTATGATTCGCACCAATAAATGTACCTGGACTGCGTAGAGGAGTGGGTCACCACAATATCTTAAAAACCCCGAACTTTTATGAATCGCACCAATAAATGTACCTGGACTGCGTAGAGGAGTGGGTCACCACAATATATTAAAAACCCTGAACTTTTATGATTCGCACCAATAATTGTACCTGGACTGCGTAGAGGAGTGGGTCACCACAATATAAATTAAAAACCCTGAACTTTTATGAATCGCACCAATAATTGTACCTGGACTGCGTAGAGGAGTGGGTCACCACAATATATTAAAAACCCTGAACTTTTATGATTCGCACCAATAATTGTACCTGGACTGCGTAGAGGAGTGGGTCACCACAATATCTTAAAATCCCTGAACTTTTATGATTCGCACCAATAATTGTACCTGGACTGCGTAGAGGAGTGGGTCACCACAATATCTTAAAAACCCTGAACTTTTATGATTCGCACCAATAATTGTACCTGGACTGCGTAGAGGAGTGGGTCACCACAATATCTTAAAAACCCTGAACTTTTATGATTCGCACCAATAATTGTACCTGGACTGCGTAGAGGAGTGGGTCACCACAATATCTTAAAAACCCTGAACTTTTATGATTCGCACCAATAATTGTACCTGGACTGCGTAGAGGAGTGGGTCACCACAATATATTAAAAACCCTGAACTTTTATGATTCGCACCAATAATTGTACCTGGACTGCGTAGAGGAGTGGGCACTGGGCACCACAATAAAATATATAAAAACCTTCAACAGATCTGCATTACACTACACATACGGCTGCTCCTCCATCCTCTCCATCATATACATGTTGGAGTTTTAGCGTGTGACAACCTCTTGTTTTTGATAATGTCAGTGCATTTTGAATATTTTTCAATTTGCCCCACACCACTGAATGTACTTTATCTATGATACGCAATACGCATCTATCTATCTTGACTGCGTAGTGTGGTGGCCCCGGTACACAATTTGGTACCGAGGCCACAGTATAATTAAAAAACCCTCCACGTGTCTGAATTCCACCAAACAAGTATCTGGACTGCATAGTGGGGTGGCCCCGGTACCCAATTTGATACCGGGGCCACAATACCTCCTCCAAACATGGTACAGACAATTCGTCATTGAGATCCCAGACAGACAGGGTCAAAGTGTTATTGTTTGACTTTGTAAACCCAAAAAACTGTCCCTGTTGCACATAGTCGTGCAATGAAGACTGACTTTTTCATTTAAAGGCACGATCTTTCAAGTGTAGTGTTTGTAAGTCTAAGTCATATTATACTTTTGGTAAAATTGGTTTATTTTGTTCCTCTTTATGGTAATTAGTAATAGAATTAAAGTATGAAATAGAATTAAAGTATGAAATAGAATTAAAGTATGAAATAGAATTAAAGTATGAAATAGAATTAAAGTATGAAATAGAGTGGTATAGAGTTGTAGTGTGGTATAGATAGAGTGGTCCACACAATATAATAATAAAACCCTCAACTGGTCTGAATTTCACCAAACAAGTATCTGGACTGCGTAGTGTGGTGGCCCCGGTACACAATTTGGTACCGAGGCCACAATATAATTAAAAAATTGGGCATCAACTGTCACCGTTGTTTAATATCTGATACACCTAAATATGGACTGCACAGTGGAGTGGCCCCGGTAGTAAATTTGGTGCCGGGGCCACAATACCTCCTCCAACTTCCAAGTGTAGTGTTTATAAAGACAGACAGCGTCGAAGTGTTATTAGTTGACTTTCTTAACCCTAAAATTGTCCCTGTTGCAAATATTCGTGCAATGGACAGTTACTTTTTTATTGAAAGACTCAAACTTTCAAGTGTAGTGTTTATAAAATATAAACAACAATACAGTAGTTTTAGAGCACGTCAATACCTCTTGTTTTAAATTATGACACGGCATTTTACTTTTGGTTTAATTTCTTGTATTTTTTTAAATTTGGTTTTACTTTTTGAACATGGCAAACGACTGTTGATTGGTCATATAATGCAAAAAAAAAAGGTCCAAGATGGAATTGTCCTTGGGCCCTCACACCCACCCTTATGTTGTTTAAATAGGACATGCACACTTTAACAAACCAATCATTTCAGCGACAGGGCCTACCAAACAACTTTGGCTGAAATGATTGGTTTGTTTGGGCCCCCACACCAAAAAAGCTATTCATCTCTCCCTGTACAGACTAAACAGGCTCTACTGAGGCAAGATGTCGTCCTCATCCTCAACCTCTGATTCCTCTCCCCCTACAGTGTGTACTTCTTCCTCATCACACATTATCAATTCGTCCCCGCTGGACTCCACAACCACAGGTCCCTCTGTAGTATCTGGAGGGCAGTGCTGTACTTCATTGAGGAATTGATTATTCATTTTTATAAACATCATTTTTTCAACGTTGTGAGGAAGCAACCTCCTTCGCCGCTCACTGACCAGGTTCCCCGCTGCACTAAAAACTCTTTCCGAGTACACACTGGAGGGGGGACAACTCAGGTAAAATAGAGCCAGTTTGTACAGGGGCTTCCAAACTGCCTTTTTTTCCTGCCAGTAACAATATGGACTGTCTGACATGTCTACTTGGATGGTGTCAGCAAAGTAATCATCCACAATTTTTTCTATTGTGACAGCATCCAATGCAGCGAGAGTAGACATGTCTGCAATGGTTGGCAGGTCCTTCAGTCCGGACCAGATGTTATCAGCATCCCCGGCAGCAGGGCCGGTGCTAGGGTCCATGGCGCCCTAGGCATTTTTACAAAATCGGCGCCCCCCCCCCCCACAAAAATCGGCGCCCTCCTCCCTCCTTCCCCCTCACCCCGTCTTTCCTTACCTTGTCTCACCACCACCGCCTCTCTGCTCCGTCTCCTCCCCTCCACTCACTGACACTAGTGAGTGGAGGGGAGGAGATGGAGCAGAGAGGCGGCAGTGGTGAGCAATAGCCTCTTCCCCCCTCTCCGTGCATCTGAATGCTGTGCGTCAGCCGTGACAGGTATGGTCAGCGGTCGCCGCACAGTTTTAAAGTCATTTACCATTCTGTGGCGCCCTCTAGAGCCCGGCGCCCTAGGCAAGTGCCTAACCTTGCCTAATGGGAGCGCCGGGCCTGCCCGCCAGTGCCTCTTTTGGGAAAACTGAGCTTTTTCCTCGCAGCCATAGATGTGGAAGAAAATGAGGGTGGAGCTGTTGGCATGTCACGGTCCTCTTCAGAGGACAATCTCCTGACCAGCAGGTCTTTGCACCGCTGTAGACTTGTGTCCGCCGGAAACAGAGACACAACATACGCTTTAAACCGAGGATCGAGCACGGTGGCCAGAATGTATTCCTCTGACTTTAAAAGAGTGACCACCCTCGGATCCTGGCAAAGCGTACGAAGGGCTACATCCACAAGAGCTACATGCTTGGTGTAATCGCAATGGCTTACCAGCTCCTCCCTCACTTTCTCCAGCTGCTTCTGCAACAGCCTGATCAGGGGAATGACCTGACTCAAGCTGGCAGTGTCGGAACTGACTTCTCGTGTGGCAAGTTCAAATGGCTGCAGAACCTTGCACAACACGGAAATCAGTCTCCACTGCGCTTGACTGAGGCGCATCCCCACTCCTTTGCCTATGTCGTAGGTGGCTGTGTAGGCCTGAATGGCCTTTTGCTGCTCCTCCATCCTCTGCAGCATATAGAGGGTGGAGTTCCAGCGCGTCACAACCTCTTGTTTGAGGTGATGGCAGGGCAGGTTCATGCTTTTTTGATGTGCCTCTAGTCTGCAGTAGGCACTGGCTGAATGCCGAAAGTGTCCAGCAATTTTGCGCGCCACCGCAAGCATCTCCTGCACACCCCTGTCACTCTTGAGGTAATGCTGCACCACCAAATTAATGGTGTGGGCAAAACATGGGACGTGCTGGAAATTGCCCATATTTAATGCCCGCACAATGTTACTGGCATTGTCTGACACCACAAATCCCCATGAGAGTCTAAGTGGGGTAAGCCACTGGGAGATAATTTCCCTCATTTTCTCTAATATGTTGTCAGCGTTGTGCCTCTTATTAAAGCCTGTAATGCACAATGTTGCCTGCCTTTGCAGGAGCAGCCATTTTGTAGATGCTGCTACTGATGCAGCTGTTGCTGTTGCTGCGGAAGGGGATGCATCTACCCAGTGGGCTGTCACAGTCATATAGTCCTTCGTTTGCCCAGAACCACTTGTCCACATGTCCGTGGTCAAGTGGACAGTGGGTACAACCGCATTTTTAAGAGCACTGAGGACACTTGATCGTACTTCTCTGTACATTTTTGGTATCGCCTGCCTAGTGAAGTGGAATCTCGAGGGGATTTGGTACCGGGGACACAATACCTCCATCAACCCTCTAAATCCCACTCCACTGATGGCGGACACCGGGCGCACGTCTAACACCAACATTGCAGTTACAGCCGCAGTTATACGCTTTGCAATAGGGTGACTACTATCGTATTTTGTGGTCATGGCAAACGACTGTTGGACGGTCAATTGTTTTGTGAAAGACTTAGCGGTCTTACGACTTCCCCTCTGGGAAGATGACCGACTAACAGCAGCAACAGCAGCAGTGGCAGTAGTAGGCGTACCGCTGCAGGATTCCTCGGATGAATCCCGTATTGAGGAGGACTCAGTCTGGCTGCTGACTTGGGCTGCAGGACTGAATCTGATGGAGATTGTGGAGGAAGTTGACGAGGAGGGTGTTGCTGGTGTGTATCCAACTGGACCACGGGATTTAGGTGTCCCTGTACCGATGAGGGTCCTAGCCCCAGTTCCTGAACTAACCACTGAACTATGAAGGTTATTCAGGTGACGTATAAGGGAAGATGTTCCTAGGTGGGCAAGATCCTTACCTCTGCTTATTTGAGCTTTACATAAGCTACATATGGCCATACATTGGTTGTCTGGATTTGGATAAAAATAACTCCAGACCGAAGAGGTGCATTTTTTGGTCTTCTGACCAGGCATGACGATGGGCTTTTTCATCCCATGGACATCAGCTGTTTCCCCCCCTGGTGCCTCATTTACAATAACCACATCACCATCCTCATCATCAAGTTCCTCCACAGCGCCAGCTACATCATCAATAGCCTCCTCCCGAGCCACCTCTTCCCGTACAGTGATGGGAAGGTCAGGCTTGACAACCACCAACACCCTTGGACTCGCCTTGGGGATTTGTGATAATTTCTCTTTAGAAGGCAGAGTTGTTTGCTGTTTTGTTGCTGACAGCATAACTCTCTTCAATTTTTTGTAGGGGGGGGGGAGGAGGAGGAGGGCTAAGATCCGTGGGTGAAGCTGAACCACTAGTCATGAACACGGGCCAGGGCCTAAGCCGTTCCTTGCCACTCCGTGTCGTAAATGGCATATTGGCAACTTTACGTTTCTCCTCAGATGATTTAAAGTTTCTCTTTTTGCTACATTTTCTTAACTTGGGCTTTTTGGATTTTACATGCCCGGTACTACGAGATTGGGCATCGGGCTTGGAAGACGACGTTGATGGCATTTCATCGTCTATGTCATGACTAGTGGCAGCAGCTTCAGCATTAGGAGGAAGTGGGTCTTGATCTTTCCCTACTTTATCCTCCAAATTTTTGGTCTCCATTATATGTAGCACAAGATACTGCAGAATGTGTGAACTTGGTAATATTGCAGTACCAATGGACTTATACTGCTGTATTGTTTTTGCAAATTTGGTTATAATTATTATATATATTTTTTTTTTTTTTAAATTTTTTTATTTTTTTTTACTTTTTTTTAATTTTTAAAAATCTTGGGAATAGTGGGGAAAAAACTATGCCCTTAGAAGCACAGAGCACAGGACACAGCACCACTGGACTGAACAGGACACGGCACAGGACCCAGCAGCACTACGGAACTCAGCAGGACAGAGCACAGGACACAGCACCACTGGACTGATACTGCAGAACACAGCACAGCACAGCACAGAACTAAACAGCACAGAACTAAACAGCACAGAACTAAACAGCACAGAGGACCACCTAACACACCCTCCCTCTACCCTGATCAATGCCCGAGTGAAGATGGCGGCGACTAGCGGGGAATTTATAGGATCCGAGTATCGCGACATCCGACAACGGGATTATGAGTCAGAGCCTCAGTTTCACTTTTGAATTTGGCGCCAATACCCGGATCTGTCTCGGATCCGACTCGGATCCGCAACGTTCGGGTGGGCTCGGATTTCATAAATCCGAGTGCGCTCATCCCTAATTTTTATTAACATTAATTCTCAATGTAGAATATATTATTAATTGTATAATATATATTATATATTCTAGAATATACTATATTCACAAAAAGCAGGCCACTCCCAAGGTTCTCGTCCCCTCTGCTTCGCCGTCCCAAGTTGGGAGAATCTTGAAGGGCCTTTCAGCTCAAACCTGTGGTCGGTCCCCGCAGGGGTGGGGACTTGAACCCGTGACCTGGGCCTCCCAGAGTAGCAGGATTAACGGCACGCGCCACCGTGCCAGCCAGTAATTGTCTGGAGCTCTGTGTAACTTGAAGCTGCTGAGCGGCGATGTCATAGTAATGTGATAGACAATGTGAATCAGTGCCACCTAGTGGCAGTTGCTGGGACCACAAGCAAAGCAAACATATCTCCTATTATACATAGATTCCCGGCCTGGACACAGAGGAAATGGTCGGTCCGGCCCTTCCTTTGAGTTAATGGGGTGCATGAATTTTAAAGGCAAAAATAAATGAATGTGCATAAAAGAATAAAAATGACTGATGGTGGAGTTCCTATGTTGGTTTAACCTATGGCATCTTTATCACCTACTAACATTATGTTTGGTCATTGCAGTGATCGTTTCATTGACATCCTGTAATAAAGTTTATCAGATTGCATTGGCCCAAAGGAGAATATTGTTCTCAAGTGCCTACCTTCTCCCCAGGAAACATGCAGTGGATGGCTGTTTATAAGGACAAGCTCTGTGTCGGCTGACAGTTGGGGATCTCCTTTTTAAATATCCACGGAAGTGGAGAGCCAATAAATCTAGTAGATCCCTGTAATCCTTCCCTGGGCTGCCTGTCTCCGCAGCCTGTTGCTGTGCTCTGTGCGGTAGATCTGTGTAATTAATAATTCCTGCTTTCCTCCAGTCACATCACATATGTAATACAGGTGGTTCCAGTAGGTGGCGCTGCTCTTTGAATGCTCTAGCCATTTTACTCCTTTGGCTCTATTGCAGCTGGTTTTTGCAAGGAATTATTTGCCTTATGCCAAAAAAAAGAAGAAATTGCACATGCTTCATCCTAGTGATTATAACTAAAGAGTCTAAATTTGCAGTTCATTCAACCTCTGGAATGAGAGAGGTTTATTTACATTTGCCTCTTTTCAATGCAATGCATGTGAGACACAGCAGTTACCACAGGCAACATTCTTGTACTAATTATTTCTTATTGCCTTGGTGATCAAAGCAAATGTGAATGTTTCTCCATATTATGATTCTGTCTTTTGTTCTGTAGGTGACATGGGGATAGGGATCTCCTCAGCTCTTTTTTCCTATTGGACTGAAGCGTGTGAATTCTGTGACACGTACTAGAAGTTTTGTTAAACCTCCTGCATCTTGGAAAAGTGTAAAATAGGGTTTCTCAGCCTGGGGTACATCAGACAGATCCAAGCAACTTTCAGCAAATCAGTTATACTCAAATAACAGTTTCATATACAAGTAATGAATAAAACATGCAAACACATTGTTATGGGTATTTTTTAAAAGGAACAAATGTACACACTTTAGAGCATACTTACCATCTTTTGAAAGTTGGCTTCCGGGAGCCTGCCCGGGGAGGTGGACGTGATGGGGGGTGGTGTGTACACATACAACATGACAGAAAAAGGAAATGGCTTTTGCAAGATCTATATTGCATTAAGTTTGCGCAAAATGTAACATAAAATTGTCTTTTGGACAGATGGACCCGGAGGCCCTGTATGCATGGTGTGAGACGGAGTTCCGTGATGAGCGCCAGACTTAGTCTGCATCTGCTGTCATGGAAGAACCTGCTTGACTTTGTCCTCTGACAACGTCCATACTAGAACTCAAGCGGGTAATATCTCACCATGAGGTAGGTGAATCTTCTGCTTTTACTTCCACTTCACACATGTCTACTTTACAAGTGGCTTTACCCGTCTCAGGTATGTCCCATGTGGAATCTACCTTAGCGCAATCCCTTGCGTCAGCGGTGTGGATGATATAGTGTTGGTGGTCCACCAGACTTTAGGCTTTGCGAACCCAGAGATCTCACGCGCAGCTGGTTTCTTCCTCTTTAAGAGGCAGATGAAACAGGTCATTTCTTTCCCTTCATCTCCCCAGTTGATGGATATGATTTCGGAAGCCTGGAAAAAGCTCAGCGATATTTCCATATACCAGAGAAGTTCAGGTCTCTTTATCCATTTCCTATAGAAGAATACACAAAATGGGAAAGTATCCCAGTAGTGGACCCTCCTATTGTCCGGTTGACTAGATCCACTATTATCCCTGTACGAGGAGTAGTCTCTCTTAAAGACACCACAGACAAAAAAATTTGATTTCTTGCTCCACTCTGCCTCTGAAGCGGCGGGTAGAGTTTTCAAGCCGGATATGTTCACAGCTTGGGTCAACAAGGCAGTTCAGGCTTGGACTGAGCAAATGGCCAAGGGCCTGCGGGAGGTCAGTCCACAAGATGAGTTATTGGTCCTTACTGGTCATATCAGAGAAGCATCTGATTTTCTAGCATAGGCATCCTTGGATGCTATATCAGTCACTTCAAAACTAATAGCACTCATTATAGCTGCCAGGCGCTCCATATTGCTTCGGTCTTGGTCCGCGGACGCGGATTCCAAGAGAAATTTGTAAGCACTAACCTTTGATGGGATATCCCTTTTTGGAGCATGGTTAGACCAACTCATCCAGGAGGTTACTGTGGCAAAAACCCCTTTTTACCGGTTACCCAGGCCAGACCAAAACATCCCAGTTTCATGTCCTTTCGCCCCTTCAGCAATTCTCGGGGATCCCCTGCTAGAGGTCAGACTGCTCCCTCTAGTGGAGGGTTCCGTTAGGGCCGTGGGCCTTCCAGACTGGGTACTGATAGACTAACAGACTCAGATTAAGCATGACAGGACTCCGTACAACGGGAATGTGGTGGGAGCTCGTCTACTGCGCTTTCAGGACAATTGGCTGAAATCATCCCCCGACTTTTGGGTTTGAGGGATGGTCACTCACAGATGTGTCATAAACATGCTCTACTTCCCTCACTGACGTTTTTCACCACAGGGCTTCCTGCCTTTCTCAGGCGCGTAGCATTTTCTTTGAGTGGCAATCCAGAATCTGTTGGATTCCCCTTTCCCCCACTGGAAAGGGGTTTGGGGTTTTACTTCAATGTCTTTCTAGTTCCAAAACCAGATGGCTTGTCACTCACCGGACTGTGAGTGCTTCTTCCCGGACATTTAGGAACCGTGGCCATCCTCCATCCTGAGGGTCTGCGCATGCGCAGCCCTTTCCTATACTTCAGTGTATGTCCCTTTAACTCAATTGGCAGATCAGGCAACACTCCCTATATTAAGCACCTGTGGTCAACACCACGTTGCCTGATCTTGGAGTCTCATTCCCCATGAGTCTCTGAAGGTGTTCCTATGTTTCCTCGTGTATTCAGCGCTGCTGATTCCTGTGGTTTCCAAACCACTTCTACCTCTGTGGTTTCCAAACCACTTCTACTACTGTGGTTCCCATACCACTTCTACCATCAACTGTATCATCGTGACTGTTTGCTGATTCCTATCCGCTGCCTCCGTGCACTACAGCCTTCTCTCCACATCCACTCACCTGTTCATCATCAAGTCTGTGAGCTGATTCCTATCCGCTGCCTCCGTGCACTACAGTCTCTAGCTTGCAACTCGTCTGTGTTCATCATCGTGACTGTTAGCTGATTCCTATCCGCTGCCTCCGTGCACTACAGTCTCCAGCTTGCAACTCGCCTGTGTTCACCATCGTGACTGTTAGCTGATTCCTATCCGCTGCTCCTGTGCACCTCAGCCTCATCTCATCTCTCCCGTGTTTCCTCGAGACTGCTGCTATTATTGCCATCTGCTTCTCTTCGTGATCAACAGCTCCTGGTCTACTCTGCTCTCCCGTGTTCCATCGCTATTGGCACCTGTTGGTTGCTACTGGTTACCTCCGGGTGTCCGCAGAGCCCTGCTGCTGCTGTCAGCGCTATCGTCCATCCGCTGCTGATCCGCTCTCCACGCCTTCCTGTGTCCCGCTGGTCTCTACCCTCCTGTCAGCATTGGATTCGTATCTCATCAGCTACTCCTCTGCTAGATCATCTCCATTTCTCCTGGGTCCTCCATGAGTCCAGTTCCACGTTCTACTGATTCCTGTGGATTCGTGTCCCTGTTGGTCTACTTACCTGTGCGCTGCACCTACTAGACTCTTCCTCATCCATCCAGGGACTTCTCATCCTGCCGGCCTCCTGCCGCTCAGGTATCGCTGCACTCCTATCTGACTGCCTACTTCTGAACCACGGTATGCATACTTCTCATTGACTGTGCTGGTGTATTGCATATCTTGCTGGACTGTGTTGGTTCTCCTCTGGAGTCTGCTATCCGCTGAGTCTATTGCCATCATTGACTGTGTTATCTTGTGCTGGACTACTTCAAGAGATTTTCTATATTTGCAGACCTGTTCAGTCATTTATATATATTGTGCATATTATTGTGGATCGTATTTAAGGTGCCCGTGTACACCCTGTGTTGCAGTCTCTCCCCGTACACCTCCTCACATATATATTCAGTGGTACAACTTGCTGAAGGCAGACCACTGATCCCTGTTTCCTGTATCACCTGTTCCAGTATCCTCTCACATAGCAGTGGTACAACTTGCTATCGCAGACCACTGACTACCCGGATACCTCCACTTGGATTCCATTCCTTCACTCAGACAGCGGTACAACTTGCTATCCGCAGACCGCTGACTCTCATCACCTCCTCGTTTCTGTTGGACATTCCTCCTCACTATAGCAGTGGTACAACTTGCTATCGCAGACCACTGACTACCTTCACGTGTCCTTGTCCATACAGTTCCTCGTGTATTAATACCTCCATATTACCAGTGCTGCTAGTCATAGACTTTCCTGAGCATCTCATCATCTACCATTGCCTGTTCCGTGATCACCCTGCTACCAGAGTACTCTATTACCATCTACATTGCTCTGGTAAGCCTACCACCTGGTGATCCCTGGGTAAAGACTCCTAGTGCCCGTGACAGTAAGATCAGGCCATGACAGACCCAGATACGGAACCTACAGCCAAGGAGATGCTGCAGCATCTGGTCAGCCGTGTGGAGCAACAGGATGCCCGCCAACAGCTGTTACTTCAGTGTTATCAGTCATTAACCTCCCAAGGAACATCTGGACAGACTATGACAGCTACTCCTGAGGCTCCTGTGCTTTCCTCCGTTTCCCCAGTGCCATCCCAGGTGTCTACAGCTTCCACGCTTCACCTGCCTACTCCGTCAAAGTACGATGGAGACCCCAAAACTTGTAGGGGTTTCCTGAACCAATGTTCAGTCCATTTTGAGCTCCAACCTCAAAATTTTTCTACCCATCGTTCCAGAGTGGCCTATCTTATCTCTTTGTTTTCAGGACAAGCCCTGGCTTGGGCCTCCCCTCTGTGGGAAAGAAATGATCCAATTTTACAAGATAGTGCCAAATTCATTTCTACATTCCGAAGTGTGTTCGATGAACCAGGTCGTGTGACCTCCGCTGCTTCCAGCATCCTCCGCCTACGACAGGGATCTCATACAGTAGGCCAGTACGTCATTCAATTTAGGATCTTAGCCTCTGAACTTCAGTGGAACACTGAAGCCCTAGTTGCCGCCTTCTGGCAGGGGCTCTCCGATAAAATTAAAGATGCACTGACTACTCAAGAGCTTCCTTCATCACTTGAAGATTTGATCTCTCTATGCCATCGTGTTGATATGAGATTTCGTGAAAGAGAGGCTGAGAAAACAACTTCTGCTAAAGCACCTCTTTGTTCTAACCCTCAATTTCGTCCAGTTTCACCCTCTGTGATTCCCATGGAGATAGGACGTTCCAAATTATCTTCCGAGGAGAGAAAACGAAGAGTAAAGAATAGACTCTGTATCTATTGTGCTGATTCCACTCATATTCTCAGCTCTTGCCCTAAGAGATCGGGAAATGCCAGGCCCTAACTAGTTCTGGAGAGGTGAAGTTAGGGTCCCTGGAGTCCTCTCCATCTTCCATGAAATCTAAAGTCTGCGCTTTTGATGTTACGATTTCCTTTGCTACCAAAACCTTTGAGTCACAGGCATTGATTGATTCCGGAGCAGCAGGAAATTTTATTTCCAAATCGTTAGTAAATCAATGGTCTCTACCAATGATCACCTTAAAAACACCCATTACTGTGACGGCTATAGATGGATCACGTCTCATCAATGGTCTCATCACCCAGAGTACGTCTCCAGTAACACTTCAGATTGGTGCCCTGCATCATGAAGAAATATCGTTTTTAATCCTTCCTGTTACGACAAGTCCGATTGTCTGAGGCCTTCCATGGCTTCAGTGTCACTCTCCCCAGATTGACTGGCGCACCCCTCAAGTCACGTCTTGGGGGCCTGAATGTCACCATCGTTGCCTTTCCCAAGTTATTCCTCTCAAAGTACAGCAATCTTCCATCTCATCTACCTCACCGGGACTCCCTCCTCAATATGCTTCATTTACTGATGTGTTTGATAAAGCTCAGTCTGAACGTCTTCCTCCTCATCGTTCTTGGGATTGTCCGATCGACCTTCTACCTGGCAAGACTCCCCCCAGGGGCCGGGTCTATCCACTTTCGTTACCTGAAACTCAAGCCACATCTGAGTACATACAGGAGAACCTCCAGCGTGGGTTTATTCGACCTTCCACCTCTCCCGCTGGAGCTGGGTTCTTCTTCGTCAAAAAGAAGGATGGATCATTACGCCCTTGCATAGATTTTCGTGGACTCAATGCCATTACTATCAAGAATCGGTATCCCATTCCGCTGATCACTGAGCTATTCGATCGCATCAAGGGAGCCCGTATTTTTACTAAGTTGGATCTTCGTGGTGCCTACAATTTAATCAGAATCCGTTCCGGTGACGAATGGAAGACAGCGTTTAACACCAGAGACGGGCATTACGAATATCTGGTAATGCCTTTCGGGCTGTGTAATGCCCCCGCTGTTTTTCAAGGCTTCATCAATGAGATCTTTCGGGACTTATTATATGTATGTGTCGTCGTCTATCTGGACGACATATTGATCTTTTCTCAGGACCTGCCTTCTCACCACCAACATGTGGCAGAAGTCCTCTCCAGGCTACGAAAAAATTCATTGTTCTGTAAATTAGAAAAATGTTCATTCGAATTGCCCCAGATTCCATTCTTGGGGTATATAGTTTCCGGAATTGGCCTGAAGATGGATCCAGACAAGGTGAATGCTGTACTACATTGGCCCCAGCCAACTACTCTTCGTGCTATCCAGCGTTTTTTAGGTTTTGCCAATTACTATAGATGCTTCATTCAAGACTTTTCTTCCATTGCATCTCCTATTGTGGCCCTGACTCGGAAAGGGGCTAATCCTAAGCAATGGTCGCCTGAGGCTCTTCAAGCCTTTCAAACACTCAAAGAGTCCTTCTCTTCGGCTCCAATCCTTCGACAGCCTGATGTGACACTCCCCTTCTTTCTAGAAGTAGATGCCTCTAATGTGGGCTTAGGAGCCATTCTCTCCCAACGCTCTGAACAGCAAAAATTCCATCCTTGTGCCTTCTATTCTCGGGGTCTTCTGCCCGCAGAGAAGAATTATACTATCGGGGACAAGGAGTTACTGGCTATCAAAGCGGCATTAGAGGAATGGAGATACTTATTGGAAGGAGCTCGCCATCCGGTGACGATCTTCACTGATCATAAGAACTTGTCATATCTTCAGTCTGCCCAATGCTTGAACCCTCGTCAAGCAAGATGGTCTCTTTTCTTTTCCCGTTTTGAATTAATAATAACCTTCAAACCAGCTGCCAAGAACAAAAAAGCTGACGCTTTATCTAGAGCTTTTGTGACGTCCTCTGATATAGAAGAGGTTTCCAACCATACCATTCTAGACCCCAAATGTATCTCACTGGCTGCTTCATCCACCAAAACGCTACCATTTGGGAAGACCCTCGTGCCTCCTACTCTAAGGAGGAAAATCCTTTCGTGGTTCCATGCCTCTCGCTTTTCTGGACACGCCGGTGAACACAAGACCTTTGAGATTCTCTCTCGAAGTTACTGGTGGCCTTCAATGAGGAGAGACGTCAAAGAGTTCATTGCTTCCTGTGAATTATGTTCCCAGTTCAAATCCTCCCGCAGAACTCCAGCAGGGTTGCTGCGACCACTACCCATTCCGTCCAAACCGTGGACCCATATTAGTATGGATTTCGTTACTGATTTACCACCTAGTAAGAATCATAACACTATTTGGGTGGTGGTGGACCGATTTTCGAAGATGGCTCATTTCGTCCCTCTGTCTGGTTTGCCTTCTTCGTCTATCCTGGCTGAACATTTCATTAAAGAGATCTTCCGCATCCATGGATGTCCGTCTGAGATTGTGTCAGATAGAGGAGTACAATTCGTTTCCAGATTCTGGCGAGCCCTTTGTAAAACCTTGGGCATACGATTAGCACTCTCATCGTCTTACCATCCGCAATCCAACGGACAAACTGAACGTGTCAATCAAGATCTTGAGACTTTTATAAGGATGTTCTCTTCAGCCAATCAAGACAACTGGGTAGAGTTGCTTCCTTGGGCTGAATTCGCCCATAACAACATGTACCATGAGTCATCATCCAAAACTCCATTTTTTGTGGTCTACGGTCACCATCCGTCTTTTCCGGAATTTCCTGCCCTCCCGCCCACCCAAGTCCCTGCGGTGGAGACTGCTTGTCAGACCTTTAAAAATATCTGGTCTCAGGTCAAAACCTGTTTAAAGAAGACATCTATCAAATATAAATCTTTCGCAGATAAGAAGAGGCGGGCTATTCCACCACTAAAAATTGGAGATCGTGTCTGGTTATCTACTAAAAACATTCGTTTGAAGGTTCCATCTATGAAATTCGCCCCTCGTTTTATTGGTCCATATAGGATCATTCAAGTAATCAATCCAGTATGTGTGAAACTTCTTCTTCCTAAGAATCTTCGGATTTCTAATGCCTTCCATGTGTCTTTACTCAAACCTCTTATTATCAACCGTTTCTCAAATCCTCCCTCAGCTCCGCAGCCAGTTCAAGTTCATCAGGAGGAGGATTTCGAAATTACTGAGGTACTAGACGCAAAAATTTCGCGAGGAGTCCTCCGTTTCCTCGTTCATTGGAAGGGCTTTGGTCCTGAGGAGCGCTCTTGGATCAAAGCTGAAGATCTTATTGCTCCTGCCCTTTTGAAGAAGTTTTATTCCAAAAATCTGGACAAGCCCGGTTCCAGGCGTTCTGTGCCCACCTTTAAAAGGGGGGGTACTGTCACTCACCGGACTGTGAGTGCTTCTTCCCGGACATTTAGGAACCGTGGCCATCCTCCATCCTGAGGGTCTGCGCATGCGCAGCCCTTTCCTATACTTCAGTGTATGTCCCTTTAACTCAATTGGCAGATCAGGCAACACTCCCTATATTAAGCACCTGTGGTCAACACCACGTTGCCTGATCTTGGAGTCTCATTCCCCATGAGTCTCTGAAGGTGTTCCTATGTTTCCTCGTGTATTCAGCGCTGCTGATTCCTGTGGTTTCCAAACCACTTCTACCTCTGTGGTTTCCAAACCACTTCTACTACTGTGGTTCCCATACCACTTCTACCATCAACTGTATCATCGTGACTGTTTGCTGATTCCTATCCGCTGCCTCCGTGCACTACAGTCTTCTATACCACTTCAACGCTATCATATTCCATTGTGACTGTTTGCTGATTCCTATCCGCTGCCTCCGTGCACTACAGCCTTCTCTCCACATCCACTCACCTGTTCATCATCAAGTCTGTGAGCTGATTCCTATCCGCTGCCTCCGTGCACTACAGTCTCCAGCTTGCAACTCGTCTGTGTTCATCATCGTGACTGTTAGCTGATTCCTATCCGCTGCCTCCGTGCACTACAGTCTCCAGCTTGCAACTCGCCTGTGTTCACCATCGTGACTGTTAGCTGATTCCTATCCGCTGCTCCTGTGCACCTCAGCCTCATCTCATCTCTCCCGTGTTTCCTCGAGACTGCTGCTATTATTGCCATCTGCTTCTCTTCGTGATCAACAGCTCCTGGTCTACTCTGCTCTCCCGTGTTCCATCGCTATTGGCACCTGTTGGTTGCTACTGGTTACCTCCGGGTGTCCGCAGAGCCCTGCTGCTGCTGTCAGCGCTATCGTCCATCCGCTGCTGATCTGCTCTCCACGCCTTCCTGTGTCCCGCTGGTCTCTACCCTCCTGTCAGCATTGGATTCGTATCTCATCAGCTACTCCTCTGCTAGATCATCTCCATTTCTCCTGGGTCCTCCATGAGTCCAGTTCCACGTTCTACTGATTCCTGTGGATTCGTGTCCCTGTTGGTCTACTTACCTGTGCGCTGCACCTACTAGACTCTTCCTCATCCATCCAGGGACTTCTCATCCTGCCGGCCTCCTGCCGCTCAGGTATCGCTGCACTCCTATCTGACTGCCTACTTCTGAACCACGGTATGCATACTTCTCATTAACTGTGCTGGTGTATTGCATATCTTGCTGGACTGTGTTGGTTCTCCTCTGGAGTCTGCTATCCGCTGAGTCTATTGCCATCATTGACTGTGTTATCTTGTGCTGGACTACTTCAAGAGATTTTCTATATTTGCAGACCTGTTCAGTCATTTATATATATTGTGCATATTATTGTGGATCGTATTTAAGGTGCCCGTGTACACCCTGTGTTGCAGTCTCTCCCCGTACACCTCCTCACATATATATTCAGTGGTACAACTTGCTGAAGGCAGACCACTGATCCCTGTTTCCTGTATCACCTGTTCCAGTATCCTCTCACATAGCAGTGGTACAACTTGCTATCCGCAGACCGCTGACTCTCATCACCTCCTCGTTTCTTTTGGACATTCCTCCTCACTATAGCAGTGGTACAACTTGCTATCGCAGACCACTGACTACCTTCACGTGTCCTTGTCCATACAGTTCCTCGTGTATTAATACCTCCATATTACCAGTGCTGCTAGTCATAGACTTTCCTGAGCATCTCATCATCTACCATTGCCTGTTCCGTGATCACCCTGCTACCAGAGTACTCTATTACCATCTACATTGCTCTGGTAAGCCTACCACCTGGTGATCCCTGGGTAAAGACTCCTAGTGCCCGTGACATGGCTCCTTCAGGCCATCCTCAACTTAAAACCCCTCAACGAACAGGTGCGAATCCTGGGTTTTAGGATGGAGTCTCAACAGTCATCACGGAGCTTACCTGCATGTTCCCATATGGCAGGGGCATCAGTGCCTACTCCACTTTGCGGTGAAAGATGCTCATTATAAGTTTAGGGCTTTACCCTTTGGCCTGGCTCCTCCCCAAGAGTTTTCACCAAAGTGATGGAGGGTATTCCTTCCAGAAGACAAGGTCCGTTCGGTCCAGTCCAAGACCAGGGACCTACTGGCCAGGTGAGAAATCTAAATCCTTCGATGCATGAAGTTGATGGGCTCCATGATCTCAGTCTTCGAGGCGGTCCCCTTTTCACAGTTCGCAGATGTTCCAGTGGGAAATCTAACTGTCTCCTCCGTATAATATTACTCTCTCATATGTACTGGTCTTATCCCTCACTATACATTATACGCCCTCTCTTCTGTATACTGTCACATATCTGTATTATCTATCACTATACCTTTCTCCTCTGTATGATATTACTCTCTCATATGTACTGGTCTTATCCCTCACTATACATTATACGCCCTCTCTTCTGTATACTGTCACATATCTGTATTATCTATCACTATACCTTTCTCCTCTGTATAATATTACTCTCTTATATGTACTGGTCTTATCCCTCACTGTACATTATTGACCGTTTCTCCTGTATACTGTCACATATCTAATTCTCTATCACTATACATTGTGTTTTCTGTATTTTATTAAATTTGTTTTCCCTATTCTTCTTTGCTATACACTATACACCTGTGTATACTGAACACCATATATATATAATATACAGGAAGAATAAATGTTGTTGAAAATGTAAGACATAATTATCACTTAAGGCATGTTTATACTTTGTGTGATAATGATGTCTTACATTTTTATTAACATTAATTCTTAATGTAGAATATATTATTAATTCTATAATATATATTATATATTCTAGAATATACTATATTCACAAAAAGCAGGCCACTCCCAAGGTTCTCGTCCCCTCTGCTTCGCCGTCCCAAGTCAGGAGAAGCTTGAAGGGCCTTTCAGCTCAAACCTGTGGTCGGTCCCCGCAGGGCTGGGGACTTGAACCCGTGACCTGGGCCTCCCAGAGTAGCAGGATTAACGGCACGCGCCACCGTGCCAGCCAGTAATTGTCTGGAGCTCTGTGTAACTTGAAGCTGCTGAGCGGCGATGTCATAGTAATGTGATAGACAATGTGAATCAGTGCCACCTAGTGGCAGTTGCTGGGACCACAAGCAAAGCAAACATATCTCCTATTATACGTAGATTCCCGGCCTGGACACAGAGGAAATGGTCGGTCCGGCCCTTCCTTTGAGTTAATGGGGTGCATGAATTTTAAAGGCAAAAATAAATGAATGTGCATAAAAGAATAAAAATGACTGATGGTGGAGTTCCTATGTTGGTTTAACCTATGGCATCTTTATCACCTACTAACATTATGTTTGGTCATTGCAGTGATCGTTTCATTGACATCCTGTAATAAAGTTTATCAGATTGCATTGGCCCAAAGGAGAATATTGTTCTCAAGTGCCTACCTTCTCCCCAGGAAACATGCAGTGGATGGCTGTTTATAAGGACAAGCTCTGTGTCGGCTGACAGTTGGGGATCTCCTTTTTAAATATCCACGGAAGTGGAGAGCCAATAAATCTAGTAGATCCCTGTAATCCTTCCCTGGGCTGCCTGTCTCCGCAGCCTGTTGCTGTGCTCTGTGCGGTAGATCTGTGTAATTAATAATTCCTGCTTTCCTCCAGTCACATCACATATGTAATACAGGTGGTTCCAGTAGGTGGCGCTGCTCTTTGAATGCTCTAGCCATTTTACTCCTTTGGCTCTATTGCAGCTGGTTTTTGCAAGGAATTATTTGCCTTATGCCAAAAAAAAGAAGAAATTGCACATGCTTCATCCTAGTGATTATAACTAAAGAGTCTAAATTTGCAGTTCATTCAACCTCTGGAATGAGAAAGGTTTATTTACATTTGCCTCTTTTCAATGCAATGCATGTGAGACACAGCAGTTACCACAGGCAACATTCTTGTACTAATTATTTCTTATTGCCTTGGTGATCAAAGCAAATGTGAATGTTTCTCCATATTATGATTCTGTCTTTTGTTCTGTAGGTGACATGGGGATAGGGATCTCCTCAGCTCTTTTTTCCTATTGGACTGAAGCGTGTGAATTCTGTGACACGTACTAGAAGTTTTGTTAAACCTCCTGCATCTTATGTGGAAAAGTGTAAAATAGGGTTTCTCAGCCTGGGGTACATCAGACAGATCCAAGCAACTTTCAGCAAATCAGTTATACTCAAATAACAGTTTCATATACAAGTAATGAATAAAACATGCAAACACATTGTTATGGGTATTTTTTAAAAGGAACAAATGTACACACTTTAGAGCATACTTACCATCTTTTGAAAGTTGGCTTCCGGGAGCCTGCCCGGGGAGGTGGACGTGATGGGGGGTGGTGTGTACACATACAACATGACAGAAAAAGGAAATGGCTTTTGCAAGATCTATATTGCATTAAGTTTGCGCAAAATGTAACATAAAATTGTCTTTTGGACAGATGGACCCGGAGGCCCTGTATGCATGGTGTGAGACGGAGTTCCGTGATGAGCGCCAGACTTAGTCTGCATCTGCTGTCATGGAAGAACCTGCTTGACTTTGTCCTCTGACAACGTCCATACTAGAACTCAAGCGGGTAATATCTCACCATGAGGTAGGTGAATCTTCTGCTTTTACTTCCACTTCACACATGTCTACTTTACAAGTGGCTTTACCCGTCTCAGGTATGTCCCATGTGGAATCTACCTTGGCGCAATCCCTTGCATCAGCGGTGTGGATGATATAGTGTTGGTGGTCCACCAGACTTTAGGCTTTGCGAACCCAGAGATCTCACGCGCAGCTGGTTTCTTCCTCTTTAAGAGGCAGATGAAACAGGTCATTTCTTTCCCTTCATCTCCCCAGTTGATGGATATGATTTCGGAAGCCTGGAAAAAGCTCAGCGATGTTTCCATATACCAGAGAAGTTCAGGTCTCTTTATCCATTTCCTATAGAAGAATACACAAAATGGGAAAGTATCCCAGTAGTGGACCCTCCTATTGTCCGGTTGACTAGATCCACTATTATCCCTGTACGAGGAGTAGTCTCTCTTAAAGACACCACGGACAAAAAAATTTGATTTCTTGCTCCAATCTGCCTCTGAAGCGGTGGGTAGAGTTTTCAAGCCGGATATGTTCACAGCTTGGGTCAACAAGGCAGTTCAGGCTTGGACTGAGCAAATGGCCAAGGGCCTGCGGGAGGTCAGTCCACAAGATGAGTTATTGGTCCTTACTGGTCATATCAGAGAAGCATCTGATTTTCTAGCATAGGCATCCTTGGATGCTATATCAGTCACTTCAAAACTAATAGCACTCATTATAGCTGCCAGGCGCTCCATATTGCTTCGGTCTTGGTCCGCGGACGCGGATTCCAAGAGAAATTTGTAAGCACTAACCTTTGATGGGATATCCCTTTTTGGAGCATGGTTAGACCAACTCATCCAGGAGGTTACTGTGGCAAAAACCCCTTTTTACCGGTTACCCAGGCCAGACCAAAACATCCCAGTTTCATGTCCTTTCGCCCCTTCAGCAATTCTCGGGGATCCCCTGCTAGAGGTCAGACTGCTCCCTCTAGTGGAGGGTTCCGTTAGGGCCGTGGGCCTTCCAGACTGGGTACTGATAGACTAACAGACTCAGATTAAGCATGACAGGACTCCGTACAACGGGAATGTGGTGGGAGCTCGTCTACTGCGCTTTCAGGACAATTGGCTGAAATCATCCCCCGACTTTTGGGTTTGAGGGATGGTCACTCACAGATGTGTCATAAACATGCTCTACTTCCCTCACTGACGTTTTTCACCACAGGGCTTCCTGCCTTTCTCAGGCGCGTAGCACTTTCTTTGAGTGGCAATCCAGAATCTGTTGGATTCCCCTTTCCCCCACTGGAAAGGGGTTTGGGGTTTTACTTCAATGTCTTTCTAGTTCCAAAACCAGATGGCTCCTTCAGGCCATCCTCAACTTAAAACCCCTCAACGAACAGGTGCGAATCCTGGGTTTTAGGATGGAGTCTCAACAGTCATCACGGAGCTTACCTGCATGTTCCCATATGGCAGGGGCATCAGTGCCTACTCCACTTTGCGGTGAAAGATGCTCATTATAAGTTTAGGGCTTTACCCTTTGGCCTGGCTCCTCCCCAAGAGTTTTCACCAAAGTGATGGAGGGTATTCCTTCCAGAAGACAAGGTCCGTTCGGTCCAGTCCAAGACCAGGGACCTACTGGCCAGGTGAGAAATCTAAATCCTTCGATGCATGAAGTTGATGGGCTCCATGATCTCAGTCTTCGAGGCGGTCCCCTTTTCACAGTTCGCAGATGTTCCAGTGGGAAATCTAACTGTCTCCTCCGTATAATATTACTCTCTCATATGTACTGGTCTTATCCCTCACTATACATTATACGCCCTCTCTTCTGTATACTGTCACATATCTGTATTATCTATCACTATACCTTTCTCCTCTGTATGATATTACTCTCTCATATGTACTGGTCTTATCCCTCACTATACATTATACGCCCTCTCTTCTGTATACTGTCACATATCTGTATTATCTATCACTATACCTTTCTCCTCTGTATAATATTACTCTCTTATATGTACTGGTCTTATCCCTCACTGTACATTATTGACCGTTTCTCCTGTATACTGTCACATATCTAATTCTCTATCACTTTACATTGTGTGTTCTGTATTTTATTAAATTTGTTTTCCCTATTCTTCTTTCCTATACACTATACACCTGTGTATACTGAACACCATATATATATAATATACAGGAAGAATAAATGTTGTTGAAAATGTAAGACATAATTATCACTTAAGGCATGTTTATACTTTGTGTGATAATGATGTCTTACATTTTTATTAACATTAATTCTTAATGTAGAATATATTATTAATTCTATAATATATATTATATATTCTAGAATATACTATATTCACAAAAAGCAGGCCACTCCCAAGGTTCTCGTCCCCTCTGCTTCGCCGTCCCAAGTCAGGAGAAGCTTGAAGAGCCTTTCAGCTCAAACCTGTGGTCGGTCCCCGCAGGGCTGGGGACTTGAACCCGTGACCTGGGCCTCCCAGAGTAGCAGGATTAACGGCACGCGCCACCGTGCCAGCCAGTAATTGTCTGGAGCTCTGTGTAACTTGAAGCTGCTGAGCGGCGATGTCATAGTAATGTGATAGACAATGTGAATCAGTGCCACCTAGTGGCAGTTGCTGGGACCACAAGCAAAGCAAACATATCTCCTATTATACGTAGATTCCCGGCCTGGACACAGAGGAAATGGTCGGTCCGGCCCTTCCTTTGAGTTAATGGGGTGCATGAATTTTAAAGGCAAAAATAAATGAATGTGCATAAAAGAATAAAAATGACTGATGGTGGAGTTCCTATGTTGGTTTAACCTATGGCATCTTTATCACCTACTAACATTATGTTTGGTCATTGCAGTGATCGTTTCATTGACATCCTGTAATAAAGTTTATCAGATTGCATTGGCCCAAAGGAGAATATTGTTCTCAAGTGCCTACCTTCTCCCCAGGAAACATGCAGTGGATGGCTGTTTATAAGGACAAGCTCTGTGTCGGCTGACAGTTGGGGATCTCCTTTTTAAATATCCACGGAAGTGGAGAGCCAATAAATCTAGTAGATCCCTGTAATCCTTCCCTGGGCTGCCTGTCTCCGCAGCCTGTTGCTGTGCTCTGTGCGGTAGATCTGTGTAATTAATAATTCCTGCTTTCCTCCAGTCACATCACATATGTAATACAGGTGGTTCCAGTAGGTGGCGCTGCTCTTTGAATGCTCTAGCCATTTTACTCCTTTGGCTCTATTGCAGCTGGTTTTTGCAAGGAATTATTTGCCTTATGCCAAAAAAAAGAAGAAATTGCACATGCTTCATCCTAGTGATTATAACTAAAGAGTCTAAATTTGCAGTTCATTCAACCTCTGGAATGAGAAAGGTTTATTTACATTTGCCTCTTTTCAATGCAATGCATGTGAGACACAGCAGTTACCACAGGCAACATTCTTGTACTAATTATTTCTTATTGCCTTGGTGATCAAAGCAAATGTGAATGTTTCTCCATATTATGATTCTGTCTTTTGTTCTGTAGGTGACATGGGGATAGGGATCTCCTCAGCTCTTTTTTCCTATTGGACTGAAGCGTGTGAATTCTGTGACACGTACTAGAAGTTTTGTTAAACCTCCTGCATCTTATGTGGAAAAGTGTAAAATAGGGTTTCTCAGCCTGGGGTACATCAGACAGATCCAAGCAACTTTCAGCAAATCAGTTATACTCAAATAACAGTTTCATATACAAGTAATGAATAAAACATGCAAACACATTGTTATGGGTATTTTTTAAAAGGAACAAATGTACACACTTTAGAGCATACTTACCATCTTTTGAAAGTTGGCTTCCGGGAGCCTGCCCGGGGAGGTGGACGTGATGGGGGGTGGTGTGTACACATACAACATGACAGAAAAAGGAAATGGCTTTTGCAAGATCTATATTGCATTAAGTTTGCGCAAAATGTAACATAAAATTGTCTTTTGGACAGATGGACCCGGAGGCCCTGTATGCATGGTGTGAGACGGAGTTCCGTGATGAGCGCCAGACTTAGTCTGCATCTGCTGTCATGGAAGAACCTGCTTGACTTTGTCCTCTGACAACGTCCATACTAGAACTCAAGCGGGTAATATCTCACCATGAGGTAGGTGAATCTTCTGCTTTTACTTCCACTTCACACATGTCTACTTTACAAGTGGCTTTACCCGTCTCAGGTATGTCCCATGTGGAATCTACCTTGGCGCAATCCCTTGCGTCAGCGGTGTGGATGATATAGTGTTGGTGGTCCACCAGACTTTAGGCTTTGCGAACCCAGAGATCTCACGCGCAGCTGGTTTCTTCCTCTTTAAGAGGCAGATGAAACAGGTCATTTCTTTCCCTTCATCTCCCCAGTTGATGGATATGATTTCGGAAGCCTGGAAAAAGCTCAGCGATGTTTCCATATACCAGAGAAGTTCAGGTCTCTTTATCCATTTCCTATAGAAGAATACACAAAATGGGAAAGTATCCCAGTAGTGGACCCTCCTATTGTCCGGTTGACTAGATCCACTATTATCCCTGTACGAGGAGTAGTCTCTCTTAAAGACACCACGGACAAAAAAATTTGATTTCTTGCTCCAATCTGCCTCTGAAGCGGTGGGTAGAGTTTTCAAGCCGGATATGTTCACAGCTTGGGTCAACAAGGCAGTTCAGGCTTGGACTGAGCAAATGGCCAAGGGCCTGCGGGAGGTCAGTCCACAAGATGAGTTATTGGTCCTTACTGGTCATATCAGAGAAGCATCTGATTTTCTAGCATAGGCATCCTTGGATGCTATATCAGTCACTTCAAAACTAATAGCACTCATTATAGCTGCCAGGCGCTCCATATTGCTTCGGTCTTGGTCCGCGGACGCGGATTCCAAGAGAAATTTGTAAGCACTAACCTTTGATGGGATATCCCTTTTTGGAGCATGGTTAGACCAACTCATCCAGGAGGTTACTGTGGCAAAAACCCCTTTTTACCGGTTACCCAGGCCAGACCAAAACATCCCAGTTTCATGTCCTTTCGCCCCTTCAGCAATTCTCGGGGATCCCCTGCTAGAGGTCAGACTGCTCCCTCTAGTGGAGGGTTCCGTTAGGGCCGTGGGCCTTCCAGACTGGGTACTGATAGACTAACAGACTCAGATTAAGCATGACAGGACTCCGTACAACGGGAATGTGGTGGGAGCTCGTCTACTGCGCTTTCAGGACAATTGGCTGAAATCATCCCCCGACTTTTGGGTTTGAGGGATGGTCACTCACAGATGTGTCATAAACATGCTCTACTTCCCTCACTGACGTTTTTCACCACAGGGCTTCCTGCCTTTCTCAGGCGCGTAGCACTTTCTTTGAGTGGCAATCCAGAATCTGTTGGATTCCCCTTTCCCCCACTGGAAAGGGGTTTGGGGTTTTACTTCAATGTCTTTCTAGTTCCAAAACCAGATGGCTCCTTCAGGCCATCCTCAACTTAAAACCCCTCAACGAACAGGTGCGAATCCTGGGTTTTAGGATGGAGTCTCAACAGTCATCACGGAGCTTACCTGCATGTTCCCATATGGCAGGGGCATCAGTGCCTACTCCACTTTGCGGTGAAAGATGCTCATTATAAGTTTAGGGCTTTACCCTTTGGCCTGGCTCCTCCCCAAGAGTTTTCACCAAAGTGATGGAGGGTATTCCTTCCAGAAGACAAGGTCCGTTCGGTCCAGTCCAAGACCAGGGACCTACTGGCCAGGTGAGAAATCTAAATCCTTCGATGCATGAAGTTGATGGGCTCCATGATCTCAGTCTTCGAGGCGGTCCCCTTTTCACAGTTCGCAGATGTTCCAGTGGGAAATCTAACTGTCTCCTCCGTATAATATTACTCTCTCATATGTACTGGTCTTATCCCTCACTATACATTATACGCCCTCTCTTCTGTATACTGTCACATATCTGTATTATCTATCACTATACCTTTCTCCTCTGTATGATATTACTCTCTCATATGTACTGGTCTTATCCCTCACTATACATTATACGCCCTCTCTTCTGTATACTGTCACATATCTGTATTATCTATCACTATACCTTTCTCCTCTGTATAATATTACTCTCTTATATGTACTGGTCTTATCCCTCACTGTACATTATTGACCGTTTCTCCTGTATACTGTCACATATCTAATTCTCTATCACTTTACATTGTGTGTTCTGTATTTTATTAAATTTGTTTTCCCTATTCTTCTTTCCTATACACTATACACCTGTGTATACTGAACACCATATATATATAATATACAGGAAGAATAAATGTTGTTGAAAATGTAAGACATAATTATCACTTAAGGCATGTTTATACTTTGTGTGATAATGATGTCTTACATTTTTATTAACATTAATTCTTAATGTAGAATATATTATTAATTCTATAATATATATTATATATTCTAGAATATACTATATTCACAAAAAGCAGGCCACTCCCAAGGTTCTCGTCCCCTCTGCTTCGCCGTCCCAAGTCAGGAGAAGCTTGAAGAGCCTTTCAGCTCAAACCTGTGGTCGGTCCCCGCAGGGCTGGGGACTTGAACCCGTGACCTGGGCCTCCCAGAGTAGCAGGATTAACGGCACGCGCCACCGTGCCAGCCAGTAATTGTCTGGAGCTCTGTGTAACTTGAAGCTGCTGAGCGGCGATGTCATAGTAATGTGATAGACAATGTGAATCAGTGCCACCTAGTGGCAGTTGCTGGGACCACAAGCAAAGCAAACATATCTCCTATTATACGTAGATTCCCGGCCTGGACACAGAGGAAATGGTCGGTCCGGCCCTTCCTTTGAGTTAATGGGGTGCATGAATTTTAAAGGCAAAAATAAATGAATGTGCATAAAAGAATAAAAATGACTGATGGTGGAGTTCCTATGTTGGTTTAACCTATGGCATCTTTATCACCTACTAACATTATGTTTGGTCATTGCAGTGATCGTTTCATTGACATCCTGTAATAAAGTTTATCAGATTGCATTGGCCCAAAGGAGAATATTGTTCTCAAGTGCCTACCTTCTCCCCAGGAAACATGCAGTGGATGGCTGTTTATAAGGACAAGCTCTGTGTCGGCTGACAGTTGGGGATCTCCTTTTTAAATATCCACGGAAGTGGAGAGCCAATAAATCTAGTAGATCCCTGTAATCCTTCCCTGGGCTGCCTGTCTCCGCAGCCTGTTGCTGTGCTCTGTGCGGTAGATCTGTGTAATTAATAATTCCTGCTTTCCTCCAGTCACATCACATATGTAATACAGGTGGTTCCAGTAGGTGGCGCTGCTCTTTGAATGCTCTAGCCATTTTACTCCTTTGGCTCTATTGCAGCTGGTTTTTGCAAGGAATTATTTGCCTTATGCCAAAAAAAAGAAGAAATTGCACATGCTTCATCCTAGTGATTATAACTAAAGAGTCTAAATTTGCAGTTCATTCAACCTCTGGAATGAGAAAGGTTTATTTACATTTGCCTCTTTTCAATGCAATGCATGTGAGACACAGCAGTTACCACAGGCAACATTCTTGTACTAATTATTTCTTATTGCCTTGGTGATCAAAGCAAATGTGAATGTTTCTCCATATTATGATTCTGTCTTTTGTTCTGTAGGTGACATGGGGATAGGGATCTCCTCAGCTCTTTTTTCCTATTGGACTGAAGCGTGTGAATTCTGTGACACGTACTAGAAGTTTTGTTAAACCTCCTGCATCTTATGTGGAAAAGTGTAAAATAGGGTTTCTCAGCCTGGGGTACATCAGACAGATCCAAGCAACTTTCAGCAAATCAGTTATACTCAAATAACAGTTTCATATACAAGTAATGAATAAAACATGCAAACACATTGTTATGGGTATTTTTTAAAAGGAACAAATGTACACACTTTAGAGCATACTTACCATCTTTTGAAAGTTGGCTTCCGGGAGCCTGCCCGGGGAGGTGGACGTGATGGGGGGTGGTGTGTACACATACAACATGACAGAAAAAGGAAATGGCTTTTGCAAGATCTATATTGCATTAAGTTTGCGCAAAATGTAACATAAAATTGTCTTTTGGACAGATGGACCCGGAGGCCCTGTATGCATGGTGTGAGACGGAGTTCCGTGATGAGCGCCAGACTTAGTCTGCATCTGCTGTCATGGAAGAACCTGCTTGACTTTGTCCTCTGACAACGTCCATACTAGAACTCAAGCGGGTAATATCTCACCATGAGGTAGGTGAATCTTCTGCTTTTACTTCCACTTCACACATGTCTACTTTACAAGTGGCTTTACCCGTCTCAGGTATGTCCCATGTGGAATCTACCTTGGCGCAATCCCTTGCGTCAGCGGTGTGGATGATATAGTGTTGGTGGTCCACCAGACTTTAGGCTTTGCGAACCCAGAGATCTCACGCGCAGCTGGTTTCTTCCTCTTTAAGAGGCAGATGAAACAGGTCATTTCTTTCCCTTCATCTCCCCAGTTGATGGATATGATTTCGGAAGCCTGGAAAAAGCTCAGCGATGTTTCCATATACCAGAGAAGTTCAGGTCTCTTTATCCATTTCCTATAGAAGAATACACAAAATGGGAAAGTATCCCAGTAGTGGACCCTCCTATTGTCCGGTTGACTAGATCCACTATTATCCCTGTACGAGGAGTAGTCTCTCTTAAAGACACCACGGACAAAAAAATTTGATTTCTTGCTCCAATCTGCCTCTGAAGCGGTGGGTAGAGTTTTCAAGCCGGATATGTTCACAGCTTGGGTCAAGAAGGCAGTTCAGGCTTGGACTGAGCAAATGGCCAAGGGCCTGCGGGAGGTCAGTCCACAAGATGAGTTATTGGTCCTTACTGGTCATATCAGAGAAGCATCTGATTTTCTAGCATAGGCATCCTTGGATGCTATATCAGTCACTTCAAAACTAATAGCACTCATTATAGCTGCCAGGCGCTCCATATTGCTTCGGTCTTGGTCCGCGGACGCGGATTCCAAGAGAAATTTGTAAGCACTAACCTTTGATGGGATATCCCTTTTTGGAGCATGGTTAGACCAACTCATCCAGGAGGTTACTGTGGCAAAAACCCCTTTTTACCGGTTACCCAGGCCAGACCAAAACATCCCAGTTTCATGTCCTTTCGCCCCTTCAGCAATTCTCGGGGATCCCCTGCTAGAGGTCAGACTGCTCCCTCTAGTGGAGGGTTCCGTTAGGGCCGTGGGCCTTCCAGACTGGGTACTGATAGACTAACAGACTCAGATTAAGCATGACAGGACTCCGTACAACGGGAATGTGGTGGGAGCTCGTCTACTGCGCTTTCAGGACAATTGGCTGAAATCATCCCCCGACTTTTGGGTTTGAGGGATGGTCACTCACAGATGTGTCATAAACATGCTCTACTTCCCTCACTGACGTTTTTCACCACAGGGCTTCCTGCCTTTCTCAGGCGCGTAGCACTTTCTTTGAGTGGCAATCCAGAATCTGTTGGATTCCCCTTTCCCCCACTGGAAAGGGGTTTGGGGTTTTACTTCAATGTCTTTCTAGTTCCAAAACCAGATGGCTCCTTCAGGCCATCCTCAACTTAAAACCCCTCAACGAACAGGTGCGAATCCTGGGTTTTAGGATGGAGTCTCAACAGTCATCACGGAGCTTACCTGCATGTTCCCATATGGCAGGGGCATCAGTGCCTACTCCACTTTGCGGTGAAAGATGCTCATTATAAGTTTAGGGCTTTACCCTTTGGCCTGGCTCCTCCCCAAGAGTTTTCACCAAAGTGATGGAGGGTATTCCTTCCAGAAGACAAGGTCCGTTCGGTCCATTCCAAGACCAGGGACCTACTGGCCAGGTGAGAAATCTAAATCCTTCGATGCATGAAGTTGATGGGCTCCATGATCTCAGTCTTCGAGGCGGTCCCCTTTTCACAGTTCGCAGATGTTCCAGTGGGAAATCTAACTGTCTCCTCTGTATAATATTACTCTCTCATATGTACTGGTCTTATCCCTCACTATACATTATACGCTCTCTCTTCTGTATACTGTCACATATCTGTATTATCTATCACTATACCTTTCTCCTCTGTATGATATTACTCTCTCATATGTACTGGTCTTATCCCTCACTATACATTATACGCCCTCTCTTCTGTATACTGTCACATATCTGTATTATCTATCACTATACCTTTCTCCTCTGTATAATATTACTCTCTTATATGTACTGGTCTTATCCCACACTGTACATTATTGACCGTTTCTCCTGTATTCTGTCACATATCTAATTATCTATCACTATACATTGTGTTTTCTGTATTTTATTAAATTTGTTTTCCCTATTCTTCTTTGCTATACACTATACACCTGTGTATACTGAACGCCATATATATATAATATACAGGAAGAATAAATGTTGTTGAAAATGTAAGACATAATTATGACTTAAGGCATGTTTATACTTTGTGTGATAATGATGTCTTACATTTTTATTAACATTAATTCTTAATGTAGAATATATTATTAATTCTATAATATATATTATATATTCTAAAATATACTATATTCACAAAAAGCAGGCCACTCCCAAGGTTCTCGTCCCCTCTGCTTCGCCGTCCCAAGTCAGGAGAAGCTTGAAGGGCCTTTCAGCTCAAACCTGTGGTCGGTCCCCGCAGGGGTGGGGACTCGAACCCGTGACCTGGGCCTCCCAGAGTAGCAGGATTAACGGCACGCGCCACCGTGCCAGCCAGTAATTGTCTGGAGCTCTGTGTAACTTGAAGCTGCTGAGCGGCGATGTCATAGTAATGTGATAGACAATGTGAATCAGTGCCACCTAGTGGCAGTTGCTGGGACCACAAGCAAAGCAAACATATCTCCTATTATACGTGGATTCCCGGCCTGGACACAGAGGAAATGGTCGGTCCGGCCCTTACTTTGAGTTAATGGGGTGCATGAATTTTAAAGGCAAAAATAAATGAATGTGCATAAAAGAATAAAAATGACTGATGGTGGAGTTCCTATGTTGGTTTAACCTATGGCATCTTTATCACCTACTAACATTATGTTTGGTCATTGCAGTGATCGTTTCATTGACATCCTGTAATAAAGTTTATCAGATTGCATTGGCCCAAAGGAGAATATTGTTCTCAAGTGCCTACCTTCTCCCCAGGAAACATGCAGTGGATGGCTGTTTATAAGGACAAGCTCTGTGTCGGCTGACAGTTGGGGATCTCCTTTTTAAATATCCACGGAAGTGGAGAGCCAATAAATCTAGTAGATCCCTGTAATCCTTCCCTGGGCTGCCTGTCTCCGCAGCCTGTTGCTGTGCTCTGTGCGGTAGATCTGTGTAATTAATAATTCCTGCTTTCCTCCAGTCACATCACATATGTAATACAGGTGGTTCCAGTAGGTGGCGCTGCTCTTTGAATGCTCTAGCCATTTTACTCCTTTGGCTCTATTGCAGCTGGTTTTTGCAAGGAATTATTTGCCTTATGCCAAAAAAAAGAAGAAATTGCACATGCTTCATCCTAGTGATTATAACTAAAGAGTCTAAATTTGCAGTTCATTCAACCTCTGGAATGAGAGAGGTTTATTTACATTTGCCTCTTTTCAATGCAATGCATGTGAGACACAGCAGTTACCACAGGCAACATTCTTGTACTAATTATTTCTTATTGCCTTGGTGATCAAAGCAAATGTGAATGTTTCTCCATATTATGATTCTGTCTTTTGTTCTGTAGGTGACATGGGGATAGGGATCTCCTCAGCTCTTTTTTCCTATTGGACTGAAGCGTGTGAATTCTGTGACACGTACTAGAAGTTTTGTTAAACCTCCTGCATCTTGGAAAAGTGTAAAATAGGGTTTCTCAGCCTGGGGTACATCAGACAGATCCAAGCAACTTTCAGCAAATCAGTTATACTCAAATAACAGTTTCATATACAAGTAATGAATAAAACATGCAAACACATTGTTATGGGTATTTTTTAAAAGGAACAAATGTACACACTTTAGAGCATACTTACCATCTTTTGAAAGTTGGCTTCCGGGAGCCTGCCCGGGGAGGTGGACGTGATGGGGGGTGGTGTGTACACATACAACATGACAGAAAAAGGAAATGGCTTTTGCAAGATCTATATTGCATTAAGTTTGCGCAAAATGTAACATAAAATTGTCTTTTGGACAGATGGACCCGGAGGCCCTGTATGCATGGTGTGAGACGGAGTTCCGTGATGAGCGCCAGACTTAGTCTGCATCTGCTGTCATGGAAGAACCTGCTTGACTTTGTCCTCTGACAACGTCCATACTAGAACTCAAGCGGGTAATATCTTACCATGAGGTAGGTGAATCTTCTGCTTTTACTTCCACTTCACACATGTCTACTTTACAAGTGGCTTTACCCGTCTCAGGTATGTCCCATGTGGAATCTACCTTAGCGCAATCCCATGCGTCAGCGGTGTGGATGATATAGTGTTGGTGGTCCACCAGACTTTAGGCTTTGCGAACCCAGAGATCTCACGCGCAGCTGGTTTCTTCCTCTTTAAGAGGCAGATGAAACAGGTCATTTCTTTCCCTTCATCTCCCCAGTTGATGGATATGATTTCGGAAGCCTGGAAAAAGCTCAGCGATGTTTCCATATACCAGAGAAGTTCAGGTCTCTTTATCCATTTCCTATAGAAGAATACACAAAATGGGAAAGTATCCCAGTAGTGGACCCTCCTATTGTCCGGTTGACTAGATCCACTATTATCCCTGTACGAGGAGTAGTCTCTCTTAAAGACACCACGGACAAAAAAATTTGATTTCTTGCTCCACTCTGCCTCTGAAGCGGCGGGTAGAGTTTTCAAGCCGGATATGTTCACAGCTTGGGTCAAGAAGGTAGTTCAGGCTTGGACTGAGCAAATGGCCAAGGGCCTGCGGGAGGTCAGTCCACAAGATGAGTTATTGGTCCTTACTGGTCATATCAGAGAAGCATCTGATTTTCTAGCATAGGCATCCTTGGATGCTATATCAGTCACTTCAAAACTAATAGCACTCATTATAGCTGCCAGGCGCTCCATATTGCTTCGGTCTTGGTCCGCGGACGCGGATTCCAAGAGAAATTTGTAAGCACTAACCTTTGATGGGATATCCCTTTTTGGAGCATGGTTAGACCAACTCATCCAGGAGGTTACTGTGGCAAAAACCCCTTTTTACCGGTTACCCAGGCCAGACCAAAACATCCCAGTTTCATGTCCTTTCGCCCCTTCAGCAATTCTCGGGGATCCCCTGCTAGAGGTCAGACTGCTCCCTCTAGTGGAGGGTTCCGTTAGGGCCGTGGGCCTTCCAGACTGGGTACTGATAGACTAACAGACTCAGATTAAGCATGACAGGACTCCGTACAACGGGAATGTGGTGGGAGCTCGTCTACTGCGCTTTCAGGACAATTGGCTGAAATCATCCCCCGACTTTTGGGTTTGAGGGATGGTCACTCACAGATGTGTCATAAACATGCTCTACTTCCCTCACTGACGTTTTTCACCACAGGGCTTCCTGCCTTTCTCAGGCGCGTAGCACTTTCTTTGAGTGGCAATCCAGAATCTGTTGGATTCCCCTTTCCCCCACTGGAAAGGGGTTTGGGGTTTTACTTCAATGTCTTTCTAGTTCCAAAACCAGATGGCTCCTTCAGGCCATCCTCAACTTAAAACCCCTCAACGAACAGGTGCGAATCCTGGGTTTTAGGATGGAGTCTCAACAGTCATCACGGAGCTTACCTGCATGTTCCCATATGGCAGGGGCATCAGTGCCTACTCCACTTTGCGGTGAAAGATGCTCATTATAAGTTTAGGGCTTTACCCTTTGGCCTGGCTCCTCCCCAAGAGTTTTCACCAAAGTGATGGAGGGTATTCCTTCCAGAAGACAAGGTCCGTTCGGTCCAGTCCAAGACCAGGGACCTACTGGCCAGGTGAGAAATCGAAATCCTTCGATGCATGAAGTTGATGGGCTCCATGATCTCAGTCTTCGAGGCGGTCCCCTTTTCACAGTTCGCAGATGTTCCAGTGGGAAATCTAACTGTCTCCTCCGTATAATATTACTCTCTCATATGTACTGGTCTTATCCCTCACTATACATTATACGCCCTCTCTTCTGTATACTGTCACATATCTGTATTATCTATCACTATACCTTTCTCCTCTGTATGATATTACTCTCTCATATGTACTGGTCTTATCCCTCACTATACATTATACGCCCTCTCTTCTGTATACTGTCACATATCTGTATTATCTATCACTATACCTTTCTCCTCTGTATAATATTACTCTCTTATATGTACTGGTCTTATCCCTCACTGTACATTATTGACCGTTTCTCCTGTATACTGTCACATATCTAATTCTCTATCACTATACATTGTGTTTTATGTATTTTATTAAATTTGTTTTCCCTATTCTTCTTTGCTATACACCTGTGTATACTGAACACCATATATATATAATATACAGGAAGAATAAATGTTGTTGAAAATGTAAGACATAATTATCACTTAAGGCATGTTTATACTTTGTGTGATAATGATGTCTTACATTTTTATTAACATTAATTCTTAATGTAGAATATATTATTAATTCTATAATATATATTATATATTCTAGAATATACTATATTCACAAAAAGCAGGCCACTCCCAAGGTTCTCGTCCCCTCTGCTTCGCCGTCCTAAGTCAGGAGAAGCTTGAAGGGCCTTTCAGCTCAAACCTGTGGTCGGTCCCCGCAGGGCTGGGGACTTGAACCCGTGACCTGGGCCTCCCAGAGTAGCAGGATTAACGGCACGCGCCACCGTGCCAGCCAGTAATTGTCTGGAGCTCTGTGTAACTTGAAGCTGCTGAGCGGCGATGTCATAGTAATGTGATAGACAATGTGAATCAGTGCCACCTAGTGGCAGTTGCTGGGACCACAAGCAAAGCAAACATATCTCCTATTATACGTAGATTCCCGGCCTGGACACAGAGGAAATGGTCGGTCCGGCCCTTCCTTTGAGTTAATGGGGTGCATGAATTTTAAAGGCAAAAATAAATGAATGTGCATAAAAGAATAAAAATGACTGATGGTGGAGTTCCTATGTTGGTTTAACCTATGGCATCTTTATCACCTACTAACATTATGTTTGGTCATTGCAGTGATCGTTTCATTGACATCCTGTAATAAAGTTTATCATATTGCATTGGCCCAAAGGAGAATATTGTTCTCAAGTGCCTACCTTCTCCCCAGGAAACATGCAGTGGATGGCTGTTTATAAGGACAAGCTCTGTGTCGGCTGACAGTTGGGGATCTCCTTTTTAAATATCCACGGAAGTGGAGAGCCAATAAATCTAGTAGATCCCTGTAATCCTTCCCTGGGCTGCCTGTCTCCGCAGCCTGTTGCTGTGCTCTGTGCGGTAGATCTGTGTAATTAATAATTCCTGCTTTCCTCCAGTCACATCACATATGTAATACAGGTGGTTCCAGTAGGTGGCGCTGCTCTTTGAATGCTCTAGCCATTTTACTCCTTTGGCTCTATTGCAGCTGGTTTTTGCAAGGAATTATTTGCCTTATGCCAAAAAAAAGAAGAAATTGCACATGCTTCATCCTAGTGATTATAACTAAAGAGTCTAAATTTGCAGTTCATTCAACCTCTGGAATGAGAAAGGTTTATTTACATTTGCCTCTTTTCAGTGCAATGCATGTGAGACACAGCAGTTACCACAGGCAACATTCTTGTACTAATTATTTCTTATTGCCTTGGTGATCAAAGCAAATGTGAATGTTTCTCCATATTATGATTCTGTCTTTTGTTCTGTAGGTGACATGGGGATAGGGATCTCCTCAGCTCTTTTTTCCTATTGGACTGAAGCGTGTGAATTCTGTGACACGTACTAGAAGTTTTGTTAAACCTCCTGCATCTTATGTGGAAAAGTGTAAAATAGGGTTTCTCAGCCTGGGGTACATCAGACAGATCCAAGCAACTTTCAGCAAATCAGTTATACTCAAATAACAGTTTCATATACAAGTAATGAATAAAACATGCAAACACATTGTTATGGGTATTTTTTAAAAGGAACAAATGTACACACTTTAGAGCATACTTACCATCTTTTGAAAGTTGGCTTCCGGGAGCCTGCCCGGGGAGGTGGACGTGATGGGGGGTGGTGTGTACACATACAACATGACAGAAAAAGGAAATGGCTTTTGCAAGATCTATATTGCATTAAGTTTGCGCAAAATGTAACATAAAATTGTCTTTTGGACAGATGGACCCGGAGGCCCTGTATGCATGGTGTGAGACGGAGTTCCATGATGAGCGCCAGACTTAGTCTGCATCTGCTGTCATGGAAGAACCTGCTTGACTTTGTCCTCTGACAACGCCCATACTAGAACTCAAGCGGGTAATATCTCACCATGAGGTAGGTGAATCTTCTGCTTTTACTTCCACTTCACACATGTCTACTTTACAAGTGGCTTTACCCGTCTCAGGTATGTCCCATGTGGAATCTACCTTAGCGCAATCCCTTGCGTCAGCGGTGTGGATGATATAGTGTTGGTGGTCCACCAGACTTTAGGCTTTGCGAACCCAGAGATCTCACGCGCAGCTGGTTTCTTCCTCTTTAAGAGGCAGATGAAACAGGTCATTTCTTTCCCTTCATCTCCCCAGTTGATGGATATGATTTCGGAAGCCTGGAAAAAGCTCAGCGATGTTTCCATATACCAGAGAAGTTCAGGTCTCTTTATCCATTTCCTATAGAAGAATACACAAAATGGGAAAGTATCCCAGTAGTGGACCCTCCTATTGTCCGGTTGACTAGATCCACTATTATCCCTGTACGAGGAGTAGTCTCTCTTAAAGACACCACGGACAAAAAAATTTGATTTCTTGCTCCACTCTGCCTCTGAAGCGGCGGGTAGAGTTTTCAAGCCGGATATGTTCACAGCTTGGGTCAACAAGGCAGTTCAGGCTTGGACTGAGCAAATGGCCAAGGGCCTGCGGGAGGTCAGTCCACAAGATGAGTTATTGGTCCTTACTGGTCATATCAGAGAAGCATCTGATTTTCTAGCATAGGCATCCTTGGATGCTATATCAGTCACTTCAAAACTAATAGCACTCATTATAGCTGCCAGGCGCTCCATATTGCTTCGGTCTTGGTCCGCGGACGCGGATTCCAAGAGAAATTTGTAAGCACTAATCTTTGATGGGATATCCCTTTTTGGAGCATGGTTAGACCAACTCATCCAGGAGGTTACTGTGGCAAAAAACCCTTTTTACCGGTTACCCAGGCCAGACCAAAACATCCCAGTTTCATGTCCTTTCGCCCCTTCAGCATTTCTCGGGGATCCCCTGCTAGAGGTCAGACTGCTCCCTCTAGTGGAGGGTTCCGTTAGGGCCGTGGGCCTTCCAGACTGGGTACTGATAGACTAACAGACTCAGATTAAGCATGACAGGACTCCGTACAACGGGAATGTGGTGGGAGCTCGTCTACTGCGCTTTCAGGACAATTGGCTGAAATCATCCCCCGACTTTTGGGTTTGAGGGATGGTCACTCACAGATGTGTCATAAACATGCTCTACTTCCCTCACTGACGTTTTTCACCACAGGGCTTCCTGCCTTTCTCAGGCGCGTAGCACTTTCTTTGAGTGGCAATCCAGAATCTGTTGGATTCCCCTTTCCCCCACTGGAAAGGGGTTTGGGGTTTTACTTCAATGTCTTTCTAGTTCCAAAACCAGATGGCTCCTTCAGGCCATCCTCAACTTAAAACCCCTCAACGAACAGGTGCGAATCCTGGGTTTTAGGATGGAGTCTCAACAGTCATCACGGAGCTTACCTGCATGTTCCCATATGGCAGGGGCATCAGTGCCTACTCCACTTTGCGGTGAAAGATGCTCATTATAAGTTTAGGGCTTTACCCTTTGGCCTGGCTCCTCCCCAAGAGTTTTCACCAAAGTGATGGAGGGTATTCCTTCCAGAAGACAAGGTCCGTTCGGTCCAGTCCAAGACCAGGGACCTACTGGCCAGGTGAAAAATCTAAATCCTTCGATGCATGAAGTTGATGGGCTCCATGATCTCAGTCTTCGAGGCGGTCCCCTTTTCACAGTTCGCAGATGTTCCAGTGGGAAATCTAACTGTCTCCTCCGTATAATATTACTCTCTCATATGTACTGGTCTTATCCCTCACTATACATTATACGCCCTCTCTTCTGTATACTGTCACATATCTGTATTATCTATCACTATACCTTTCTCTGTATGATATTACTCTCTCATATGTACTGGTCTTATCCCTCACTATACATTATACGCCCTCTCTTCTGTATACTGTCACATATCTGTATTATCTATCACTATACCTTTCTCCTCTGTATAATATTACTCTCTTATATGTACTGGTCTTATCCCTCACTGTACATTATTGACCGTTTCTCCTGTATACTGTCACATATCTAATTCTCTATCACTATACATTGTGTTTTCTGTATTTTATTAAATTTGTTTTCCCTATTCTTCTTTGCTATACACTATACACCTGTGTATACTGAACACCATATATATATAATATACAGGAAGAATAAATGTTGTTGAAAATGTAAGACATAATTATCACTTAAGGCATGTTTATACTTTGTGGGATAATGATGTCTTACATTTTTATTAACATTAATTCTTAATGTAGAATATATTATTAATTCTATAATATATATTATATATTCTAGAATATACTATATTCACAAAAAGCAGGCCACTCCCAAGGTTCTCGTCCCCTCTGCTTCGCCGTCCCAAGTCAGGAGAAGCTTGAAGGGCCTTTCAGCTCAAACCTGTGGTCGGTCCCTGCAGGGGTGGGGACTTGAACCCGTGACCTGGGCCTCCCTGAGTAGCAGGATTAACGGCACGCGCCACCGTGCCAGCCAGTAATTGTCTGGAGCTCTGTGTAACTTGAAGCTGCTGAGCGGCGATGTCATAGTAATGTGATAGACAATGTGAATCAGTGCCACCTAGTGGCAGTTGCTGGGACCACAAGCAAAGCAAATATATCTCCTATTATACGTGGATTCCCGGCCTGGACACAGAGGAAATGGTCGGTCCGGCCCTTCCTTTGAGTTAATGGGGTGCATGAATTTTAAAGGCAAAAATAAATGAATGTGCATAAAAGAATAAAAATGACTGATGGTGGAGTTCCTATGTTGGTTTAACCTATGGCATCTTTATCACCTACTAACATTATGTTTGGTCATTGCAGTGATCGTTTCATTGACATCCTGTAATAAAGTTTATCAGATTGCATTGGCTTAAAGGAGAATATTATTCTCAAGTGCCTACCTTCTCCCCAGGAAACATGCAGTGGATGGCTGTTTATAAGGACAAGCTCTGTGTCGGCTGACAGTTGGGGATCTCCTTTTTAAATATCCACGGAAGTGGAGAGCCAATAAATCTAGTAGATCCCTGTAATCCTTCCCTGGGCTGCCTGTCTCCGCAGCCTGTTGCTGTGCTCTGTGCGGTAGATCTGTGTAATTAATAATTCCTGCTTTCCTCCAGTCACATCACATATGTAATACAGGTGGTTCCAGTAGGTGGCGCTGCTCTTTGAATGCTCTAGCCATTTTACTCCTTTGGCTCTATTGCAGCTGGTTTTTGCAAGGAATTATTTGCCTTATGCCAAAAAAAAGAAGAAATTGCACATGCTTCATCCTAGTGATTATAACTAAAGAGTCTAAATTTGCAGTTCATTCAACCTCTGGAATGAGAAAGGTTTATTTACATTTGCCTCTTTTCAATGCAATGCATGTGAGACACAGCAGTTACCACAGGCAACATTCTTGTACTAATTATTTCTTATTGCCTTGGTGATCAAAGCAAATGTGAATGTTTCTCCATATTATGATTCTGTCTTTTGTTCTGTAGGTGACATGGGGATAGGGATCTCCTCAGCTCTTTTTTCCTATTGGACTGAAGCGTGTGAATTCTGTGACACGTACTAGAAGTTTTGTTAAACCTCCTGCATCTTATGTGGAAAAGTGTAAAATAGGGTTTCTCAGCCTGGGGTACATCAGACAGATCCAAGCAACTTTCAGCAAATCAGTTATACTCAAATAACAGTTTCATATACAAGTAATGAATAAAACATGCAAACACATTGTTATGGGTATTTTTTAAAAGGAACAAATGTACACACTTTAGAGCATACTTACCATCTTTTGAAAGTTGGCTTCCGGGAGCCTGCCCGGGGAGGTGGACGTGATGGGGGGTGGTGTGTACACATACAACATGACAGAAAAAGGAAATGGCTTTTGCAAGATCTATATTGCATTAAGTTTGCGCAAAATGTAACATAAAATTGTCTTTTGGACAGATGGACCCGGAGGCCCTGTATGCATGGTGTGAGACGGAGTTCCATGATGAGCGCCAGACTTAGTCTGCATCTGCTGTCATGGAAGAACCTGCTTGACTTTGTCCTCTGACAACGCCCATACTAGAACTCAAGCGGGTAATATCTCACCATGAGGTAGGTGAATCTTCTGCTTTTACTTCCACTTCACACATGTCTACTTTACAAGTGGCTTTACCCGTCTCAGGTATGTCCCATGTGGAATCTACCTTAGCGCAATCCCTTGCGTCAGCGGTGTGGATGATATTGTCACGGGCACTAGGAGTCTTTACCCAGGGATCACCAGGTGATAGGCTTACCAGAGCAGTATAGGTGGTAATATGGTACTCTGGTAGCAGGGTGATCACGGAACAGGAAATAGCAGATGATGAGATGCTCAGGAAAGTCTATGACTAGCAGCACTGGCAATATGGAGGTAGTAATACACGAGGAACTGTATGGACAAAGGACACGTGAAGGTAGTCAGTGGTCTGCGGTAGCAAGTTGTACCACTGCTATAGTGAGGAGGAATGTCCAACAGAAACGAGGAGGTGATGAGAGTCAGCGGTCTGCGGATAGCAAGTTGTACCGCTGTCTGAGTGAAGGAATGGAATCCAAGTGGAGATATCCGGGGAGTCAGTGGTCTGCGTTAGCAAGTTGTTCCACTGCTATGTGAGAGGATACTGGAACAGGTGAAACTGTAAACAGGAGTCAGTGGTCTGCCACTAGCAAGTTGTACTACTGAATATATATGTGAGGAGGTGCACGGGGAGAGACTGCAACACAATATATACACGGGCACCTTGACTTTGATCCACAGTAATATGCACAATATAAATGTATAAATGACTGAACAATACTGCCAATATAGAAAGTCTCTTGAAGTAGTCCAGCATAAGATAACACAGTCAATGATGGCAATAGACTCAGCGGATAGCACACTCCAGAGGAGAACCAACACAGTCCAGCAAGGTATGCAATACACAGCACAGTCAATGAGAAGTATGCATACCGTGGTTCAGGAGGCAGTCAGACAGGAGTGCAGAGATACCTGAACGGCAGGAGGCCGGCAGGATGCGAAGTCCCTGGATGGGTGAAGCGGTGGTCTAGTAGGTGCAGCGCACGGGAAGGTAGACCAGCAGGGAACACAGGAAAGCGTGGAGAGCGGATCAGCAGTAGATGGATGAGTAGTGCTGAGGAGTAGCAGCAGCGGGTCTCTGCGGGAACACGGAGGTAGCCAATAGCAACCAGCAGGTGCAGTAACGATGGGACACGGGAGAGCAGAGTTGAACAGGCACTGTTGATCACGGAGAATAGCGGGTAGCAATAGTGGAGGCAGACTCAAGAAAACACGGGAGCGTTGACAAGGACTGAAGACTGAAGCGCACAGAGGCAGCGGATAGGAATCAGCCAAACAGTCACGATGAAACACAGACGGGTTGCAGGTTGAAGACTGTAGTGCACGGAGGCAGCGGATAGGAATCAGCTAGCAGTCACGATGATGAAACACAGACGAGTTGCAGGTTGAAGCCTGTAGTGCACGGAGGCAGCGGATAGGAATCAGCTGGCAGTCACAATCATGAACAGGTGAGTGGATGTGGTTGAAGCCTGTAATGCACGGAGGCAGCGGATAGGCATCAGCTAACAGTCCCAATGATACATGGTAGAGTTGAAGTGATTAGAAGACTGTAGTGCACGGAGGCAGCGGATAGGAATCAGCTCACAGTCACGATGATTCAGTAGATGGTAGAAGTGGTATGGGAACCACAGTAGCAGAAGTGGTTTGGAAACCACAGAGGTAGAAGTGGTTTGGAAACCACAGGAATCAGCAGGACTGAATAAACAAGGAAACACAGGAACACCTTCAGAGACTCATGGGGAATGAGACTCCAAGATCAGGCAATGTGGTGATGACCACAGGTGCTTAATATAGGGAGGTTGCCTGATCTGCCAATTAAGTTAAAGGAACATACACTGGAGGTATAGAAAGGGCTGCGCATGCGCAGTCCCTCAGGATGGAGGACGGCCACGGTTCCTAAATGTCCGGGAAGAAGCACTCACAGTCCGGTGAGTGACAGTACCCCCCCTTTTAAAGGTGGGCACAGAACGCCTGGAACCGGGCTTGTCCGGATTTTTGGAATAAAACTTCTTCAGAAGGGCAGGAGCATTAAGATCTTCAGCTTTGATCCATGAACGCTCCTCAGGACCAAAGCCCTTCCAATGAACGAGGAAACGGAGGACTCCTCGCGAAATTTTTGCATCCAATACCTCAGTAATCTCGAAATCCTCCTCCTGATGAACTTGAACTGGCTGCGGTGCTGAGGAAGGAGTCGAGAAACGGTTGATGATGAGAGGTTTGAGCAAGGACACATGGAAGGCATTGGAGATCCGAAGATTCTTAGGAAGAAGAAGTTTAACACATACTGGATTGATAACTTGAATGATCCTATATGGACCAATAAAACGAGGGGCGAATTTCATAGATGGAACCTTCAAACGAATATTTTTGGTAGATAACCAGACACGATCTCCAATTTTTAGTGGTGGAATAGCCCGCCTCTTCTTATCTGCGAAAGACTTATATTTGTTAGATGTCTTCTTTAAACAGGTTTTGACCTGAGACCAGATATTTTTGAAGGTCTGACAAGCAGTCTCCACAGCAGGAACTTGGGTGGGCGGGAGGGCAGGAAATTCCGGAAAAGACGGATGGTGACCGTAGACCACAAAGAATGGAGTTTTGGATGATGACTCATGGTACATGTTGTTATGGGCGAATTCAGCCCAAGGGAGCAATTCTACCCAGTTGTCTTGGTTGGCTGAAGAGAACATCCTAATAAAAGTCTCAAGATCTTGATTGACTCGTTCCGTTTGTCCGTTAGATTGCGGATGGTAAGACGATGAGAGTGCTAATCGTATGCCCAAGGTTTTACAAAGGGCCCGCCAGAATCTGGAAACGAATTGTACTCCTCTATCTGACACAATCTCAGACGGACATCCATGGATGCGGAAGATTTCTTTAATGAAATGTTCAGCCAGAGTAGACGAGGAAGGTAAACCGGACAGAGGGACGAAATGAGCCATCTTCGAAAATCTGTCTACCACTACCCAAATAGTATTGTGATTCTTACTTGGTGGCAAATCAGTAACGAAATCCATACTAATATGGGTCCAAGGCTTGGACGGAATGGGTAGTGGTCGCAGCAACCCTGCTGGAGTTCTGCGGGAGGATTTGAACTGAGAACATAAATCACAGGAAGCAATAAACTCTTTGACGTCTCTCCTCATTGAAGGCCACCAGTAACTACGAGAGAGAATCTCAAAGGTCTTATGTTCACCGGCGTGTCCAGAAAAACGAGAGGCATGGAACCACGAAAGGATTTTCCTCCTCAGAGTAGGAGGCACGAGGGTCTTCCCAAATGGTAGCATTTTGGTGGATGAAGCAGCCAGAGAAATACATTTGGGGTCTAGAATAGCATGGTTGGGAACCTCTTCTACATCAGAGGACGTCACAAAAGCTCGAGATAGAGCGTCAGCTTTCTTGTTCTTAGCAGCTGGTTTGAAGGTTATAATTAATTCAAAACGGGAAAAGAAAAGAGACCATCTTGCTTGACGAGGGTTCAAGCATTGAGCAGATTGCAAATATGACAAGTTCTTATGATCCGTGAAGATCGTCACCGGATGGCGAGCTCCTTCCAACAAGTATCTCCATTCCTCTAATGCAGCTTTGATGGCCAGCAACTCCTTGTCCCCGATAGTATAGTTTTTCTCTGCGGGCAGAAGACCCCGAGAGTAGAAGGCACAAGGATGTAATTTTTGTTGCTCCGAGCGTTGGGAGAGAATAGCTCCTAAGCCCACATTAGAGGCATCTACTTCTAGGAAGAAGGGGAGTGTCACATCAGGTTGTCGCAGAATGGGAGCAGACGAGAAGGACTCTTTGAGGATTTGAAAGGCTTGGAGAGCCTCAGATGACCATTGCTTAGTATTAGCCCCTTTCCGAGTTAAGGCCACAATGGGAGATGCAATGGATGAGAAGTCTTGAATGAAGCGTCTATAGTAATTGGCAAAACCTAAAAAACGCTGGATGGCACGAAGAGTAGTTGGCTGAGGCCAATGTAGTACAGCATTTACTTTGTCTGGATCCATCTTCAGGCCAACTCCGGAAACTATATACCCCAAGAATGGAATCTGGGGTAACTCGAATGAACATTTTTCCAATTTACAGAACAATGAGTTTTTCCGTAGTCTGGAGAGGACCTCTGCCACATGTTGGTGATGAGAAGGCAGGTCCTGTGAGAAGATCAATATGTCGTCCAGGTAGACAACGACACATACATATAATAAGTCCCGAAAGATCTCATTGATGAAACCCTGGAAAACCGCGGGGGCATTACACAGCCCGAAGGGCATTACTAAATATTCGTAATGCCCATCTCTGGTGTTAAACGCGGTCTTCCATTCGTCACCGGAACGGATTCTAATTAAATTGTAGGCACCACGAAGATCCAACTTAGTAAATATCCGAGCTCCCTTGATGCGATCAAATAGCTCAGTGATCAGCGGAATGGGATACCGATTCTTGATAGTAATGGCGTTGAGTCCACGAAAATCTATACAAGGGCGTAATGATCCATCCTTCTTTTTGACGAAGAAGAACCCAGCTCCAGCGGGAGAGGTGGAAGGTCGAATGAACCCACGCTGGAGATTCTCCTGTATGTACTCAGATGTGGCTTGAGTTTCAGGTAACGAGAGAGGATAGACCCGACCCCTGGGAGGAGTCTTGCCAGGTAGAAGGTCGATCGGACAATCCCAAGAACGATGAGGAGGAAGACGTTCAGACTGAGCTTTATCAAACACATCGGCAAATGAAGCATACTGAGGAGGGAGTCCCGGGGAGGAAGATGAGATGGAAGATTGCTGTACTTTAAGAGGAATAACTTGAGAGAGACAACGATGGTGACATTCAGGCCCCCAAGACGTAACTTGAGGGGTGCGCCAGTCAATCTGGGGAGAGTGACATTGAAGCCATGGAAGGCCTAAGACAATCGGACTTGTCGTAACAGGAAGAATTAAAAACGAAATTTCTTCATGGTGTAGTACACCAATCTGAAGGGTTACTGGAGACGTACTCTGGGTGATGAGACCATTGATGAGACGTGATCCATCTATAGCCGTCACAGTAATGGGTGTTTTTAAAGTGATCACTGGTAGGGACCATTGATTCACTAGTGATTTAGAAATGAAATTTCCTGCTGCTCCGGAATCAATCAATGCCTGTGACTCAAAGGATTTAGTAGCAAAGGAAATCGTAACATCGAAAGCGCAGACTTTAGATTTCATAGACAATGGAGAGGACTCCAGGGACCCTAACTTCACCTCTCCAGAACTAGTTAGGGCCTGGCATTTCCCGATTTCTTAGGGCAAGAACTGAGCATATGTGTGGAATCAGCACAATAGATACAGAGTCTATTCTTTACTCTTCGTTTCCTCTCTTCTAAAGATAATTTGGAACGTCCTATCTCCATGGGAATCACAGAAGGTGAAACTGGACGAAATTGAGGGTTTAAACGAAGAGGTGCTTTAGCAGAAGTTGTTTTCTCAGATTCTCTTTCACGAAATCTCATGTCTACACGATGGCAAAGAGAGATCAAATCTTCTAGTGACGAAGGAAGCTCTTGGGTAGTCAGTGCATCTTTAATTTTATCGGAGAGCCCCTGCCAGAAGGCGGCAACTAATGCTTCAGTGTTCCACTGAAGTTCAGAGGCTAAGATCCTAAATTGAATGACATACTGTCCTACTGTATGGGAGCCTTGTCGCAAACGAAGAATGCTGGAAGCAGCGGAGGTCACACGACCTGGTTCATCGAACACACTTCGGAACGTGGAAATGAATTTGGCACTATCTTGTAGAATTGGATCGTTTCTTTCCCACAGAGGGGAGGCCCAAGCCAGGGCTTGTCCAGAAAACAATGAGATAAGATAGGCCACTCTGGAACGATGGGTAGAAAAATTTTGAGGTTGGAGTTCAAAATGGACTGAACATTGGTTAAGGAAACCTCTACAAGTTTTGGGGTCCCCGTCATATTTTGACGGAGTAGGCAGGTGAAGCGTAGGAGCTGTAGACACCTGGGATGGCACTGGGGAAACGGAGGAAAGCACAGGAGCTTCAATACTAGCTGTAACAGTCTGTCCAGATGTTCCTTGGGAGGTTAACGATTGGTAACATTGAAGTAACAGCTGTTGGCGAGCATCCTGTTGCTCCACACGACTGACCAGATGCTGCAGCATCTCTTTAGCAGTAGGTTCCGTATCTGGGTCTGTCATGGCCTGATCTTACTGTCACGGGCACTAGGAGTCTTTACCCAGGGATCACCAGGTGATAGGCTTACCAGAGCAGTATAGGTGGTAATATGGTACTCTGGTAGCAGGGTGATCACGGAACAGGAAATAGCAGATGATGAGATGCTCAGGAAAGTCTATGACTAGCAGCACTGGCAATATGGAGGTAGTAATACACGAGGAACTGTATGGACAAAGGACACGTGAAGGTAGTCAGTGGTCTGCGGTAGCAAGTTGTACCACTGCTATAGTGAGGAGGAATGTCCAACAGAAACGAGGAGGTGATGAGAGTCAGCGGTCTGCGGATAGCAAGTTGTACCGCTGTCTGAGTGAAGGAATGGAATCCAAGTGGAGATATCCGGGGAGTCAGTGGTCTGCGTTAGCAAGTTGTTCCACTGCTATGTGAGAGGATACTGGAACAGGTGAAACTGTAAACAGGAGTCAGTGGTCTGCCACTAGCAAGTTGTACTACTGAATATATATGTGAGGAGGTGCACGGGGAGAGACTGCAACACAATATATACACGGGCACCTTGACTTTGATCCACAGTAATATGCACAATATAAATGTATAAATGACTGAACAATACTGCCAATATAGAAAGTCTCTTGAAGTAGTCCAGCATAAGATAACACAGTCAATGATGGCAATAGACTCAGCGGATAGCACACTCCAGAGGAGAACCAACACAGTCCAGCAAGGTATGCAATACACAGCACAGTCAATGAGAAGTATGCATACCGTGGTTCAGGAGGCAGTCAGACAGGAGTGCAGAGATACCTGAACGGCAGGAGGCCGGCAGGATGCGAAGTCCCTGGATGGGTGAAGCGGTGGTCTAGTAGGTGCAGCGCACGGGAAGGTAGACCAGCAGGGAACACAGGAAAGCGTGGAGAGCGGATCAGCAGTAGATGGATGAGTAGTGCTGAGGAGTAGCAGCAGCGGGTCTCTGCGGGAACACGGAGGTAGCCAATAGCAACCAGCAGGTGCAGTAACGATGGGACACGGGAGAGCAGAGTTGAACAGGCACTGTTGATCACGGAGAATAGCGGGTAGCAATAGTGGAGGCAGACTCAAGAAAACACGGGAGCGTTGACAAGGACTGAAGACTGAAGCGCACAGAGGCAGCGGATAGGAATCAGCCAAACAGTCACGATGAAACACAGACGGGTTGCAGGTTGAAGACTGTAGTGCACGGAGGCAGCGGATAGGAATCAGCTAGCAGTCACGATGATGAAACACAGACGAGTTGCAGGTTGAAGCCTGTAGTGCACGGAGGCAGCGGATAGGAATCAGCTGGCAGTCACAATCATGAACAGGTGAGTGGATGTGGTTGAAGCCTGTAATGCACGGAGGCAGCGGATAGGCATCAGCTAACAGTCCCAATGATACATGGTAGAGTTGAAGTGATTAGAAGACTGTAGTGCACGGAGGCAGCGGATAGGAATCAGCTCACAGTCACGATGATTCAGTAGATGGTAGAAGTGGTATGGGAACCACAGTAGCAGAAGTGGTTTGGAAACCACAGAGGTAGAAGTGGTTTGGAAACCACAGGAATCAGCAGGACTGAATAAACAAGGAAACACAGGAACACCTTCAGAGACTCATGGGGAATGAGACTCCAAGATCAGGCAATGTGGTGATGACCACAGGTGCTTAATATAGGGAGGTTGCCTGATCTGCCAATTAAGTTAAAGGAACATACACTGGAGGTATAGAAAGGGCTGCGCATGCGCAGTCCCTCAGGATGGAGGACGGCCACGGTTCCTAAATGTCCGGGAAGAAGCACTCACAGTCCGGTGAGTGACAGATATAGTGTTGGTGGTCCACCAGACTTTAGGCTTTGCGAACCCAGAGATCTCACGCGCAGCTGGTTTCTTCCTCTTTAAGAGGCAGATGAAACAGGTCATTTCTTTCCCTTCATCTCCCCAGTTGATGGATATGATTTCGGAAGCCTGGAAAAAGCTCAGCGATGTTTCCATATACCAGAGAAGTTCAGGTCTCTTTATCCATTTCCTATAGAAGAATACACAAAATGGGAAAGTATCCCAGTAGTGGACCCTCCTATTGTCCGGTTGACTAGATCCACTATTATCCCTGTACGAGGAGTAGTCTCTCTTAAAGACACCACGGACAAAAAAATTTGATTTCTTGCTCCACTCTGCCTCTGAAGCGGCGGGTAGAGTTTTCAAGCCGGATATGTTCACAGCTTGGGTCAACAAGGCAGTTCAGGCTTGGACTGAGCAAATGGCCAAGGGCCTGCGGGAGGTCAGTCCACAAGATGAGTTATTGGTCCTTACTGGTCATATCAGAGATGCATCTGATTTTCTAGCATAGGCATCCTTGGATGCTATATCAGTCACTTCAAAACTAATAGCACTCATTATAGCTGCCAGGCGCTCCATATTGCTTCGGTCTTGGTCCGCGGACGCGGATTCCAAGAGAAATTTGTAAGCACTAATCTTTGATGGGATATCCCTTTTTGGAGCATGGTTAGACCAACTCATCCAGGAGGTTACTGTGGCAAAAACCCCTTTTTACCGGTTACCCAGGCCAGACCAAAACATCCCAGTTTCATGTCCTTTCGCCCCTTCAGCATTTCTCGGGGATCCCCTGCTAGAGGTCAGACTGCTCCCTCTAGTGGAGGGTTCCGTTAGGGCCGTGGGCCTTCCAGACTGGGTACTGATAGACTAACAGACTCAGATTAAGCATGACAGGACTCCGTACAACGGGAATGTGGTGGGAGCTCGTCTACTGCGCTTTCAGGACAATTGGCTGAAATCATCCCCCGACTTTTGGGTTTGAGGGATGGTCACTCACAGATGTGTCATAAACATGCTCTACTTCCCTCACTGACGTTTTTCACCACAGGGCTTCCTGCCTTTCTCAGGCGCGTAGCACTTTCTTTGAGTGGCAATCCAGAATCTGTTGGATTCCCCTTTCCCCCACTGGAAAGGGGTTTGGGGTTTTACTTCAATGTCTTTCTAGTTCCAAAACCAGATGGCTCCTTCAGGCCATCCTCAACTTAAAACCCCTCAACGAACAGGTGCGAATCCTGGGTTTTAGGATGGAGTCTCAACAGTCATCACGGAGCTTACCTGCATGTTCCCATATGGCAGGGGCATCAGTGCCTACTCCACTTTGCGGTGAAAGATGCTCATTATAAGTTTAGGGCTTTACCCTTTGGCCTGGCTCCTCCCCAAGAGTTTTCACCAAAGTGATGGAGGGTATTCCTTCCAGAAGACAAGGTCCGTTCGGTCCAGTCCAAGACCAGGGACCTACTGGCCAGGTGAAAAATCTAAATCCTTCGATGCATGAAGTTGATGGGCTCCATGATCTCAGTCTTCGAGGCGGTCCCCTTTTCACAGTTCGCAGATGTTCCAGTGGGAAATCTAACTGTCTCCTCCGTATAATATTACTCTCTCATATGTACTGGTCTTATCCCTCACTATACATTATACGCCCTCTCTTCTGTATACTGTCACATATCTGTATTATCTATCACTATACCTTTCTCCTCTGTATGATATTACTCTCTCATATGTACTGGTCTTATCCCTCACTATACATTATACGCCCTCTCTTCTGTATACTGTCACATATCTGTATTATCTATCACTATACCTTTCTCCTCTGTATAATATTACTCTCTTATATGTACTGGTCTTATCCCTCACTGTACATTATTGACCGTTTCTCCTGTATACTGTCACATATCTAATTCTCTATCACTATACATTGTGTTTTCTGTATTTTATTAAATTTGTTTTCCCTATTCTTCTTTGCTATACACTATACACCTGTGTATACTGAACACCATATATATATAATATACAGGAAGAATAAATGTTGTTGAAAATGTAAGACATAATTATCACTTAAGGCATGTTTATACTTTGTGGGATAATGATGTCTTACATTTTTATTAACATTAATTCTTAATGTAGAATATATTATTAATTCTATAATATATATTATATATTCTAGAATATACTATATTCACAAAAAGCAGGCCACTCCCAAGGTTCTCGTCCCCTCTGCTTCGCCGTCCCAAGTCAGGAGAAGCTTGAAGGGCCTTTCAGCTCAAACCTGTGGTCGGTCCCTGCAGGGGTGGGGACTTGAACCCGTGACCTGGGCCTCCCTGAGTAGCAGGATTAACGGCACGCGCCACCGTGCCAGCCAGTAATTGTCTGGAGCTCTGTGTAACTTGAAGCTGCTGAGCGGCGATGTCATAGTAATGTGATAGACAATGTGAATCAGTGCCACCTAGTGGCAGTTGCTGGGACCACAAGCAAAGCAAATATATCTCCTATTATACGTGGATTCCCGGCCTGGACACAGAGGAAATGGTCGGTCCGGCCCTTCCTTTGAGTTAATGGGGTGCATGAATTTTAAAGGCAAAAATAAATGAATGTGCATAAAAGAATAAAAATGACTGATGGTGGAGTTCCTATGTTGGTTTAACCTATGGCATCTTTATCACCTACTAACATTATGTTTGGTCATTGCAGTGATCGTTTCATTGACATCCTGTAATAAAGTTTATCAGATTGCATTGGCTTAAAGGAGAATATTATTCTCAAGTGCCTACCTTCTCCCCAGGAAACATGCAGTGGATGGCTGTTTATAAGGACAAGCTCTGTGTCGGCTGACAGTTGGGGATCTCCTTTTTAAATATCCACGGAAGTGGAGAGCCAATAAATCTAGTAGATCCCTGTAATCCTTCCCTGGGCTGCCTGTCTCCGCAGCCTGTTGCTGTGCTCTGTGCGGTAGATCTGTGTAATTAATAATTCCTGCTTTCCTCCAGTCACATCACATATGTAATACAGGTGGTTCCAGTAGGTGGCGCTGCTCTTTGAATGCTCTAGCCATTTTACTCCTTTGGCTCTATTGCAGCTGGTTTTTGCAAGGAATTATTTGCCTTATGCCAAAAAAAAGAAGAAATTGCACATGCTTCATCCTAGTGATTATAACTAAAGAGTCTAAATTTGCAGTTCATTCAACCTCTGGAATGAGAGAGGTTTATTTACATTTGCCTCTTTTCAATGCAATGCATGTGAGACACAGCAGTTACCACAGGCAACATTCTTGTACTAATTATTTCTTATTGCCTTGGTGATCAAAGCAAATGTGAATGTTTCTCCATATTATGATTCTGTCTTTTGTTCTGTAGGTGACATGGGGATAGGGATCTCCTCAGCTCTTTTTTCCTATTGGACTGAAGTGTGTGAATTCTGTGACACGTACTAGAAGTTTTGTTAAACCTCCTGCATCTTATGTGGTAAAGTGTAAAATAGGGTTTCTCAGCCTGGGGTACATCAGACAGATCCGAGCCACTTTCAGCAAATCAGTTATACTCAAATAACAGTTTCATATACAAGTAATGAATAAAACATGCAAACACATTGTTATGGGTATTTTTTAAAAGGAACAAATGTACACACTTTAGAGCATACTTACCATCTTTTGAAAGTTGGCTTCCGGGAGCCTGCCCGGGGAGGTGGACGTGATGGGGGGTGGTGTGTACACGTACAACATGACAGAAAAAGGAAATGGGCTTTTGCAAGATCTATATTGCATTAAGTTTGCGCAAAATGTAACATAAAATTGTCTTTTGGACAGTTGGACCCGGAGGCCCTGTATGCATGGTGTGAGACGGAGTTCCGTGATGAGCGCCAGACTTAGTCTGCATCTGCTGTCATGGAAGAACCTGCTTGACTTTGTCCTCTGACAACGTCCATACTAGAACTCAAGCGGGTAATATCTCACCATGAGGTAGGTGAATCTTCTGCTTTTACTTCCACTTCACACATGTCTACTTCACAAGTGGCTTTACCCGTCTCAGGTATGTCCCATGTGGAATCTACCTTAGCGCAATCCCTTGCGTCAGCGGTGTGGATGATATAGTGTCGGTGGTCCACCAGACTTTAGGCTTTGCGAACCCAGAGATCTCACCCGCAGCTGGTTTCTTCCTCTTTAAGAGGCAGATGAAACAGGTCATTTCTTTCCCTTCATCTCCCCAGTTGATGGATATGATTTCGGAAGCCTGGAAAAAGCTCAGCGATGTTTCCATATACCAGAGAAGTTCAGGTCTCTTTATCCCTTTCCTATAGAAGAATACACAAAATGGGAAAGTATCCCAGTAGTGGACCCTCCTATTGTCCGGTTGACTAGATCCACTATTATCCCTGTACGAGGAGTAGTCTCTCTTAAAGACACCACGGACAAAAAAATTTGATTTCTTGCTCCAATCTGCCTCTGAAACGGCGGGTAGAGTTTTCAAGCCGGATATGTTCACAGCTTGGGTCAACAAGGCAGTTCAGGCTTGGACTGAGCAAATGGCCAAGGGCCTGCGGGAGGTCAGTCCACAAGATGAGTTATTGGTCCTTACTGGTCATATCAGAGAAGCATCTGATTTTCTAGCATAGGCATCCTTGGATGCTATATCAGTCACTTCAAAACTAATAGCACTCATTATAGCTGCCAGGCGCTCCATATTGCTTCGGTCTTGGTCCGCGGACACGGATTCCAAGATAAATTTGTAAGCACTAACCTTTGATGGGATATCCCTTTTTGGAGCATGGTTAGACCAACTCATCCAGGAGGTTACTGTGGCAAAACCCCCTTTTTACCGGTTACCCAGGCCAGACCAAAACATCCCAGTTTCATGTCCTTTCGCCCCTTCAGCATTTCTCGGGGATTCCCTGCTAGAGGTCAGACTGCTCCCTCTAGTGGAGGGTTCCGTTAGGGCCGTGGACCTTCCAGACTGGGTACTGATAGACTAACAGACTCAGATTAAGCATGACAGGACTCCGTACAACGGGAATGTGGTGGGAGCTCGTCTACTGCGCTTTCAGGACAATTGGCTGAAATCATCCCCCGACTTTTGGGTTTGAGGGATGGTCACTCACAGATGTGTCATAAACATGCTCTACTTCCCTCACTGACGTTTTTCACCACAGGGCTTCCTGCCTTTCTCAGGCGCGTAGCACTTTCTTTGAGTGGCAATCCAGAATCTGTTGGATTCCCCTTTCCCCCACTGGAAAGGGGTTTGGGGTTTTACTTCAATGTCTTTCTAGTTCCAAAACCAGATGGCTCCTTCAGGCCATCCTCAACTTAAAACCCCTCAACGAACAGGTGCGAATCCTGGGTTTTAGGATGGAGTCTCAACAGTCATCACGGAGCTTACCTGCATGTTCCCATATGGCAGGGGCATCAGTGCCTACTCCACTTTGCGGTGAAAGATGCTCATTATAAGTTTAGGGCTTTACCCTTTGGCCTGGCTCCTCCCCAAGAGTTTTCACCAAAGTGATGGAGGGTATTCCTTCCAGAAGACAAGGTCCGTTCGGTCCATTCCAAGACCAGGGACCTACTGGCCAGGTGAGAAATCTAAATCCTTCGATGCATGAAGTTGATGGGCTCCATGATCTCAGTCTTCGAGGCGGTCCCCTTTTCACAGTTCGCAGATGTTCCAGTGGGAAATCTAACTGTCTCCTCTGTATAATATTACTCTCTCATATGTACTGGTCTTATCCCTCACTATACATTATACGCTCTCTCTTCTGTATACTGTCACATATCTGTATTATCTATCACTATACCTTTCTCCTCTGTATGATATTACTCTCTCATATGTACTGGTCTTATCCCTCACTATACATTATACGCCCTCTCTTCTGTATACTGTCACATATCTGTATTATCTATCACTATACCTTTCTCCTCTGTATAATATTACTCTCTTATATGTACTGGTCTTATCCTACACTGTACATTATTGACCGTTTCTCCTGTATTCTGTCACATATCTAATTATCTATCACTATACATTGTGTTTTCTGTATTTTATTAAATTTGTTTTCCCTATTCTTCTTTGCTATACACTATACACCTGTGTATACTGAACGCCATATATATATAATATACAGGAAGAATAAATGTTGTTGAAAATGTAAGACATAATTATGACTTAAGGCATGTTTATACTTTGTGTGATAATGATGTCTTACATTTTTATTAACATTAATTCTTAATGTAGAATATATTATTAATTCTATAATATATATTATATATTCTAGAATATACTATATTCAGAAAAAGCAGGCCACTCCCAAGGTTCTCGTCCCCTCTGCTTCGCCGTCCCAAGTCAGGAGAAGCTTGAAGGGCCTTTCAGCTCAAACCTGTGGTCGGTCCCCGCAGGGGTGGGGACTCGAACCCGTGACCTGGGCCTCCCAGAGTAGCAGGATTAACAGCACGCGCCACCGTGCCAGCCAGTAATTGTCTGGAGCTCTGTGTAACTTGAAGCTGCTGAGCGGCGATGTCATAGTAATGTGATAGACAATGTGAATCAGTGCCACCTAGTGGCAGTTGCTGGGACCACAAGCAAAGCAAACATATCTCCTATTATACGTAGATTCCCGGCCTGGACACAGAGGAAATGGTCGGTCCGGCCCTTCCTTTGAGTTAATGGGGTGCATGAATTTTAAAGGCAAAAATAAATGAATGTGCATAAAAGAATAAAAATGACTGATGGTGGAGTTCCTATGTTGGTTTAACCTATGGCATCTTTATCACCTACTAACATTATGTTTGGTCATTGCAGTGATCGTTTCATTGACATCCTGTAATAAAGTTTATCAGATTGCATTGGCTTAAAGGAGAATATTGTTCTCAAGTGCCTACCTTCTCCCCAGGAAACATGCAGTGGATGGCTGTTTATAAGGACAAGCTCTGTGTCGGCTGACAGTTGGGGATCTCCTTTTTAAATATCCACGGAAGTGGAGAGCCAATAAATCTAGTAGATCCCTGTAATCCTTCCCTGGCCTGCCTGTCTCCGCAGCCTGTTGCTGTGCTCTGTGCGGTAGATCTGTGTAATTAATAATTCCTGCTTTCCTCCAGTCACATCACATATGTAATACAGGTGGTTCCAGTAGGTGGCGCTGCTCTTTGAATGCTCTAGCCATTTTACTCCTTTGGCTCTATTGCAGCTGGTTTTTGCAAGGAATTATTTGCCTTATGCCAAAAAAAAGAAGAAATTGCACATGCTTCATCCTAGTGATTATAACTAAAGAGTCTAAATTTGCAGTTCATTCAACCTCTGGAATGAGAGAGGTTTATTTACATTTGCCTCTTTTCAATGCAATGCATGTGAGACACAGCAGTTACCACAGGCAACATTCTTGTACTAATTATTTCTTATTGCCTTGGTGATCAAAGCAAATGTGAATGTTTCTCCATATTATGATTCTGTCTTTTGTTCTGTAGGTGACATGGGGATAGGGATCTCCTCAGCTCTTTTTTCCTATTGGACTGAAGTGTGTGAATTCTGTGACACGTGCTAGAAGTTTTGTTAAACCTCCTGCATCTTATGTGGTAAAGTGTAAAATAGGGTTTCTCAGCCTGGGGTACATCAGACAGATCCGAGCCACTTTCAGCAAATCAGTTATACTCAAATAACAGTTTCATATACAAGTAATGAATAAAACATGCAAACACATTGTTATGGGTATTTTTTAAAAGGAACAAATGTACACACTTTAGAGCATACTTACCATCTTTTGAAAGTTGGCTTCCGGGAGCCTGCCCGGGGAGGTGGACGTGATGGGGGGTGGTGTGTACACGTACAACATGACAGAAAAAGGAAATGGGCTTTTGCAAGATCTATATTGCATTAAGTTTGCGCAAAATGTAACATAAAATTGTCTTTTGGACAGTTGGACCCGGAGGCCCTGTATGCATGGTGTGAGACGGAGTTCCGTGATGAGCGCCAGACTTAGTCTGCATCTGCTGTCATGGAAGAACCTGCTTGACTTTGTCCTCTGACAACGTCCATACTAGAACTCAAGCGGGTAATATCTCACCATGAGGTAGGTGAATCTTCTGCTTTTACTTCCACTTCACACATGTCTACTTCACAAGTGGCTTTACCCGTCTCAGGTATGTCCCATGTGGAATCTACCTTAGCGCAATCCCTTGCGTCAGCGGTGTGGATGATATAGTGTCGGTGGTCCACCAGACTTTAGGCTTTGCGAACCCAGAGATCTCACCCGCAGCTGGTTTCTTCCTCATTAAGAGGCAGATGAAACAGGTCATTTCTTTCCCTTCATCTCCCCAGTTGATGGATATGATTTCGGAAGCCTGGAAAAAGCTCAGCGATGTTTCCATATACCAGAGAAGTTCAGGTCTCTTTATCCCTTTCCTATAGAAGAATACACAAAATGGGAAAGTATCCCAGTAGTGGACCCTCCTATTGTCCGGTTGACTAGATCCACTATTATCCCTGTACGAGGAGTAGTCTCTCTTAAAGACACCACGGACAAAAAAATTTGATTTCTTGCTCCAATCTGCCTCTGAAACGGCGGGTAGAGTTTTCAAGCCGGATATGTTCACAGCTTGGGTCAACAAGGCAGTTCAGGCTTGGACTGAGCAAATGGCCAAGGGCCTGCGGGAGGTCAGTCCACAAGATGAGTTATTGGTCCTTACTGGTCATATCAGAGAAGCATCTGATTTTCTAGCATAGGCATCCTTGGATGCTATATCAGTCACTTCAAAACTAATAGCACTCATTATAGCTGCCAGGCGCTCCATATTGCTTCGGTCTTGGTCCGCGGACACGGATTCCAAGATAAATTTGTAAGCACTAACCTTTGATGGGATATCCCTTTTTGGAGCATGGTTAGACCAACTCATCCAGGAGGTTACTGTGGCAAAACCCCCTTTTTACCGGTTACCCAGGCCAGACCAAAACATCCCAGTTTCATGTCCTTTCGCCCCTTCAGCAATTCTCGGGGATTCCCTGCTAGAGGTCAGACTGCTCCCTCTAGTGGAGGGTTCCGTTAGGGCCGTGGACCTTCCAGACTGGGTACTGATAGACTAACAGACTCAGATTAAGCATGACAGGACTCCGTACAACGGGAATGTGGTGGGAGCTCGTCTACTGCGCTTTCAGGACAATTGGCTGAAATCATCCCCCGACTTTTGGGTTTGAGGGATGGTCACTCACAGATGTGTCATAAACATGCTCTACTTCCCTCACTGACGTTTTTCACCACAGGGCTTCCTGCCTTTCTCAGGCGCGTAGCACTTTCTTTGAGTGGCAATCCAGAATCTGTTGGATTCCCCTTTCCCCCACTGGAAAGGGGTTTGGGGTTTTACTTCAATGTCTTTCTAGTTCCAAAACCAGATGGCTCCTTCAGGCCATCCTCAACTTAAAACCCCTCAACGAACAGGTGCGAATCCTGGGTTTTAGGATGGAGTCTCAACAGTCATCACGGAGCTTACCTGCATGTTCCCATATGGCAGGGGCATCAGTGCCTACTCCACTTTGCGGTGAAAGATGCTCATTATAAGTTTAGGGCTTTACCCTTTGGCCTGGCTCCTCCCCAAGAGTTTTCACCAAAGTGATGGAGGGTATTCCTTCCAGAAGACAAGGTCCGTTCGGTCCATTCCAAGACCAGGGACCTACTGGCCAGGTGAGAAATCTAAATCCTTCGATGCATGAAGTTGATGGGCTCCATGATCTCAGTCTTCGAGGCGGTCCCCTTTTCACAGTTCGCAGATGTTCCAGTGGGAAATCTAACTGTCTCCTCTGTATAATATTACTCTCTCATATGTACTGGTCTTATCCCTCACTATACATTATACGCTCTCTCTTCTGTATACTGTCACATATCTGTATTATCTATCACTATACCTTTCTCCTCTGTATGATATTACTCTCTCATATGTACTGGTCTTATCCCTCACTATACATTATACGCCCTCTCTTCTGTATACTGTCACATATCTGTATTATCTATCACTATACCTTTCTCCTCTGTATAATATTACTCTCTTATATGTACTGGTCTTATCCTACACTGTACATTATTGACCGTTTCTCCTGTATTCTGTCACATATCTAATTATCTATCACTATACATTGTGTTTTCTGTATTTTATTAAATTTGTTTTCCCTATTCTTCTTTGCTATACACTATACACCTGTGTATACTGAACGCCATATATATATAATATACAGGAAGAATAAATGTTGTTGAAAATGTAAGACATAATTATGACTTAAGGCATGTTTATACTTTGTGTGATAATGATGTCTTACATTTTTATTAACATTAATTCTTAATGTAGAATATATTATTAATTCTATAATATATATTATATATTCTAGAATATACTATATTCAGAAAAAGCAGGCCACTCCCAAGGTTCTCGTCCCCTCTGCTTCGCCGTCCCAAGTCAGGAGAAGCTTGAAGGGCCTTTCAGCTCAAACCTGTGGTCGGTCCCCGCAGGGGTGGGGACTCGAACCCGTGACCTGGGCCTCCCAGAGTAGCAGGATTAACGGCACGCGCCACCGTGCCAGCCAGTAATTGTCTGGAGCTCTGTGTAACTTGAAGCTGCTGAGCGGCGATGTCATAGTAATGTGATAGACAATGTGAATCAGTGCCACCTAGTGGCAGTTGCTGGGACCACAAGCAAAGCAAACATATCTCCTATTATACGTGGATTCCCGGCCTGGACACAGAGGAAATGGTCGGTCCGGCCCTTCCTTTGAGTTAATGGGGTGCATGAATTTTAAAGGCAAAAATAAATGAATGTGCATAAAAGAATAAAAATGACTGATGGTGGAGTTCCTATGTTGGTTTAACCTATGGCATCTTTATCACCTACTAACATTATGTTTGGTCATTGCAGTGATCGTTTCATTGACATCCTGTAATAAAGTTTATCAGATTGCATTGGCCCAAAGGAGAATATTGTTCTCAAGTGCCTACCTTCTCCCCAGGAAACATGCAGTGGATGGCTGTTTATAAGGACAAGCTCTGTGTCGGCTGACAGTTGGGGATCTCCTTTTTAAATATCCACGGAAGTGGAGAGCCAATAAATCTAGTAGATCCCTGTAATCCTTCCCTGGCCTGCCTGTCTCCGCAGCCTGTTGCTGTGCTCTGTGCGGTAGATCTGTGTAATTAATAATTCCTGCTTTCCTCCAGTCACATCACATATGTAATACAGGTGGTTCCAGTAGGTGGCGCTGCTCTTTGAATGCTCTAGCCATTTTACTCCTTTGGCTCTATTGCAGCTGGTTTTTGCAAGGAATTATTTGCCTTATGCCAAAAAAAAGAAGAAATTGCACATGCTTCATCCTAGTGATTATAACTAAAGAGTCTAAATTTGCAGTTCATTCAACCTCTGGAATGAGAGAGGTTTATTTACATTTGCCTCTTTTCAATGCAATGCATGTGAGACACAGCAGTTACCACAGGCAACATTCTTGTACTAATTATTTCTTATTGCCTTGGTGATCAAAGCAAATGTGAATGTTTCTCCATATTATGATTCTGTCTTTTGTTCTGTAGGTGAAATGGGGATAGGGATCTCCTCAGCTCTTTTTTCCTATTGGACTGAAGTGTGTGAATTCTGTGACACGTACTAGAAGTTTTGTTAAACCTCCTGCATCTTATGTGGTAAAGTGTAAAATAGGGTTTCTCAGCCTGGGGTACATCAGACAGATCCGAGCCACTTTCAGCAAATCAGTTATACTCAAATAACAGTTTCATATACAAGTAATGAATAAAACATGCAAACACATTGTTATGGGTATTTTTTAAAAGGAACAAATGTACACACTTTAGAGCATACTTACCATCTTTTGAAAGTTGGCTTCCGGGAGCCTGCCCGGGGAGGTGGACGTGATGGGGGGTGGTGTGTACACGTACAACATGACAGAAAAAGGAAATGGGCTTTTGCAAGATCTATATTGCATTAAGTTTGCGCAAAATGTAACATAAAATTGTCTTTTGGACAGTTGGACCCGGAGGCCCTGTATGCATGGTGTGAGACGGAGTTCCGTGATGAGCGCCAGACTTAGTCTGCATCTGCTGTCATGGAAGAACCTGCTTGACTTTGTCCTCTGACAACGTCCATACTAGAACTCAAGCGGGTAATATCTCACCATGAGGTAGGTGAATCTTCTGCTTTTACTTCCACTTCACACATGTCTACTTCACAAGTGGCTTTACCCGTCTCAGGTATGTCCCATGTGGAATCTACCTTAGCGCAATCCCTTGCGTCAGCGGTGTGGATGATATAGTGTCGGTGGTCCACCAGACTTTAGGCTTTGCGAACCCAGAGATCTCACCCGCAGCTGGTTTCTTCCTCTTTAAGAGGCAGATGAAACAGGTCATTTCTTTCCCTTCATCTCCCCAGTTGATGGATATGATTTCGGAAGCCTGGAAAAAGCTCAGCGATGTTTCCATATACCAGAGAAGTTCAGGTCTCTTTATCCCTTTCCTATAGAAGAATACACAAAATGGGAAAGTATCCCAGTAGTGGACCCTCCTATTGTCCGGTTGACTAGATCCACTATTATCCCTGTACGAGGAGTAGTCTCTCTTAAAGACACCACGGACAAAAAAATTTGATTTCTTGCTCCAATCTGCCTCTGAAACGGCGGGTAGAGTTTTCAAGCCGGATATGTTCACAGCTTGGGTCAACAAGGCAGTTCAGGCTTGGACTGAGCAAATGGCCAAGGGCCTGCGGGAGGTCAGTCCACAAGATGAGTTATTGGTCCTTACTGGTCATATCCGAGAAGCATCTGATTTTCTAGCATAGGCATCCTTGGATGCTATATCAGTCACTTCAAAACTAATAGCACTCATTATAGCTGCCAGGCGCTCCATATTGCTTCGGTCTTGGTCCGCGGACGCGGATTCCAAGATAAATTTGTAAGCACTAACCTTTGATGGGATATCCCTTTTTGGAGCATGGTTAGACCAACTCATCCAGGAGGTTACTGTGGCAAAAACCCCTTTTTACCGGTTACCCAGGCCAGACCAAAACATCCCAGTTTCATGTCCTTTCGCCCCTTCAGCAATTCTCGGGGATTCCCTGCTAGAGGTCAGACTGCTCCCTCTAGTGGAGGGTTCCGTTAGGGCCGTGGACCTTCCAGACTGGGTACTGATAGACTAACAGACTCAGATTAAGCATGACAGGACTCCGTACAACGGGAATGTGGTGGGAGCTCGTCTACTGCGCTTTCAGGACAATTGGCTGAAATCATCCCCCGACTTTTGGGTTTGAGGGATGGTCACTCACAGATGTGTCATAAACATGCTCTACTTCCCTCACTGACGTTTTTCACCACAGGGCTTCCTGCCTTTCTCAGGCGCGTAGCACTTTCTTTGAGTGGCAATCCAGAATCTGTTGGATTCCCCTTTCCCCCACTGGAAAGGGGTTTGGGGTTTTACTTCAATGTCTTTCTAGTTCCAAAACCAGATGGCTCCTTCAGGCCATCCTCAACTTAAAACCCCTCAACGAACAGGTGCGAATCCTGGGTTT